>NW_011494852.1:6714890-6736460 GCF_000754665.1 Bison bison bison | reverse complement strand
ATGTTTTTCTGGAACTCTCTTGCTTTTTCCATGATCCAGCGGATGTTGGCAATTTGATCTCTGGTTCCTCTGCCTTTTCTAAAACCAGATTGAACATCTGAAAGTTCATAGTTCACGTATTGCTGAAGCCTGGTTTGGAGAATTTTGAGCATTACTTTACTAGCGTGTGAGATGAGTGTAATTGTGCGGCAGTTTGAGCATTCTTTGGCATTGCCTTTCTTTGGGATTGGAATGAAAACTGACCGTTTCCAGTCCTGTGGCCACTGCTGAGTTTTCCAAATTTGCTGGCATATTGAGTGCAGCACTTTCACAGCATCATCTTTCAGGATTTGAAATAGCTCAACTGGAATTCCATCACCTCCACTAGCTTTGTTCGTAGTGATGCTTTTTAAGGCCCACTTGACTTCACATTCCAGGATGTCTGGCTCTAGGTGAGTGATCACACCATCGTGTTTATCTGGGTCGTGAAGCTCTTTTTTGTACAGTTCTTCTGTGTATTCTTGCCACCTCTTCTTAATATCTTCTGCTTCTGTTAGGTCCATATCATTTCTGTCCTTTATCAAGCCCATCTTTGCATGTAATGTTCTCTTGGTATCTCTAATTTTCTTGAAGAGATCTCTAGTTTTTCCCATTCTGTTGTTTTCCTCTATTTCTTTGCATTGATCGCTGAGGAAGGCTTTCTTCTGTCCAAGGAGCAGTGGCTGCGTGGGCGCAGGAGGGCCGAGAGGAGCTACTCCATGTTCAAGGTCAGGAGGAGCAACTGTGAGGAGATACCCCTCATCCAAGGTAAGGAGCAGCAGCTGCGCTTTGCTGGAGCAGCCGTGAAGAGATACCCCACGTCCAAGGTAAGAGAAACCCAAAGAAGACGGCAGGTGTTGCGAGAGGCATCAGAAGGCAGACACACTGAAACCATAATCACAGAAAACTAGTCAATCTAATCACAGGGACCACAGCCTTGTCTAACTCAATGAAACTAAGCGCTGCCTTTACTGTGTTCTTAGTCACTCAGTCCCGTGTTTCACTCTGCAACCCCGTGCAATCTGCAGCTCCTCTGATTCCATGGGATTTTTCAGGCAAGAATCCTGGCATGGGCTGCCATTCCCTCCTCCAGGGGATCTCCTAACCCAGGGATCAAAATTGTGTTTCTTGTGTCTCCTGCATTGCAGGTGGATTCTTTACCTGCTGAGCCATCAGGGAAGCCCATCTTTCCTGAGGAAACCCCAGTAAAGGTCATGATCCCAGCCTTTCCCTGGCTCCTATCTCCTATCCCTTAACCACACTGTGTCCTTCCCAAGTGGCCCTGTGTGACACACCTCCAGTTACTAGGACCTGTGAGTACAATAAACTTGCTTTTCCTGAGCCTCTCCTCTGTCTCCTCTTGTGGCTTCAATGGACTGACCATCTCATGAAAGGACACTGAAAACAGTAAAATACTGTTAGGTAGTTAGAATAGGAAACAGGAGTCCTAAATGGCGGTGGCTAAAAGACAAGGAAGGGAAAAGCCTGCGAAAATAGAACAAAGGAAGGTCCAAGGACCAGAGTGAGGACCTCAGGTAGAACAAACAGCACTCCTGGCTAGCCCAATTTACACAGGGCAGGCCCAGGGGGAGGAAAAACATATAAAAAAGAGGAGCCAAAGGCTCTCTCTCTCTCTCTTTCCCTCTTTCTCTCTCTTCTGTGCGCTGGCGCGCTCCCCCACTCTCTTCTCTTCATGTCTTTGGGTCGGCATGGTCTCATGCCTCGAGGATGGATTCTCCTGCTATTTTCTAAATAAAATAGAGCTGTAACACGGAGCTGTAACACTGAATTGTCTAAGAGCTATAAAATGGTCTGTCCAAGCACCAAGGGCTTTAATGTCCGTCACTCCAAATCTTTATTGTGACGAGACAGAACTGAGGAGAATACACTCGCCTGACAATACCATAGGCTTGTAATGTACACTAAAGAACCCTTCTGGATCAAGGAAAAGAGCAAAAACAAGTGTGTGTAGTGGGGGTGGTGTAGCAGGGCGGCAGAGGGGAGGAGGGGGACTTCCCCGGTGGTCCAGTGGTTAAGAATTCACCTTCCAATGCAGAGGACATGGATTCGATCCCTGGTAGCAGAACTAAGTTCCCACATGCCACCCTGTGGGCCACAAAAGCTAGAGACACCCACGCGCCACAATTAAGACCAGTGCGACCAAATCAAAATTTGTGCGACACTCCCTTGTTTTTGTCACTAACAGAAGGATTGAAATTTAAACTGTTTGAGTATCTCCATAAACAATTATTTTTGCTGTGCGTGTAGGCTAAGTCACTTCAGTTGGACTATGGACTGTAGCCCGCCAGGCTCCTTTGTCCATGGGATTCTCCAGGTGACAATACTGGAGTGGGTTGCCATGCCCTCTTCCAGGGGATCTTCCTGCTCTGGGATCAAACCCACATCTCTCATGTCTCCTGCATTGGCAGGCAGGTTTTTTACCGCTAGAGCCACCTGGGAAGCCCCAGAGTGTCTTCAAATACTGCCAAATGTCTCCTGAAAGGGGGAAGTCACCCCCAGGTGAGAACCATTGTCCTGGGTGAACCACTTAATTTCCAAGAACTTCCTCCTCTACATAATATTGCCAATAACAGTATTTACCTGGTATATCTTCACTATGTACCATATCTACTCATATAACAGCATGCACCTGCATATTAAACTGTGTGTTAACATGTGTGTTATGCTTGGAATAAGGCCTGGTATAGAGGGACAGCTGTCAGATGATTGTAATTAGTATCATTATGTTGTTATTATATGTTATTATATGTAATTAGAATCACACCCTTAGTGTTTAGAAGCTACTTTAACGCCTCTCAGCCATCTTGAATAAGGTCCTGTCTCCGAGCCTGTTTCCTTATGTGCAAGACTCTGTTCTCCTTTCTTGAGCATCCCCAGGGATTTCCCTCATAGCTCGGCGGATAAAGAATCCATCTGCAATACAGGAGACCCATGTTCGATCCCTGGGTCGGAAAGATCCTCTGGAGAAGAGAATTGCCACCCACTCCAGTATTCTTGCCTGGGGAATCCCATGGACAGAGGAGCCTGGTGGGCTACAGTTCATGGGGTCACATATAGTCGGACCAGACTTACCTCTGTTAGTCAAACAGATTGTTTAAATATTAAAATATTCTACGCAGATTGGTGAATATTGACTGCCAAGCCCCCGCCTCTCTTCTGCTCCTTCTCAAGACTTCCTCACCACCTCCCATAATCAAAAGGACACACAGGGTGCTTCTGAGGCCCCGCTCCAGTGCTCAGCAATGACTGGGCTGCTATTAAAAAATGCAGATGTCATCTTAGTCCTGCTGTGGCAGCCTTGTTACTTGCCAGCCATCCCCTTTCCTCACTAACAGAACCACACTATATACATATATATATATAGTTTTTATTTATTATTTATTGATTTTTGGCTGCGCTGGACCTTCGTTGCTGCGCTCCGGCTTTCTCTAGTCACGGTGAATCGGGTCTACTCTCTAGGCACGGTGCATG
Organism: Bison bison bison; assembly: GCF_000754665.1. NCBI lineage: Eukaryota > Metazoa > Chordata > Mammalia > Artiodactyla > Bovidae > Bison > Bison bison. Next base: position 6,732,950 of record NW_011494852.1, on the reverse strand, counting down.
GGCTTCTCACTGCAGTGACTTCTCTTGTGCTGCACAGGCCCTGGGGTATGCAGGTTTCACTAGTTGCGGCTCGTCGGCTTACTGGGATTTTTCTGCACGTGGGATTTTCCTGGATCAGGGATCAAACTGATGTCCCCCGTATTGCAAGGCAGATTCTTTTAACCAGTGGACCACCAGGGAAGCCTAGAACTGCAATTTTTAAAAATACTTATTTTTATTTCTTTGACTGCACCTGGTCTCAGTTGTGGCACGGAGGATCTTTGATCACTGTAGCGGTAAGCAGGATCTTTAGGTGGGGCATGAGAACTCTTAGTTGCACACTGTGGGATCTAGTTCCCCAACCAGGGATGGAACCCAGGCCCCCTTCATTGGGAGGGCAGGATCTTAGCCCACTGGACCACCAGTAAAGTCTCCACGATATTTTTTTAGATGCAGCCACGGGCCAGCCTCAGGAGGCAGACATATTTCCCTTTGTTGGATCTGGCTCCTGCAGGAAGGTGGCCATGCGGCCCCGTTCTCCGCAGGGGAGGCCCTCCGTTCCCATTCCTTCCTGCCTATGGGTGTAGTTAAAGCACCTGCAACTGAGGCCACCGCCTTGAAGGATAAAAGCCAATGTACTGAGGATGGTGAAGGGGAAGGAGAGACAGCCAGGCTCCTTGAGGACGTAACTAAATTACTGCACCCACCCTGGGGCTGGTGAGGGCAGGGGGCAGGCACTCACTGGCAGCAAGAAGCAGAGCGGTCCCAGAAGCTGGATCGGAGGGGCTGTTCTCCCCAGGTGTCATTTCCACGGTGCCTCAGACCCTGGCCATCCTCTGCAGGAGTAGGCGTGGGCAGGTGCCTGCCCGCGGCCACCCAGCAGCCTATTCACCCCTGCTCCATGCTCGCATACCCTGGCTGCCCTCAGTGCCTGTCCCTGCCAGTTTTCCATGCTGGGTTAGCAGACTTGAACTTTTCCCTAATGCAGCATAGCCATCCCTGGAGGGATCTTCAGGAGTCCCACCTCCTCGTGGCCTCCCCAGTCATCAGCATCTCCCCGCTCCAGTCACCTGAGCCATCTCTGACTGCCCCGTGGTCAGCCCAGCCCGAGCTCCCCGACTTCTCCAGGGCAGTAATAAGCCCAAAACAAGTTTCAAAGAGGTAGAACCCAGAATAGTGGTTTACAAATTTCTGGCCATGACTTATTGACAAGTCATAATTAGCACTTTGTTTTTAAATGGAATACAATAAAAAATTGATTTTTCCAGAGTACACGACATATTGTTGTTCAGTCACCAAGTCATGTCTGACTTGGCATATAGCAAGGGTAAATAGCTGCAAGAAATTCTGTGTACTGATTGCTATGGAAAATGTATTTCATACTCAGATTGTGGTTACAACATTTGGAAGGATATTGTGCCTTGAAGTCCACAGCACATGCCTGGAAAGAATTAATATCAGGCCCCTCTAAACCTTTTGCTCAGGTCATTCTCAGGAAAAGTTCCTTTTGTTTAACCAGACACTCAAATCAGAGACCCTGGCCTCGTTCTGGATTCCTCTCTCTCTTGTCTCTCCACCCAGCCCAACAGAAAATCCTTCTTCTTCCCTTCAAAATACATGTAGAGTGGAGTAGAAACTAGTATTATTTTGTAAAGCAATTATATTCCAATAAAAATTTTAATAATAGTAATAAATACGTACATTTAATTATTTATTACTGTTTAAATTGATGTTTTCAAACTGTGGTGCTAGAGAAGACTCTTGAGAGTTCTTTGGACAGCAAGGAGATCAAACCAGTCAATTCTAAAGGAAATCAACCCTCAATATTCACTGGAAGAACTAATGCTGAGCTGAAGCTCCAATACTTTGGCCACCTGATGTGATGAGCCGACTCATTAGAAAAGATCCTGATCCTGGAAAAGATTGAGGGTAGGAGGAGAAGGGGACGGCAGAGGATGAGATGGTTGGATAGCATCACCAACTCAGTGGACATGAGTCTGAGCAAACTCTGGGGGATGGTGAAGAACAGAGAAGCCTGACATGCTACAGTACATGGGGTCACAAAGGGTCAGACACGACTTGGCGACTGAACAACAACCATTTAAACACACTTGAGATGATAAACTTTAAAAAATATATATGTAGAATCAGCCTCACCTCTGCCACCACCTGGCTGTAGTCCTGGGCAGGATTGCCTTTTCCCTCGGTTATGATTCATCTAGTTTGGAGACAGCAGGATCCAGGAAGGCACTCTGCACATAGTAGGTGCTGCATGCTGGAGGTGCTCGTGTCTGGGCTGACTGAACCACCTCCTCACCCCTACTCAGTGAGGGTGGAAGGAGCAGGGCTGGGCTGCGAGGTTGCTTGGCCAGCATCCTTCCACTGTCCCCCTCCACCATAACCCCCACAAGAACCTGTTCTCCGATCTTCCTCCCTGTTGGTCCTTTGCATCCCCCTCCAATTTGAGCCCAGAGAATTCCTTGGCAGTCCAGTGGTTAGGACTCAGCACTTTCACTGGCCATCGCCCAGACTCAGTCCCTGGTCCCAGAGTTAAGATTCTGCAAGCCACATGGCATGGCCAGAAAAAAAAAAAAAAAGAACACATAGAAAAAAGAATTTGAGCCCAGCTGCTCCCTCCACACCCAGGCTGGATAATTCCAGGTTGGTTGCACCCTCCCCACATTCCCATCCTATAGACATAAGAGTTGATCTATCCCAGGGATAGTCTCCAAATTCCTGATCCCTGATCCCTGGGGAACCTTAAGACATCCTTGTGCATGTCTGCGTCACAACCCTGACTTCAGCCTGGCCAGGAGCGGAGCCAGGCAAACGGATGCTGAGTGATACCATTAACACACTGGACATCATTTAGCTCCCTCCAGGGGCTGTGGCCAGGCCTGACAGCAAGACTCAGGAAAGAATGCGGAATAGACAGCCAGGCAGTAGACAGACCAGCTGATGCCAATCCAAGCTGTAAGCAGCCCTGGGTAGCCTTGCAGACTTCCTCTGATTTCACTGGCTGTGAACTGGTACTCATGCGAGGGAACAGTACACCCTGACCTGGGACACAAGCCAGGGGACCAGAACTTAGGAGCCTGTGAAGCTGCTTTGTTTTGGTAACTATTTAAAAAGGGCCCTGTGGACTTTTTCATAACCAATAAGTCAGAGCTCTTGTTCTTGTTCCAGCCCCAGATTTCTGGCTACGAATCAATCTCACCACACTAATAAAATTTTCCTTAAGAATGTTTTTTAATGCCCAGTTGTAAGAAGGCTTACAATTACATAGAGAAAGCCAGCGGAACCCACAGAATTAATACTGTCATGTTATGTTTAAGAATCATCTGGGATATTCAGTATTTAATGTATTTGAAATGTTTAAGAGAACTTGGCATAAAAATGGGACAAACGTGTCCTGTAAATGTCAGTCTTCCAACGTAACATGTATAATTGAGCAATTCATTATTTTAGACTTGGAATTTTTCACTGAAACGTGAAAGGGCATTTTTCAAAGTGAGTAAATGGTGCTAGAATATTTAAAAGACCTTGATATGCTTGTAATTTATTATACGAGTTAAGAACCTGGGGAGGTTGTGCTTTTTAGAAGCTTCTGTTGAGTGGTCAAAGAAAATTGAGATGTGAAAGCAGAGCACTTAAGGAAATGTAATTAACTAAAGTTCTAAATAGGATGTGAAGCTGTTGTAACTGGACTTGATTGAACATTAATCAAAGATCTCCCTGAAAGTGCCCGTTAAAATGATTGGATTTAAATAAGGACCTACTGTAGAGCACAGGGACCTCTATTCAATACTCTGTAAATACCTATGTGGGAAAAGAATCCTAAACAAGACTGGATATATGTACATGTATAACTGATCCACTTTGCTGTATACCTGAAACTAACACAGCATTGTAAATCAACTATACTCCAAAAAAAATGTTTAAATAAATAAAAAATAAAGTTTACTGCATTTATAAATAGAATAATATTTGGAAGTAAAAGTTTGACGCTAAAGAGGACTATATTTTTAATTAGTAGTGTTAATGTATTAAAGATTAACTTAAAACACAAAGTAATTCATCTTTTCCATCCACAAACGTCTTCCCAGTGACACCAGGACACTGCTGGACCCTCTGTCCTCTGCTGGTAAGAAGCCACCCCACCTCACTGGTGGTTGTTGTTTTCGTTGCTGGGTCGTGTCTGACTTTGTGACCCCATAGACTGTAGCCCACCAGGCTCTTCTGTCTGTGGGATTTCCCAGGCAAGAATACTGGGAGTGGGTTGCCATTTCCTTCTACACGGCCCCTCACTGGTGTAAGTTACTAATTTTCACTTAGAGAAATGGTGCAAGACACAGCTACTTTGTCCCCCAATCCGCCTCCCTTTGGTCCACAGGCAGCCCCTGAGATGACCTCCAGTGACCCCCAACTCCACGTGTTTATCCTGTGCACAGTCCCCTCCTCTGTGCCCCGGATTTAAGTGGCTCACTTCGAACAAACAGAAAATGGCCAAAGTAGTGAGATGTCACTTCTGAGATCAGGCTACAAAAGGGATGTGACTTCTCTCTTGCTTGCCCTCTCTGCCTCTCTCACTTTCTTTCTTTCTTTCTTTTTTTTTTTAATTAATTAATTTTTATTTTTGGCTTCACTGGGTCTTCACTGCTGCACATGCAGGCTTTCTCTGCTTGCAGAGAGCAGAGGCTACACTCTAGTTGCATGTGCAAGCTCCTCATGACAGTTTCTCTTGTTACAGAGCATGGGTTCTAGGTTTCCAGGTCTCAATAGTTGTGTGAGTTCAGTAATTGTGGCCTACGGGCTTAGTTGTTCCATGGCATGAGTGATCCTTCCAGACTAGGGATCAAACCCGTGTCTCCTGCATTGGCAGGGAGATTTTTAGTCACCAGACCACCAGTGAAGTCTCTCTCACTTGCTGTCTTGCTCAGAGGGAAGCCACACTCTGAGCCACCCTGCAGAGAGGCCCAGATGGCAAGGAATTGATGTCACTGACCAATAACCAGTGAGGACCTGGGACCTGCCAACAAGCATGCCAAAAATCTTGGAGAAGTGTCTTCCCCCTGTTGCTTTGAAATGACTGCAGCCTTGGCCAACACCTTACTTGTAGTTTTGGAAGAGACTCTGACCCAGAGGGACTGATTCCTGACCTTAGAAAACATAAGATAAAAAGTGTTCATTGTTTTAAATCACTAAGTGTTTAGGGGTCTTCACAGATGGCACTAGTGGTAAAAAAAACCCGTCTGCCAGTGCAGGAAACAAAAGAGACTCAGCTTCAATTCCTGGGTTGGGAAGATTCCCTGGAGAAGGACATGGCAACCCACTCCCGTATTCTTGCCTGGAGAATCCCATGGACAGAGGAGACTGGTGGGCTACTGTCCACAGGGTTGCAAGAGTCAGACATGACTGAAGTGACAGCACGCACGCATAATGCTGTAGGGGAGTGATTTGTTACACAGTAATAGCTAACTAATACAATCGTAATAGTATCTTATTGGGCATAAGATCCTGCAGATAGAAAACCTACATTTCCCATCCTCCCATGCAGCCAGGCATGGTCTTGTGCGGTATGGTCGTCGTGATGAGCCTTCTGACCACAAAGATAAGACCAGCACCTAGGAGGAACCAAAATCCCTGAATAACTTCATGGGGCAGAGTTGTTTTATCAACCTGGAGAGAAAGAGGAAGAGAAAAATAAACTTCGAACTTGGATCTCTGTTTGAAAGATAAATCTCAGCTTTTCCCAAACCCCCACCTCATCTTTTAATCAATATTCTCTCTCTTACTAGCCTCATTTTCATCAATGATAATGAAGACCTTATAGTTTGGCATGCTTTGTATGAGTTTTCAGTGTTTTCCCCAAAATATTACAATTGTTAATAAATACGTGTTTTTTTCACGTAAGTCATAAGGCAACCCCCTACCAGCACATGTGCCATCAATCATGTAAGTGCTGCTCTTCCGTTTCTTTGCCCCAGGGAAGTATTGCTTGTGAAGGCTATATTCATACATTTCTTTTCAAAATCTTCTCCTGCACCAGCAATCCTCTGGCAACCCATGGTCTCCTGGTGGCTCAGCTGGCCAGCTTGACAAAAACTTCGGGCTGTCTTTCTTCCTAAGCATAGATCTTCAAAGGTGATCCCGATTACAGACACTGGATACTTGGCAAGCACTGCCTTACAGAAAATCACATGCAGTGATTCCCAGCAAGTCTGACTTGTGTAGGCGTACCTGAGCCTGAGGCTTTCAGAGATTCCCCATTGTGCACCTGGCACCGACAGGTAACCCCGCAGCCCTTAGATCTCTGATTCAGCAGGGCTTCTCCTGCTGAGTGGGCCAGCTTCATCAAATAATGGCAGGAGGAGTTTGTGAAGGGGCCAGCACATGAAGAACAAGGAACAAAATTCAGTGTGCGAAGCCCTAGGAAACCTCTGTCCAGGGAAGGGGGCGTCTGGGGTAGCCGTGGCTCTCATGCTCTCAGGTGGACCAGCCCAGCTGGTGGGCTCCGGGGTCAGAGCTCTTCTCATCCCTTCCCTGTGTTGTCTTTGCCTGAATCTTCAGGACAGCAGTGGTACCTGCCTCCGAGGGTTGCTGGAAGGATTAGATGAGATAACATACCTAAAGCACTTAGCCCAGCACCTGGCACCTAAGAGCCATTACTACAGAACATTCTTGTGTAATATCTATTAGGATGATGACTTGTGGTTTAGTCCTTAAGTCGCGTCTGACTTTTTGTGACTCCATGGACTGTAGCCCACCAGGCCTCTCTGTCCAGGGGATTTTCCTAGGCAAGAATACTGGAGAGGGTTGCTATTTCCTTCTCTAGGAGATCTCCCCAACCCAGGGATCGAACCCGTGTCTCTCATCCGCAGGTGGAGTCCTCACTGCTAAGCCATCAGGGAAGTCCAGATGATGACGACTCTTGAAATAAAAAGAACCATGGTTGGTACTCTGCACTTCCACTGCAGGGCGCATGGGTTTGATCCCTGGTCAGGGAACTAAGATCCCGCATGCACTGAGGCACGGTCAAAAAAGAAGAAAATAGAGCCATGGGTGAAGCCGAGCCACAGTATTTTGCATCAAGAGCCTGAATCTGAAGCTGGACCCTGCAGAGAAGATGCGCAAGGATGTGATCTCCTCTGCACGGAACTTCCTCATCCACGTGGCCCTGCCAAGAGTCACTCCTTTTATCTTCGAGAAATCGGACAGCCTAAGAAGAGCAGGCATCACCTGTCAATGCATGATGTGAAAACCCTGGTCATAGTTTCTATTCCTGTCTGCAAATGAATAGGCCCAGAAAGACATCAGAGACTTTTGGAATGGACACAGAAATTCTACTTATTAAGAACAAGTTTGGCTCAGGTAACTGACCTTTATAGCTGAAAGAAAAGACTATTTGGAAAGTATGAAAAGATTTTTTGTGATCTGAGTACACTGTCATGCATATGATTTTCAGCCTCTGAATGGTGGTGTAATTGTAGATGATGTTCAAGTCATTTTTGTAGCAAGTATTAATTGTAAGATAATTATGCCTGTGAAAAAAAATTATTTAATAAAGTTAAATAAGTAAAAGAACCATGGTTTGCGGTCAGCTGAATTTGGCCCCCAAATGACCTAGGTCCTCACCCCTGGAACATGTAAATACTCTCTCATATTGCAAAAGAGACTTTACATGGTTTAAAAATTTTTTTATTTATTTGGCTGCAATGGGTCTTAGTTGTGGCAGGCGAACTCTTAGTTGCGGCATAGGAGACCTAGTTCAAACTTGGGCCCCCGGCATTGGGAGCTTAGAGTCTTAACCACTGAACCATCAGGGAAGTCCCTACAGAGTCCTGAGATGGGGAGATTCTCCTAGATTATGCAAGTGGGACTGAGCAATTAAAACTCACAGCAGGTCTATTAGGACCCTTCTTTTTCTCCCATTGTCTTCACAAATGCCATGCTCTTTTCCTCCATGTCGGGGTGAGGGGTTGGGGATGGGGGGGAATGGGGGGTGGGGTGGGAACACCTCTCACATGACGATTTTATGACCTACTTCAGGGAAGAAGGGCAAAGAAAGGAGGAGGTCAGAGTGATCTCCCTACTTCTGCCGTTTTCAAACTCCCTAAGCTTAAAATAATCAGAATCCCAATGTGCCACATTTGAGGGCTGCATGTCCTGAACCGCATCATTTGCAACTTGCCTTTTCATTCAGAAGGTTTTCCTCGATTGAATGTGTTTTCATTGGAACTCTCTGCCCTCCAACTCTGCACACCATCACTGAACAGATGTGCTTCTAGTTTATTAACTGGTGCCTTAACCACCATCAATCACTGAGATGAGACTGGCCAGCTCTGTTTTTGAAATTTCTTTTCTATCTAACTGTTTTGAATTTTCTGCAGGGCCAGGCTCTGGACTGAGTGCTTTGAAAGGAGTATCCCAGGAGCTGCCACCACAAATGCCCACAGGGCCAGGCAGGTCATGTGACAGGTAATGGGCCCAGGCATATTAGAATGCAGGTGGGGGACAGTGTAGCCTACAGAGCAGCCTCTTCCAGTCACTCCCTGCCTTGTGAGTGTGCAGGCTAGGGCACTTCCAAAAGAAGCTGGAAAATTAGATTTTTGTGTGATGTCACCCCTGGAGCTTTCAGTGTTTGCAGCCAATGCTTCATTTTTAAAACACAGCATATGACCAGTAACTGCAGGAAAGTGGGCAAAGGTTGATGAACAGAAAAATCATGGAAAAGAAACAGGAGCAATTCTTAAACAGAAGAAGATCCACTTCCTCACCCCAAGAGAAATGCAAAGTAAGACTGGGCAAGTTACCATTTGTCATGTCTTAGGAAAAGATTGAAAACATTTGATAAGACACCGAACTAGAAAACATGTAGCAGCTTGTCATTTCAGGTCTTGATGGTTGATGAGGATAAAAGCTGGGGTTAGGGACTTGCCTGGCAGTCTAGTGGTTAAGATTCCTGCTTCTAATGCAGGGGGAATGGGTTTGATCCCTGTTTGGGGAACTGAGATCCCACATGCCTGTCATGCAGTGTGGCAGAAAAAATAAAATCTGAGGTTGTATAACACTGTATGACTACTCTTTTGGCCATAATAATGGTAAAAATGGAGAGTAAGTGCTGGCGAGGACGTGGTGAAACTGGAACCCTCGTATGTTGCTAGTGGGAATGTAAAATGGTGCAGATGCCGTGGGAAACTGTCCAGTTGGTTATCAAAAAGTGAAACATAGAATTACCGTAATCACATGAGCAATTCCTCTCCTAGGTATATACCCATAAAGAATTGGAAACAGGAACTCAAGCAGAGACCTGTAAGTGAACGTTCATAGCAGCTTTATCTACAGTAGCCCAAGGGCAGGCACAAACCAAACATTTCTGATGAAGGGATAAACAAAATACAGTACATCCACGCAGAGGAATACTCTTCAGCCATCAAAAGGAATGAGGCTCAGATGTGTGCTACCACATGGATGAACCTTGGAAGCATTATGCAAAGTGAAGTAAGCCAGACACGAAAGAAAAAACACCATATGATTCCACTAACATGAAATATCTAGAACTGGCAATTCATAGAGAAAGTAAATTAGATGTTAGCAGGGGCTGAAGGGAGGAAGGAATAGGAATTATTGCTTAATGGATATAGAGTTTCTGTTTGAAATGATGAAATATTGGGGAAATAGAGAAAGGTGATGTTTGCAAGGTATTAAGAAGGCAACCAGTGCTGCAGCAGAATACACTTAAAAAGGACTAAATTGGCAAATTTTCTGTTATATATTTTTTACCTCAGTTAAAAAAAATAGCTGGAGTTTTGTCAAACCATACTGACTTTGGATTTAACTGGGTAGAAGCAAATCCTGCTCAGGGACTTCCCTGGTGGTCCAGTGGCTGAGACTCCGCATTCCCCGAGCAGGGAGCCCGGGTTTGATCCCTGATCAGGAAACTAGATCCTACATGCAGCAGCTAAGAGTTTGCATGCCAAAACTAAAGATCCCCCATGCTGCAAGAAGATCAAAGATCCCACATGCCACCACCAACACCCAATGCAGTCAAATAAATATTTTAAAAAGAAACAGGTCCTGCTCAGAACAAAAAGTGCCAGCCTATATGCTATGAGAAGATGCTCAGAACATATGTGATGGGAGGCGGCAGGGGTCATGCCCAATGGGGTCGTAAATAAAGCCTTTCTACATGTTCAGAGCTGATCCTGTGGACAGTTCCTGGGGAACGACCACATTGGTGGGCTGCCGTGATGAGTGCTCCCCCATCTCATCACTGATCCTGAACCGTTGGCTCACTCCAAACTGGCTCCACTTCCACCCAAAAGCTTGGCAACTCTGAGCCAGTAACCCTGACTCTTCCCATCAGGCAAATAAAATCATACTTCCAACAGGAAAGAAGAATACACATTGGAACAGCCATCATAAAGAAACAACAAATTCACACCCGCGGTGTCAGCACATTGGTGACATGAGTCAATACAGTCATCAGTTTCATAATCATTATAATATCACACGATCGCCTCGTCTATCCATTAAGGTACTTACAACATTTACAAGGATCTGATATTAGATTTGTGAAGGGTTTAAGTGATAGCATTTGGAGGGACTGTTTAATGGGTTAGGGAAATCTGATACAGAAGAATAACTGCTTAGTGATTTTATCAAAGAACAAAGATTAGTTAGTATTCCTATTCACACACAAGCCCCATGGCTGTTGGCAAATCCAGCAGCGTGGAAAAATGGTTGCTTGCATACATTGCTGAGCAATGGGTAATTCTGCAGTAAGTAAGAAAATTTTATGCATGTACCATTTTATAAAGTATTGTATTTTTTATTGAGATAGAATTCATATAACAAAACAATTTATCGTATTAAATTGTGTGACTCTGTGGTTTCTGGAGAAGGCAATGGCACCCCATTCCAGTACTCTTGCCTGGAAAATCCCATCGATGGAAGAGCCTGGTGGGCCACAGTTCATGGGGTCGCTAAGAGTCAGACACGACTGAGCAACTTGACTTTCACTTTTCACTTTCATGCATTAGAGAAGGAAATGGCAACCCACTCCAGTGTTCTTGCCTGGAGAATCCCAGGGACGGCGGAACCTGGTGGGCTGCCGTCTATGGGGTCGCACAGAGTCGGACACGACTGAAGCGACTTAGCAGCAGCAGCAGCAGCAGCAGCAGTGGTTTCTAGTATGTACACAATACTGTGCAACCATCACCCATTATCTGATTCTAGAACCTTAACATCTCTCCTTTCTCTGCAGTTCCCTCGGATGTGTGTGTGTGTGTGTGTGTGTGTGTATTGCTTCAGTCATGTCCGACTCTTTGCAACCCTATGGACTGTAGCCCACCAGGCATTCTTTGCAATCCCATGGACTGTAGCCCACCAGGCTCCTCTTTCCACAGGACTCTCTAGGCAAGAATACTGGAGAGGGTTGCCACTTCCTACTCCAGGGGATCTTCCCAACCCAGGGGTCGAACCCACGTCTCTTACGTCTCCTGCATTGGCAGGCGGGTTCTTTACCACTAGAAGCCCCCCTTGGCAACCACTAGTCTACTTTGCGTCTCTGTGGATTTGCCTGTTTTGGTCATTCTTAAATAAATGGGATCAGTACTGCATGTGGCTTTCTGTCCTGGGTCCTTTAACTTATCATAATTATTTCAAGTTTCATCCTGGTGGCAACATGTATTCGTACTTCATTTCTTTTTCTGGCTCAATAATCCCGTTTCAAGCATTTCATTGCAGGACTTCCCTGGTGGTCCAGTGGTTAAGACTCAGCATTCCCAATTCAGGGGGCTCAGGTTCAATCCCTGGTCAGGGAACTAAGATCCTGCATGCTGCACAGAGAGGCCAATAATAATAATAATAATAGAATTCCATTGCATCGAAATATCACATTATGTTAATCTATTCATTCATTAATGGACACCTGGGTTGTTTCTGTCTTTTGGCTGTTATGAATAATCTTGCTATGAACACTTGTGTACAGGTATTTGTGTGGACGTATGTTTTCCTTTCTCTATGGTGTGTACCTCAGAGTGGAACTGAGGATTATGTGAGAACACTATGTTCAACTTTTTGAGGACCTTTTCCAGACTGGTGTAGTTCAAAGCAGCCACATCATTTTACATTTTCACCAGCAGCAATGTATGAGGGTTCCAATTTACCCACACACTCAGCAACACTTATCATTGTTCCTTTTAAAAATTACCACCAAGGGACTTCCCTGGCAGTCCAGAGGTTACGACTTCGAGCTTCCACTACAGGGGGTGTCACAGGTTCCATCCTAGGTAGTGGAACTAAGATCCCACCACATGGCACAACCAAAAAAGAAAAATAAATTTTAAAAAATTTAAAGTAAAATCACAACCATGCACATATCTTGTGACTGAGTCACTTTTAGAAATATATACGCACATTGTATATGGCACTATTAGAAACATTCTTTTTTCTTTCTATCAGTAAAGGACAAGAGAAAAGCATCAGGTATCTTCATATAAAAATAAATAAGTAAGGATGGGAATTCCCCAGTGGTCCAGGAGTGAGGAGTCTGACTTTCACTGCCAAGGGCGCAGGCCCCATCTTTGGCTGGAGAATTAAGCTCCTGCAAGCCAAATGGCCAATTAAAAAAAAAAATTAAAAAGAAATTCTCTATGTAATGATATGGAAAGATAATAAAAAATATAGTAAATGAGAGGCGGTGGGGAGAAGGGATACATTGGGAGTTTGGGACTAGCAGATGCAAACTATATATAGAATGGATAGATAACAAGGTCCTATTGTGATAGCACAGGGAGCTATATTCAAAATCCTGTAATAAGCCATAGTAGAAAAGAATTCTTAAAAAATATATGATAAAAGCAAAGTGTCAAGCAGGGAGCATATGGTATGTGATTGTTCATTTGATGAGAGAGAGTGTGTGAGTGTGTGTTTGTGTGTGTGTGTATGCAATTCCTTGTCCATGTATAGAAAAATCTCTGTAAGAACATATCTGAGTCAAGTGGATAACTGGGATGGCTGAAGGCAATGGTAGACGAGAGATTAGCGCTGGAAACATTTTTATACTTTTAAATTCTCATACCATATAAATACATTATCCTATTCAAAATATGGCACCCCACTCCAGTACTCTTGCCTGGAAAATCCCATGGATGGAGGAGCCTGGTAGGCTGCAGTCCATGGGGTGGCTAAGAGTCCGATACGACTGAGCAACTTCACTTTCCCTTTTCATTTTCATGCATTGGAGAAGGAAATGGCAACCCACTCCAGTGTTCTTGCCTGGAGAATCCCAGGAACGGGGGAGCCTGATGGGCTGCTGTCTATGGGGTCGCACAGAGTCGGACACGACTGAAGTGACTTAGCAGCATTCAAAATAAATTACCCTATAGGATAATTATCCTATTCAATGAGAACACTTTAAAACACTGAAAACTAAACAAAACATATACAGGCCTGACAGAAAATGGAGGCAATCTAGAGGTAGGTTAGGGGGAGGGGAGGGAGGCTCAAGAGGAAGGGGATTTATGTATAATTATGGCTGATTTGCATTATCGTATGGCAGAAACCATCACGACATTGTAAAGCAATTTTCCTCCAATTAAAAAATAAATTTTTTTAAAAAGTAAAGAAAATGGAGGCAAGACTTCCCTGATGGCCCAGTGGTTAAGACTCCGCACTTTCACTACAAGAGGCACAGGTTCGATCCCTGGTGGGGGACCTAAGATTCTGCTGCATGACACAGCCCAAAAAATAAAAAAGAAAGAAACTGGAATTTGACCCTCACACCACAAGGAAACTGACAGCACAGTGAGACGACAGAGTGAGCTGCCTTGGGTCACTCAGTAATCACTGCTGTCACCAGTGACCCAAAAAGTCTGACCCAAAGCCCACCCTCTTAGCACGTTAGAGGGTATGATGCACTCCCACGTGCTCAAAGTAATAGAACAAAAAAGGAAATCAGCTGACAATGCACAGGGATGGGGAAGGAGACTGGATTTGTTTCCTTTTGCTGCTGTAACAAATTACCATAAACTCAATGGCTTAACACAGCAAAAGTTAGAAGTACAAAATCAGTTAGGTCCATAGTCAAGGGGGCTCAGGGCTGTTTGCTTTAGAAGATCCTGAGTGGGAGACTATGTCCTTGCCTTTTTCAGCTTCCAGTTGGCTTGTGGCCCCTTCCTCCACATTCAAAGCCCATCACTAGCATCTCTGCTTCTGTTATCACATTGCCCTCCCTCTGACGGAGTCCTCCTGTCTCCTTTCTATCAGGAATACTGAGATTGTATTCAGGCTGGTCTCAGCATCCCAAGATCCTTAACTCAATCACATCCACATAATATTTTTTGCTGTGTTAGGCAACATTCATTTTGCCAACAAAAGTCAGTCTAGTCAAAGCTATGGTTTTTCCAGTGGTCATGTATGGATGTTGAGAGTTGGACCATAAAGGAGGCTGAGCGCTGAAAAATTGATGATTTTGAACTATGGTGCTGGAGAAGACTCTTGAGAGCCCCTTGGACAGCAAGGAGATCAAGCCAGTAAGTCCTAAAGGAAATCAACCCTGAATATTGATTGGAAGTGTTACCAAAAAGTATGCATCGGCCAATACTCTGGCCACCTGATGCGAAGAGCCGACTCATTGGAAAAGACCCTGATGCTGGAAAGCTTTAAGGCAAAAGGAGAAGGGGGTGACAGAGGATGAGATGGTTAGATAGCATCACCGACTCAATGAGCATGAATTTGAGGATTCATGCTAGGAGATAGTGAAGGACAGGGAAGCCTGGCATGTTGCAGTTCATGGGATCACAAAGAGTCGGACATGACTTAGCAACTGAACAACAGAAAGGTAACATTCACAGATTCCAAGAATTAGGGCACAGATATCTTGGTGGGGGACTTTCTTCAGCCTAGTGTAACTGTGTAACTCAGATTGCAACTTGACTCCATGATCTTTTAACCAAGATCACACATCTGGTCTCAGGACTTAATGAAGCTCAGGGTTTTGATGTCTCTTTGCAGAAAGATTCAGTGAGAGACAAGTGATGGTGCGGATAGTTTTTATGGGCTGGGTAACTTCATAGGCTAATGAGTGGGAGGATTATTCCAACTATTTGGGGGAGTTCAGCTCAGTCGCTCAGTCATGTCCAACTCTTTGTGACCCCCTGGTGTAGCACAGCAGGCTTTCCCGTCCAACACCAACTCCCAGAGTGTGCTCAAACTCATGTCCATCAAGTCGGTGATGACATCCAACCATCTCATCCTCTGTCATCCCCTTCTCCTCCTGCCCTCAGTCTTTCCCAGCATCACGGTCTTTTCAAATGAGTCAGTTCTTCCCATCAGGTGGCCAAAGTATTAGAGTTTCAGCTTCAGCATCAATCCTTCCAATGAATATTCAGGGCTGATTTCCTTTATGATTGACTTGACAGGTTTGATCTCCTTGCAGTCCAAGGGACTCTCAAGGGTCTTCTCCAGCACTACAGTTCAAAAGCTTCAATTCTTTGGCGCTCAGCTTTCTTTATAGTCCAACTCTCACAGTGAACTAAAATGGACTGGAATGGGCGAATTTAATTCAGATGACCATTATATCTATTACTGTGGGCAAGAATCCCTTAGAAGAAAATCTCAAAAATGACAGGATGATCTCTGTTCATTTCCAAGGCAAACCATTCAATGTCACAGTAATCCAAGTCTATGCCCCAACCAGCAATGCTGGAGAAGCTGAAGTTGAATGGTTCTATGAAGACCTACAAGACCTTCTAGAACTAACACCCAAAAAAGATGTCCTTTTCACCATAGGGGACTGGAACGCAAAAGTAGGAAGTCAAGAAATTTGGGGGAAGGGGGTGGAGATTTCCAGGGATTAGGCCACTGCCCACTTTTTGGTCTTCCATGGTCAGCCTTGGAACTGTCAAGGCACTGGTGAGTGTGAAACTTAGCATATGCAAATGTGTTACAAATGAGCGTATATTGATACTCAAGGTCTAGTGGAAATCAACCTGCCCACCATCGTGGACCTATTTGGTTCTAATCAGCTCATGTCGTATCCTCGGGCTCTGTCATTATTTTAAAGGTTGTGCCCTGTCCCCTTCCCTCAGGTTTCACTACCACAGACACCACCACTTGTGAGAAATTCCAAATTCCACACATTTCTGGTAAGACAAACAAGAGGCTTGGGGACATGAATCAGAGTAAAGAGGTCCGTGCATTCAAGACAGAACTGCAGGAAAGAGCAAGCCTGGCAGGACCCAGGCTGCAGTGCATGAGCAGGAATGAGAAAATGCAGCCTAGGCAGGCTCCGATGACGGTTTCTCCAAGCTTCCTGCATCCTGTCCTCCCACCTTCCCCAGGGCACAAGCCACCCCGCATTCATGGGCAGGAAAACAAGAACTGAAGGGCGGTTCCCTAAAGAGACCCAGCTCTCTGCCAGCCTGAGGCGGTCACTAGGCTAGGTGGTGGCTTCTGGAAAAAGCCCGTCCTGTTCTGGCACTTTCGGGGGAGGGGAGGGCAGCTGGAAGTGGGACTCCTGGTCTCTTACCACCCACGCGGGAGGCCAGCCCGGCAGCAAGTCCCACACCCAGACACAAAGCCTGCATTCATGGCGTGGCCTGGCAGGCAAACAGTCAACATTTATAACAGAAAGCACAGGCATCACCTACAGACAGCAGCCTTGTGCCTCTGTTGAGAATGGCAAGAAATAAGCTACATCATCAGACAGGAAAAGAAAACCAGCCCCGAGCAAGACAGAACCCAAAGGAAATCACCAACTCAAGCCCCAACCAAGGTGCACAAACTGACTCTGGTTCTTGTCTCTTTAGTCTCTTTTTTAGTTTTTCATGTTGACTCTTTTAAAAAGTTCTGGACAGTTATTTTTTGGCAGGGACCAGTTATATTATGTTCAATACTGATTGCCTTCATATTGTTAAATGTAGATTTAGGGCTTCCCTGGTGACTCAGTGGTAAAGAATCTGGCTGCCCCTACAGGAGACACAGGTTCGATCACCAGTCCAGGAAGATCCCACAGGCCACAGAGCAACTAAGCCCGTGTGCCACAACTACTGAGCCTTGCTCTAGAGCCCACAAGCCAGGACTAGTGAAGCCTGTGTACCCTAGAGCTCGTTGCTCTGCAACAAGAGCAGCCACGGCAATGAGAAGCCCACGCGCCACAACTAGAGAGCAGCCGCCACTCGCCGCAACTGGAGATAAGCCCACGCAGCGAGGAAGGCCCTGCATTGCCAAAAATAAATACATAAAATTATTTAAAAAAATAAATCGAGATTTAAAGGTTTTTAACTAGCGTTCTGCTTAGGCAATGTTGTATACTTCTTATAGTGTCACATCAAGAGACCCTTGAGGTCATGCTGTCCAACTACTGAGGATATCATTTGATCATTTGGTTAAGAGTCTATCTGCCAACACCCACCATCCCTCACTTGGTAGGTATATTTTCCCCCTCTCTAATGAATAAGTCATCTGATGGGTAATAATTCTGGACTATTCTCCAACATCCTTTTACCAATGGTTTTAACATCCTCTGATAATCCAGTTATTTTGGGGGGATACCTTGTGTTTTTTCTCCATTTTATCTGTAATAAGCCAGCATTATCTGTTGAAATAAATTGTTTAGTGCCTGTAAATCTACATAATCTGAAGTCTGCAAAGCAGCTGATTAATAATGGTATCAATTAAAAAAAAAAAAACAAACCTAAAAAGCATTGCTACAGTCTCTTACCTGCAAACTTTCTTCATAAATTAGGCCCCAAAGTCTTCAAGCAATAAGATCTGACATAACCAACATCACATATTTATAACTATTCCACTAAGAGTGTACTTCTCGCTATACATGCTTTGAAGTAGAATTATCACGTGATCATGGACGGCTGCCCTGACCCTTCTGGGAATGCTGCAGAATGCTGTATATGCCTTACATACATTCGGAAAGTGAAAGTCACTCAGTCGTGTCCAACTCTTTGTGACCCCATGGACTATATAGTCCATGGAATTCTCCAGGCCAGAATACTGGAGTGGGTAGCCTTTCCCTTCTCCAGGGGATCTTTCCAACCCACTGACTTCTTTAAAAAAAAA
>NW_011494852.1:6714397-6714790 GCF_000754665.1 Bison bison bison | reverse complement strand
CCCTTTAGTGCTCCGGCTGTGGAACTTGCTGGAAATCCACCCTCTGGAACTTGCCAGAAGTCGGTCCTTTAAGGATGCTAGGGAAAACAGTTCACAAGGAAGTGTCTCACCAGAAGCACTCAGCCAAGAAACCAGCTGAGGTGGGTGCCAGGGCAAGATGCTGGCTGAGGGATGCTCCTCACTGCCAGGCACTGGAGAAGCCTACACCCTTGTGAATGTCGCAGGAAAAGCTGCCTGCCTTTGGGGAACTGTCTGGAAGCTAGACGGTTAAAGCTCAACATTTAGGAAGAAAACTAAGATCATGGCATCTGGTCCCACCACTTCATGGGAAATAGATGGGGAAACAGTGGAAATAGTGTCAGACTTTATTTTTTGAGGCTCCAAAATCACTGC
>NW_011494852.1:6699459-6714297 GCF_000754665.1 Bison bison bison | reverse complement strand
AGTCGTGTCCAACTCTTTGTGACCCCATGGACTATATAGTCCATGGAATTCTCCAGGCCAGAATACTGGAGTGGGTAGCCTTTCCCTTCTCCAGGGGATCTTTCCAACCCACTGACTTCACTAAAAAAAAAAAAAAAAATCCGAAATCCATACTGTCTAGTCCTAGATCTTTCAGATAAAGGACTGTGTGTGGATCTATACTGAAAACCTTATTAATAACACAACAATTTTACAACCTGTATCAGAAAATGCTTTGAAAGGTGGATGGTACAAATAATGAGAGGCAGCGTTTACTGGGTGGTGGTGGTGGTGTTCAGTCGCTAAGTTGAGTCTGACTCTTTGCGACCCCATGGACTGCAGCATGCTAGGCTTCCCTGAGTTTGCTCAAACTCATGTCCTTTGAGTTGGTGATGCCATCCAACCATCTCATCCTCTGCCGTCCCTTTCTCCTCCCACCTTCAATCTTTCCCAGCATCAGGGTCTTTTCCAGCGAGTCGGCTCTTCACTTCAGGTGGCCAAATATTGGAGCTTTAGCTTCAGCATCAGTCCTTCCAATGAATATTCTTGGTTGATTTCCTTTAGGATGGACTGGTTGGATCTCCTTGCAGTCCAAGGGACTCTCAAGAGTCTTCTCCAGCACCACAGTTCAAAAGCATCAATTCTTTGGCACTCAGCCTTCTTTATGGTCCAAATCTCACATCTGTACATGACTACTGAAAAAACCATAGTTTTGACTATATGGATCTTTGTTGGCAAAGTGATGTCTGCTTTTTAATATGTTCTCTAGATTTGTCATAGCTACTTTTTCCTTTCAAGGAGCAAGTGTCTTTTAATTTCATGGCTGCTACAGACGCCGATCTCACACTGTCCTCACGGCAGCGCTGTGGTGCCTTTCCCAGGCTTCCAGTGGAGGGGATCTGGGGAGAGGAGGCTTAAACCCCTTTTTGTGTGACCCCCAAGCAAGTGACTTACACCTCATGCGAAGCCTACCCATCTCTAGGCCTCAGTTTCTCAGGAGAGGAGGCAGCTGCAGAGAACTGCATATAAAGCATTTAGCCTAGTTGGTAGAGACAGAATAAAGGCAAAGTAGGTGATTAAATACTTCATCCCACTCTGTGTGCGTGTGTGCTTAGACTCTCAGTCACGTCTGACTCTTTGTGACCCCATGAACTGTAGCCTGCCAGGCTCCTTTGTCCATGGGGATTCTCCAGGCAAGAACACTGGAGTGGATTGCCATGCCCTCCTCCAGGGGATCTTTCCAACCCAGGTCTCCTGCATTGCAGGCAGATTCTTCACCGTCTGAGTCACCAGGGGAGCCCTCATCCCACTGGGGGATTGTAAGTAGAGAAAAAAAGTATGGAAGACCCCTCTAAATCAAAGATCATTCGAGAAAGCAGGTTTGAGACTTCCCTGGCA
Organism: Bison bison bison; assembly: GCF_000754665.1. Lineage (NCBI taxonomy): Eukaryota > Metazoa > Chordata > Mammalia > Artiodactyla > Bovidae > Bison > Bison bison. The sequence goes on along the minus strand of NW_011494852.1, from coordinate 6,712,881 downwards.
GTCGGGAGGCCCATTGGACTGCACAGGACTACACAGGGAACCCCATGAAGGGGGCACAGGTTCCATCCCTGATCGGGGAACTAAGATCTCACATGCCAAAACTAAGACCCAGTGGGGCCAAATAAATATTTAAAAAAAGAAGAAGAAGAAGAAAGCAGGTTTGCTTGAGCACAAAGCCAAGCAGACTTGCTTAGCAACAAAAACCACGCAACAGAAGCATGAGACATGCCCCCAAACAGTAAAAATGATGGTGAAACGAGACCCACATCCTGTCCAGTGAGCTCAGTAAGTTAATAATACCTAGGAAATGCTCCTCTGGGCACACCAAAAATAAAAATATAAGGAAAGGGTGACATTATACTGAAACCTGAGATGATTTACTATTCTTAGCATATGGTACCGCCTCTTTGCTCACTTCCATTGTGCCAGGACAGGGCTGGCTGGACCAGGTAGGGACATGAAAACTCCACCTGACATGAAGGAGGAGCTGATGATGGAAGCTTGACATCTACTCAAGAATGAGGAAAAAGGTGGCTTTCTCCCCCTCCCCACTTTTTCTTTGATTATAAAACTGCAGCCCACTAAATTCTCAGGGTGCAGCACTCAAGCCTCCTATACTAATAAACTCTTTCCTTACCTGTCTCTCTGCCTCTCATTGAATTCTTTCTGCCCCGAGACAGAAGCACCTACACTGTACTAAGTACAGAGACACATTCTATCAGTTCCATAGTGCCTGTGATGACTGAGCACTGGGGTAACTGGGATTGCTGGTGATTCCTAGTAGCCTCTCAGGTGGCGCTAGTGGTAAAGAACCCGCCTGCCAGCCAATGCAGCAGACGTAAGAGACGCAAGTTCAGTTCCTGGGTCAGAAAGATCCCCTGGAGGAGGGCATGGCAACGCACTGCGGTATTCCTGCCTGGAGAATCCTATGGATAGAGGAGCCTGGTGGGCTACAGTCCATGGTGTTGCAAAGAGTCGGACATGACTGAAGCAACTTAGCACACATGCACGGGAGGCCTGGAGTTCAGAAGGCTGCCTCTAGGATGTGTAAGGTCAGTCCTTGAGTGCACACCATCTAGGGCAATCAGAAAAAAAAAAATCACAGTGAAGGGCAACGGCAGAGGTCAAGAGAGACATGGGTCTTGGTCCCATCCTTACTGTGAACCTCGGATTAATTCTCTTGCCTGCAATTTAGGGGAGGGGCAGATTTCTAATGTAGCATCACCCAGGTTGTCGCCCCAGGAGTTTGTGTGGCAGAGATGTTCAACTTAAGAACAAGCCTGGGCTTCTGAGACACTACCCTGGGGACACAACATAAATTCCAGAGAATTCCTGCAGACAGAAGCTTCAGTCCAAGTGTTTTTCACCAGGCCCAGGGTTGGAGTCACAGCTCAGCCATTTACTAGGAGTAAACAGATGGTGAAAGAGATGTGAATGCTGGAGGCAGCTGGAGGCAGGTGGCTGTGAGGCAGGAGATAGATGGACCCAGTCTGAACAGCCAGAGTTTGTCCCCTGTGGGCAGGTCCTTGAAGATGAGAAGCCAGAGAAGCGCTGGGCCCTGCCCAGATAAGAAATAAAAGACCCCATGTTCCTCATTCTTGAAGTCAAGGAGACATTCTCAACTACACATGCGCAGAAAGGCTCCTTGGAGGTCAAAAGGCAGGGGGTGTCACCTCATGGTAAGTGATGTCAACCTACCATAGGCCTCTTGGCTAAGAGAAACTGAGGCACAGATGGGAGTGTTAGTTGCTCAATCCTGTCTGACTCTTTGTGGTCCCATGGACTGTAGGCTGCCAGGGTCCTCTGTCCATGGACTTTTCCAGGCAAGAATACTGCAGTGGGTTGCCATATTCTTCTCCAGGGGATCTTCCCCAGTCAGGGATCGAACCCAGGTCTCTAGCATTGCAGGCAGATTCTTTACCGTCTGAGCCACCAGGCAAGCCCCTACAGACGGGAGGACCCTGAAATAAACCAAATACAGACTCAGAACCAGGCAAAGCAAGATGATTGGCCAAAGGAAACCCGGAAGAAATGCCCCCATCTGGCCCTCCCCTGTGTCTATCCCTTTTCTTCCAAAAAATACTTTCCGTCTCTATGTGGAAACTCATTTCTATACAGTTGATGGGCCAAGGCCTTGTCACTTTCCCTGGTGGTCTAGTGTTAGGATTCGGCGCTTTCACTGCCACCGCTAGACTTCAATCTCTAGCCGGAGCCTGCTTCAAGCCATTCAAGATCAGCTAGAATAAGAAGGAAAGAGGGGAATTTGGGGAGTGGGGGCAGACGGGACAATTCCCATCGCAGGAGGCTCCGCGGGGGGAGGCAGAACTCTCCCATTGGAGATGCCTGCGGTGAAGGCCCTCCCCCCACCACGCCACCCCGCCTCCACCGACCCACCCCAGTCTTAGATCGCGAGGCGCCTGGGCAGCAGGTAACCACGTGGAGAAAGTATAGACTTTCCAAAGGAGCGATGAGCAGGCCCCCAAATCCGGGAGCGCAGGGATTAGGTCTCCTCCCCGCCAGCCTCGCGGCAGCTGAGCCTCCCCTCCGCCTGCAACCTCCCAGACCCGCCCTCCCCCGCTCCGGCTCCGCGCAGCCGCCCGCCTGCCCGCTGGACTTCACAGTCTCCAGCCCCCGGGTCCAGACTTCAGCCGCCGCCACCCCCTCCCCCAACCCTCCTAGAGGACTCCCTGGGCGGGGCCGATCCCGAGGAGCACCCCCCCGGACTGCCTCTCAGAGCAGGGTGGGGAAGGGGATCGTAGTCCGCCGCCACCTCCGAGCAGGCCGCCAGGTGAGCGCCGGGACAGGTAGGGACCGAGGTCGGGACCGGTGTCCGTCCACACTCGCAGCTAGGGCGCCCCGGGGAGGATTTCCGTCCCAGGCCCTGCCCGGAGTGGCGTGTCCCTGGAGTCCTGCGCCCCATCACGCCTTCCCCCGCTTCTGCCCCTTTAAGTCCAGAGTTACACGAACGCACGTTTGAAAGCCCCAGATTATAGGAAAAGGGCTTGGCTATAAAACCGGTCCTCTAAAGCCCTCGCCTCTCCGCCCGCCTGCTGGTCTGAGGAGGCCACTATTAAACACCACCCCCACCCCCCACGTACTCGACCAACACGTGTTCAACAGCAGCTGGTGAAAGGCCTGACCACTTTTTACCAATTCTGTTTTTTGTGTCCTCTGGCTGGCAGGAAAATCTACGAATCGGAAGATCTTAGAGCACCGTTTCTTGCTTTAGCAACTTGGGCACAGTTTGTTTTTAGCTGCTGCCGCTCTACCCAATTTAAACTTTGTTCTGAGTTAACTTTTGCAGTGACCGGTCATATTTGTTAATGTTCCATGTCTTGATCTTTCAACTTTAGACGGCAGCTGTTTACCGCTATTTTGAAAGACTATAGTATTACCAATCTACTTTTAAAATAGACAATAACATTTTTGTTAGTGTCCCAGTAACACAAGTACAAACGACAAAGGTTTGCATGCAATATCAATCCTTTAAACAAGCGCAGTCTCCTCTGCAGCCAGTTTTTAAATTTTGTAATTAAATTACTTTTCAGAGATGGCAGAAGTAACTTGTGATCCGTGGTGTGTCGTTTTAAACCTTTTTTTGCTCTTTATTCCTCTGGTAGTTCCTTCCAAATCTTTAAAGCAAATTATTCCATTGTTATTTGTTAGTTTATCAACTTTTACACAATGTCTGTAATCTTTTGCTAAAAATAGATGGGGACAGAAGCTTATCATCTCCAGGGTTTCTCTCCTCCCTGTATAATCACAACATTCCTTTTGGCTTCTCTAAAGAAATAATTTTTTGTAAACTTTTCTTTTTCTTTAAGCATATCTATATATATTTGTATATTCTATGTGAAGTAGCTCAGTTGTGTCCGACTCTTTGTGACCCCGTGGACTGTAGCCCACCAGGCTCCTCCATCCATGGGATTCTCCAGGCAAGAATACTGGACTGGGTTGCCATTTCCTTCTCCAATACATATACAGAATCTGTTGATTCTCCTTTTAATAAAGTTTTCATATTTATTTAAATTCTAATTTTTCAATCCAATCAAGATATACATACAGTTCACAAATCAAATATAAACAAGACTGCCGTATTTTTTCCCTATGATAAAAGTAATATAATCCGTTTAACAAAAATGGAAAAGGCCGGGGCAGTGTTTTTTGGTTTTGTTTTGTTTTGGTGATACTAGCTCCTAGACCAGGTATCCAAAACACCCGGCCCTTGGCAGTGAGATTTTGGACTCCTAACCCCTGGACTGCTACGTACTTCCCAGGGGCAGTCTTTTAGATTAAAAGAGATTAGAGAGAAATGAGCACCCCCAGCAGTGTGTGAGTCCCATCTTTGTTTGGAAGATACAATTCCAGAAGACCTTGGAACAATGAGAAAAAGTGTTCATAGACGAAGCATTAGATAGTAGATTGAATTTCTCTTAGTGGGTTGAGAGATAATAGACCTATAAAGGGTTCTTATTCTTTCTTAGGAGATGCATATTCAGGTATTTAATAGTTCATCAAAAGAGAGAGAGAAAGCAAATATGGCAAAATATGAAACAGATATCCATTTTAACTATATTTTCAGCTTTTCTGTATGGTGACATTTTTATGGTGAAATCTGGGGAAGATAAAGACGATTTACCAGCAGAAACTAACACAACATTGTAAAGCATCTATACTCCAATAAAAATAAATAAATAAAATGCATTGAGACAGAAAAATAAACACATATAAAAAATAAAGAAAGTAAGATAAAAGTTTAGAAACTCAGAGATGAATGCATGCACAGCTGCACGACCCTGGAGTCCTCCACCCCAATCTGCCTCTTGCTTGTTGGGTGACCCTGGGTTGATTGCTTCCCTCCTCCAAGCCTCAGTTTCCCCAGCTGAAAATAGCACCGGCCTCAAGGGGTTGTTGGTGAGACTTCTGTGAGATCTTGGAAAGCACTTTCCACGTACGTGCCTGGAGGATTTAGTGTTCAGTTAACAGTAGCTGTTAGTATTTTGTGAAGGGTTTTTCTTAACAACCATGGTCAGCTCACCTGTGAATAATTATCCATAACATCATAACTGCTCTTGGGGCTCAATAATTGTAGCGCACAGGCTTAGCTGCCCCTGAAGCATACGGGATCTTAGTTTTCCGACCAGGGATGAACCTGTGTCCCCTGCACTGGAAGGCAGATTCTTAACCGCTGAACCACTAGGACTGTCCATCTTTTGCCTTTTTTAAAATTCACCAGGTGGCTCTGATCTTGCCATTGGTGCAGTTTTCTGTCCCGCTGTATTTCGTTCCTTCCTAGGCACGAATCCCCTGAACCTACATTCCTCCAGGCGTGGTTTCAGTGACTGCATGATTCTGACATAAGGAGGTGCAGCCCCAGACTCCAGTCCCATAGCTGGCCTTGACTGCTAATCATTGTCACAGCAGTCACAATGGCAGCTAACACTTGTTGAAGACCAGCCTTGATCTTGTTGAATTTCCCCATCACCGTGGGAAGTGAGAGTTACTACAAGTCCACAGCGTGTTAGCCAAAACTTTTGCTATTCAGTGCAGGAACTGAATATAAGGCAAGTCACAAAGAACCATCCTGTGTATTACATATGATCCTTATCGGGGTAGACTTCCCTGATGGTCCAATGGTTGGGAATCTGCTTGCTAATGCAAGAGACACAGGTTAGATCCTGGTCCGGGAGGATTCCACATGCGAAGGGGCAACGAAGCCTGTGTATCACAGCTACTGAACCCACACTCTAGAGCGCACAAGCCACAACTACTGGAGCCCCACGCCTAGACAAGACAAGGCGTGGGGCTCTTCCAGGACAAGAGAAACTCCCACAATAAAAAGCCCGCCCACGGAAACCAGAGAGCAGCCCCTGTTCTCTGCAGAGAATCCTGCGCGCAGCAACAAAGCCATAGGGCAGCCAAAAATAAATAATTACTTAAAATTTTTTCCAAAAAAAATCCCTAGCAGGACTGGGGAGTGATCAAACACACGGATACTTCTTCAGTGAAATGCATGTTCATATCATAAATAAAACCTTCCATCAGTTCCAGGCAGTTCTGCCACCAAGTGGGTCTATGAAAGCCTTGGTTTTCAGAGCTTTTGGATTTAGGGATTGTGGAGTGTGGTGGTGGTTTAGTCACTCAGTCGTGTCCAACTTTGCGACCCCATGGACTCTAACCCACCAGGCCCTTCTGTCCATGGGATTTCCCAGGCAAGAATACAGGAGTGACTTGCCATTTCCTCCTCCAGGGGATCTTCCCAACCTAGGGATCAAACCCAGGTCTCCTGCATTGCAGGCAGATTCTTTACTGACTGAGCCACCAGGGAAGCCTGGAGAGGACATGTGGACATTCACATCCCATTTTCCAGAGGAGAAATCTACGCTGAGAGAGGGAAACCCATTTGCCGAAGTTCACAAAAAAGTTTGAGTTTGGGCTGAGGCTAACCTGGGGCTGGCTGAATATGCAGCTGACAAAGTTTCACCTCTCCGCAGTGCCATATCCTCTGCAGGCTGTCACCAGCAGTTCCCAGAACCAGTGTCCCTGGCTGGCCCTGTGATGCCCCAGAAATGTCAGTGCCGCCTCCAGGGAATGAGATGATGCACGTAAAGAATTTCCCAGGGTGCCTCACACCACGAAAGCATCGACAAATGTGAACTGTTAATCTGTACTAAGATGCAATTCGACTGTTCCCTTCTTTGACTTAAATAATCATGGTGTTCATTGATAGCATTAATAATTTTTTAAATTGTAAAATATAACACTCATACAGAAAACTACATGAAATATATAACAAAGTATATAAGCAGCACCCAGGCCAATAAGGAGAACATTGCCAGCCCCCTAGATGTTTCTCTGGTTAGTAGCCTTCTCCTTCCCCACAGAGGGAACCAGCATCCTGACTTTTATAATGCTCGTTTCCCGGCTGGGTTATTTTGTTTTGTGTTGTTGTGTGTGTTTTTTTTTTTTAATATTTAGTATTTGTTTATTTGGCTGCACTGGGTCTTAGTTGTGGCACACAGGATCTTCAGTCTTTGTTGTGGCATGTGGGATCTAGTTCCCCAAGCAGGAGCTGAACCCAAGCCCCCTTGGTGGCTCAGATGGTAAAGAATATGCGTGCTATGCAGGAGATCTGGGTTCCATCTCTGGGTCAGGAAGATCCCCTGGAGAAGGGAATGGCTACCCATTCCAGTATTCTTGTCTGGAGAATCCCATGGACGGGGAACCTGGCAGGCTATGGTCCATGGGGGTCGCAGAGAGTCAGACACAACTGAGCGACTAACACTTTCCCCTGCATTAGGAGCATTAGGAGTCTTAGCCACTAGATCACCAGGGAAGTTTCTGCTTGTTTTATATATATATGAATATACAGGCGGGAGGAGAAGGGGACGACAGAGGATGAGATGATTGGATAGCATCACCGATGCAATGGACATTATTTTGGGCAAGTGCCAGTGATGGTAATGGACAGGGAAGCCTGGTGTGCTGCAGTCCATGGGGTCACAAAGAGTCAGACACAATTGAGCGACTGAATTGATATATATATATGATTTCAGTACCTGTATGTACATTCGTAAATAGCATTTATTAGTTTAGCCTGTTTGTAAACTTTCTAAAAATCACTGGTGTGAGAATATAATCTATCATCCAATTTTCAAACCAGGTAATTTTGGAAGTGATAGGGGTCACTGATATTTACCCTAATTACCCTGGGACACTAGGTGTAAATCAGGCTTGCCCCAGGCCACCCTGACTGTCTGCTTGTCCTGGGACTCACACTCTGGATGACTTTACTCTGGTAAATTTCACCCCAAATTATGCTTTTGAGGTCCATTTGTGCTGTTGTGTCTACTTATTGTTATTGCTACTTAGTCTTCCATTCTATGACTGCCTTAATTCATTTATACACCCTATGTGGGTACCTGGATCATTTCCAGGTTGGAGCTATGAGGGTCAATGCTGTCGTGAATATTCTAGTATATGTTTCTTGGCTTTAGGGTCAAATTGCCAGCTTGTTGGAAAGGCACTTCTCTAACTTCAGTTAAAAAAAAAAATCCCCAACTTGTTTCCAAAGTGGTTGCACCAATTTTTACTCTCATCATGTATGTATGGGAGTTCTCACTGATTGTAAATTATGGTAATGTTGTATTATTGGTTGGTTGGTTGGTTTTTTTTTTTATAAAAGCATATTCTTTAATACACATGATATCCATGACGTTTAAACTAGAATATACCAAAATCCAAAGTAACTTTGCCTCTCATCTCACCCATGCTGTGGTTCAGAAGGCAGTTGGATAACTGAGAAGGTGATGATGGTGAAAATGACAGAGAAATAGAGGAATTCAAAATCATCTATTACTGTCAGCTATGAAAGATGGTATTTAGCTCAATGTGTATTCACTCCACTAATTTTTAACACTTGTACTTTTTTTAAGATCATTTCTTATTTACCTTTGAGACTTTACATTTTATGCTTCACTGTATTTTTTTTATCCTGGCAACTTTTGATTCCCGTGATACTGAGTGAGAGGAGTGTCTTGGCTTCCCCTCCCCCACCTTTCTTTTCCCATCTTGTCGGTAATGCATTTGCTTTCACACCATCAAGGCTGATTATATCTATAATCTGTTCTATTACCCTATTTAAGTCTTACACGCTGTAACTGTAAAGTGTGCAGGATTTGGGTGGGTTTTTTTTTTTGTGTGTGTGACAGCTGTATTGAAGTAATTTACATACCATAAAATTCAGCCCTGTTGAGTGTACGATTCAGTGATTTAGTGAGTTTTCCGAGTTTGGCAGCCAACACTACAGTTTTAGAGCATTTCTATCACCTCCAAAATAGCCATTGTGCCTAGTTGTGGTCACTCCTTGTTCCCACGCCCAGTCACAGCAACTCCTCATCTTTCCCTATATTTAGATCGGTCTTTTCTGGACATTTCACACAATATGTAGCCTTTTGTATCCAGCACTTTGACTTAGCGTGCTGTCTTAGGGTTCATTCTCCCTGTATCCTGTACCATTACTCCATTCCTTTTATTGTTTTGTTTTGACTTTTGGCTGCACTGGGTCTTCCTTGCTGTGTGTGGTCTTTCTCTAGTTGCCATTAAGCAGCGGCTCTAGGGTGCTGGGGTTCAGCGGTTGCAGCAGGAGGTCTCAGCAGTTGACCCACGGCTTGTGGAATCTTCCCCAACTAGGGATCAAACCCGTGTCCCCTGCAGGCGGGTTTTTTTTTTTTGTGTAGGCAGATTCTTAAACACTGCACCACCAGGGGAGTCCTCTTTCCTTTCAGTGTTGAACAGTATTCCACTATATGGATAGATCACATTTTGCTTACCATTCACCAGTTGATAGACACCTGGGTTGTTTTCCAATATATAATGCTGCTGTGCACTTTGGCAGTCAAGTCAGTCTTTGTGTGACATACCTTTTCATTTCTCTTGGGTAGATAGCCTAGTGGTAGAATTGCTGTGTTTCAAACTTCCAGTGGTTAAGACTCCAGGCTTCCAATGCAGGGGGCACAAGTTTGATCCCTGGTTGAGAAACTAGGATCCCATATTCCTTGAAGCCAAAATAAATAAATACATATATATATATTTTTAAAAAGAATTGTTGGATTTCATGGTAAATTTATATTTCACTTCTTTTTTTTTAATGTTCAACTCTTATAGAAACTGTTTTCCAAAGAGGCTTTACCATTTTACATTCCCATCAGTGGTGTATAAGGGTCCCGGGTTCTCCCTGTCCTCACCAATCTTTTGGACAGCAGCTATTCTAGAGAGCATGACGTGGCATCTCACTGTGATTTTAATTTGCATTTCCTTCATGACTAATGACGTTGAGCATCTTTTCACATGCTTATTGCTGTGCTAAGTCGCTTCAGTTATGCTGATTCTTTGTGATCCTATGGACTGTAGCCAGCCAGGCTCCTCTGTCCACGAGATTCTCCAGACAAGAGTACTAGAGTGGGTTGCCATGGCCTCCTCCAGGGGATTTTCCCGACCCAGGCATCAAACCTGTGTCTCTTGCATTAGCAGGTGGGTTCTTTACAACTAGTGCCAGCTGGGAAGCCTGCATTTGCTTATTAGTCCTTTGTATTTCTTCTTTGGTGAAATGTCTATTCAAATCTTTTGTCAATTTTTAAATTGATATGTCATATTATTGAATTTTAAGTGTTCTTTATATATTCTAGATTTAAGTCTTTTATCAAGTGTGTGATATACAAATATTTTCTGCCAATCTATAGCTTGTCTTTCATTTTCTTAATAATGTCTTTTGAAGTACAAAGGTTTAAAATTTTGATAATGTTTAATTAACCCATTTTTCTTTTATAAATCATACTTTTGGTATTATATCCAAGAAATCTTTTTTTTTTTATGTTTGTTTATTTAGCCGCATCAGGTCTTAGTTGCAACATGTGGGATCTCTAGTTGTGGCCCACAGGCTTAATTGCTCTCGGGCATGTGAGATCTTAGTTCCCCGACTAGGGATTGAACTCATGTACCCTGCATTGCAAGGTGGATTCTTAACTTCTGGGCCACCAGGGAAGTCCATGCCACTCCACTTCTGACTGCTTGTACATCATTTCACCTCTTTGGGCCTCAGTTTCCTCATGTTGTGACAATCAATGGGAATAATACAGAAGCCACAAAAGATCATCCCCAGTCCGTTCCTGGGTTTGAAGATCTGTCTCTTCTGGCCTACACTGTGCTATAATAATTTTTTTTCCTTTAAATGCACTGCTAACATTTAAAAATCGGGTGATTTCACATAAACACAGGGATTTCCAGTCTCTTGACAAACTGGAAGATGTGGCCAAACTAGGCCCACCTTCCTACTGGGCAGTAAGTCAGCCAGAGTGAGTGCCTCCACGCTGGGCTCTTCTCTCCAGACTGACAGAGGCGCCACCACTCCCTGTTGGCTTGCACCCAGTCCGCCTCACTTAGAGACAGAACCCCAGGTGGTGGTAGTGGTAAAGAACCTGCCTGCCAATGCAGAAGACATAAGAGACCTGGGTTCCATACCTGGGTCGGGAAGATCCCCTGGAGGAGAGCATGGCAGCCCACACTGTATCCTTGCCTGGAGAATCCCATGGATGGAGGAACCTGGCGGCTTACAGTCCATAGGGTCACAAAGTGTTTTGGACGTGACTTAGCACGCACGCAGCACAGGACCAGCTGTTGTAATTGTGAGGCCAGCCAGGGGCGGTGGTATGAGTGGGGACTCAAATCCATGCCTTGCTCCAGTCACCAGGTCATGCTACCCAGAAGAGGTGCCTTAAAAAAAAAAAAAAAATCTACCTAAAGACTCTTACAGGCCAGTGCAGGCCCTGATTATCTATAGCTCAGTCTTCCTTCTTGAATGAAGGAGAAGGCATGCCAAATCTTTGTACATGCAAATAATTCTAAAGAGCAAGAAATTTTCAATCTTGTTTTTTTGGGGTTTTTCTCTTTGTTTGTTTGACTATAATTCCCTGTGCTGTACAATATACCCTTGTCGCTTATATATTTCATTTGTTTTTTATTTTTTATTTATTTGGCTGCATGCATGCATGCTAAGTCGCTTCAGTTGTGTCCAACTCTTGGCAAACCTATGGACTCCTGCCCGCCAGGTTCCTTTATCCTTGGGATTCTCCAGGCAAGAATACTGGAGTGAGTTGCCATGCCCTTTTCCAGGGGATCTTCCCAACCCAGGGATCAAACCTGCCTCTCTACATTGGCAGGTGGGCTCTTTACCGCTAACACCACCTGGAAAGCCCTTATTTGCCTTCACTGGGTCCCAGCTGCGGCAGCATGTGAACTCTTAGTTGGGGCTTATGGGCTCTAGTTCCCTGACCAGGAATTGAACCTGGGCCCCCTGCATTGGCAGCTCAGGGTCTTAGCCACCGGACCACCAGAGACATCTCAATCCTGTTTCTTGGTGATATTTCTGCAACCATTTGTTGTAGGTTAGGAACAACACTGGCAGGACTTCCCTCCCTGACAGTCCAGTGATTAGGACTGGGCACTTTCACCGCTGAGGGCTCGGGTTCAATCCCAGGTTGGGGAACTAAGATCCTGTAAGTAGCACAATGTGGCCAAAAAATAAAATAGAGACAACACCGGCGCCACTGTTCAAGAGTAAAGTGTTAAAATTGATAAGGGAGAATGTCAGGTAGAGGAAGATCTCTCCAAGGAATGAAACGGAAGCCATTCTACCTAAAATGGAAAAGATTGACCATACAAGGTGCTAGGAAGTGCAGCTGTCATACATGTTGGTGGGAGTGCACAGTCATGCTGAAAAAAAATGCTTGGGTGCGTTCTCGTAAAGAACATGTGATCCAAGAATTCCACTCCTACATATTTACTCGTGGGAAATGAAAACATATGTCCAGACAACCACTTGAATGTGATTGTTGATAGAAGCTTTATTCATAACAGCCTCAAGCTGGAAACAATCCAAATGTCCATCATGCCGAGTGAGTAAACAGATTGTGGTTTATCTGTTCAATGGAGTATTACTCAGTGATAAACAGGAGTGAGCTGGCGATTAATACAGCAATGATGTGACTGAATCACACACTATTCTGCCAAAGGAAAGAAGATACAGGGGTGCCTCCTATGGTTATCACTCAGGGTCCAATCCAGAGACTGAAACCACACAGTAATTGAAGGGAGAATGTTTAATATACAGATTTATTCATCATAGCAGGGGATTAGAGTTAGAAGGAGTAGCTACGGAGAAATAAAGAGAATGGTAAAGAATATAAAATGGCAAATACAGGGAGCAGCCTCTACAACTAAGATCTAAGATAGAGAGCTTGAGAAAGGTGTCAGCTCCAGACTGTCCTTGGCAGTCCCAGAATCCCTCACGCTTTGGGGGTTTTTGTTTTTGTTTAACATTTATTTTTATTTATTTGGCTACGCCAGGTCTTAGCTGTGGCATGCAGGATCTAGTTCCCTGACCAGGGGTTGAACCCTGGCTCCCTGTATTGGGACATGGAGCCTTAAGCCACTGGAGCACCAGGGAAGTCTCTAGACCCTGACGCTTTGGGAGAACACTTGGACATGGCTCACTAAAGGGCAAAGGAGTCCCTTTAGTGCTCCGGCTGTGGAACTTGCTGGAAATCCACCCTCTGGAACTTGCCAGAAGTCGGTCCTTTAAGGATGCTAGGGAAAACAGTTCACAAGGAAGTGTCTCACCAGAAGCACTCAGCCAAGAAACCAGCTGAGGTGGGTGCCAGGGCAAGATGCTGGCTGAGGGATGCTCCTCACTGCCAGGCACTGGAGAAGCCTACACCCTTGTGAATGTCGCAGGAAAAGCTGCCTGCCTTTGGGGAACTGTCTGGAAGCTAGACGGTTAAAGCTCAACATTTAGGAAGAAAACTAAGATCATGGCATCTGGTCCCACCACTTCATGGGAAATAGATGGGGAAACAGTGGAAATAG
>NW_011494852.1:6695488-6699359 GCF_000754665.1 Bison bison bison | reverse complement strand
TTGAGGCTCCAAAATCACTGCAGATGGTGATTGCAGCCATGAAATTAAAAGACGCTTACTCCTTGGAAGGAAAGTTATGACCAACCTAGACAGCATATTAAAAAGCAGAGACATTACTTTGCCAAGAAAGGTCCGTCTAGTCAAGGCTATGGTTTTTCCAGTGGTCATGTATGGATGTGAGAGTTGGACTGTGAAGAAAGCTGAGCGCCGAAGAATTGATGCTTTTGAACTATAGTGTTAGAGAAGACTCTTGAGAGTCCCTTGGACTGCAGGGAGATCCAACCAGTCCATTCTAAAGGAGATCAGTCCTGGGTGTTCTTTGGAAGGACTGATGCTAAAGCTGAAACTCCAGTACTTTGGCCACCTCATGCGAAGAGTTGACTCATTGGAAAAGACTCTGATGCTGGGAGGGATTGGGGGCAGGAGGAGAAGGGGACGACAGAGGATGAGATGGCTGGATGGCATCACTGACTCGATGGACGTGAGTCTGAGTGAACTCCGGGAGTTGGTGATGGACAGGGAGGCCTGGCATGCTGCGATTCGTTGGGTCGCAATGAGTCGGACACGACTGAGCAACCGAACTGAATTGAACTGAACTGGAAGCTAGAAGCAAAACCGTTTCCGCCTGCAACACCTCTCTGGCTCCCTCTACTGGAAAACTTTAACATGGCAGCCGGCGAAGGAAGAAGATTTAAATGCCTAAACTCCAGTTTCTCAACTTGGAGCTGTGAGGCAGTAAATTGGCAACTGGCACACCATATGATTCCATTTATATGAAACTCTAGAAAAGAAAACTTGTAGTGACAAAAAGCAAATTAGTGGTTGGGGTGGAGGTGGGAAAGGGTAAACATTCTAGAGTAACAGAAATGCCACCTCTTGTTTATGAGGATGGTTGTACCATCACATACAGTTGTTAGAACACAGACTGTACACTTGAAATGTTTGCATTTTATTGGATGTAAATTAGACATCCGTGAATTTTTTTTTAATTTTTAAAAATTTCTGGGAAATAGGACTCTTGGGCAAATATAAATGGAATATATGCATGCATGCACACACCACAGAAAGTCGCTCAGTCGTGCCCGACTGTTTGCAACCCCATGGACTATACAGTCCATGGAATTCTCCAGGCCAGAATACTGAAGTGGATAGCCATTCCCTTCTTTAGGGGATCTTCCCAAACCAGGGGTCGAACCCAGGTCTCCCTCATTGCAGGTGGATTCTTTACCAGCTGAGCTACCAGGGAAGAACCACAGCAATGTGCCCCAAATCCCACCACTGAGATTCCCTCGCTTATCCCGGTGCATTCACTGTATCTCCGTGAAGTGTTACTGGAGGTAATTCCTGGCTTCGGATTGGTGCCTGTTCATGCATTCTCCCTCAGGAGTTCAAGTTCAGCATGGGTGCCCTAGGTAGTTGGCAAGAGTTTTGAAAGGGAGATGAGTTGGACATGTGCCCACCCGCCTCTCCCATTTCCCTTCTCCCCAAGGGAGATCTACAAAGGGCATATCACTAGGTTCAGATTACCAGATCTTCATCCAAAGAGTGAAATCCTATTAGTTCTTGTATGACATTGGGTCTTACTTATTCCTTGAGTCCCAGACATGACTTAAGGATATTTCTCCTTCACTGCTCACATCCAGCCCTTGAGATAGAATAGTTATTCCTATGGCACATGTTACAGACAAGAAAACTGAGGCTCAGAGGCCAGCAACATGCCAAAGTGATGGCCTGCCCAAGAAAAGGCAGAACCAGATTTTTTTTTTTTTTCCGGCTGTGCTGAGTCTTTGTTGCTGGTCTGGTTTTTCTCTAGTTGCAACGAGCAGGGGCTACTCTCTAGTTGCGACATTCGGGCTTCTCATTGCAGTGGCTTCTCGTTGCAGAGCACAGGCTCGTTATTGTGGAGCATGGACTTAGTTGCTCCAAGGCATCTGAGATCTTCCCTGATCAGGGACTGAACCCATGTCTCCTGCCTTGGCAGGTGGATTCTTTACCCTTGAGCCACCAGGGAAGCCCAGAACCAGGATTTGAACCTGGATTGTCTGCCTCTGTAGTGGGAGCTCCTGACCACCAGCTGTCCTGCTGGGAGCAGCAGCCGAGAGTCCTGGAAACCCTCAGCCGCTCCCTGCCCCCAGCAGAGGGTCCTAATAGGATTTACCAATATTGCGTCTTTGACAGTCAAATCTTTTCTACCCCCATGATTGTATTCTGAAAAAATTCAGGCATACAGAAACGCTCAAATAATTATACAGTGACTCCTAAGATAGGGAGACAAGGACAATGCCTGTGTATTTGTTTGACTGATACTGAAACATTGCCATTCAGAGCAACTGTTTGTTCAGTATTCCAAATTCATAAAACAAAAGTTAGTGACATGACACTTCAAGTACAAAAATGTATAAATACCACAGCAAGTACAATCATACATTTATAAATATACAAAGGTTGGGACTTCCCTGGTGGTTCAGCAGTTAAGACCCTGCGGTCTCACTGCAGGGGGCAAGGGTTTGATCCCTAGTGGGGGAGCTAAAGATCTTGCGTGCTGCATGGCCCAGCCCCCCAAAATTAATAAATAATAAATAAGCAATGGTTGCACCTAAGTTATCCCAATATGTTATTAGTTGATCAAATCATAAAAGTAATTTCAAAATCGATGGAAGTATACTTGCTAAATTTAATAAAGATAAAATTAACAAAGTTAAGGAAGAAAATTAACCAAGTAAAAATGACGCTATAGGGCTTCCCAGGTGGCGTGGTGGTAAAGAATCTGCCTGCCAATGTAGGAGACACAGATTCAATTCCTGATCCAAGAAGATTCCAGATGCCTCCAGACAACTAAGCCCGTGTGTCACAACTATGGAGCCTGTGCTCTAGAGCCTGGGAGCCGCAACTACCGAAACCCTTGCGCCCTAGACCACTCTGCAACTAGAGAAAAGCCCGAGCAGCAGTGAAGACCCAGCATAGCCAAAAATAAGAATAATAAATAAAATTACTTTCAAAAACACTATATAAAATGAAGATAGTTTAATGAATCATGAGCTGTGAAAATGAAATGATATTATTGGATCTTCATCAAGAGTAACTACTCTGGGGAAAGTGTGCAGCTAGCAGGAGAGACCACGTGGAGATGGAGAACTGCCTGGGGAATTCCCAGCCGGAGTCCCCTGGTCCAGCGCTCAGCGGAGGAGTGACGAAGTTTCAGAAGATGACCAAGTGCCATGCTCTGCCTGAGGACCACAGCACAAGAGCCCCTGAGAACCGTGTGGCTGAGCCCAGGTAGTCCCCGGGACCACCAAAAAAAATCATAAAACAATGCTTATTATACCATGGCAATGGTTTTACCACTGAGTCATGGGGGTATTTTTGTGCGAAATTTTCCAGTCACTCTAAAAAGGCCCTGCACAATTCGAGGAACCACCGAGGAAAGAGAGAAGCTACCTCTTAATAGTTTCAAGGGTTCTTGAATTTAAAAATAATCCTTTTGTGGTCACTTTGGGCAGCACATATATACTAAAATTGGAACCATACAGAGAAGACTAGCATGCTGTATTTGTGAAGCAGCTTCACTTGTTGCTCAGATGGTAAAGAATCTGCCTGCAATGCGGGAGACCCAGCTTCCATCCCTGGGTGGGGAAGATCCCCTAGAGAAGGGAATGGCAACCCAGTCCAGTATTCTTGCCTGGAGAATTCCATGGACAGAGGAGCCTGGCAGGCTACACAGTTCATGGGGTCGAAAAAAGTCAGACATGACTGAGCAACTAACACTTTCACTTTTTAAAATCATCATCATCGTCCTCATCCTATTTTTTAATAACTTTGCAGAGAGCCTTTTGGATATCTTTTGGTTCCTTTCCATGGACTACCATCTCTG
>NW_011494852.1:6692031-6695224 GCF_000754665.1 Bison bison bison | reverse complement strand
GTGGTACACATTAGAACCTTAGTGGGTTTTTTAAAATATTTTTTAAAAATTATGTATTATTTATTTGGCTGCACTGAGTCTTAGTTGCAGCATGTGGGATCTAGTTCCCTGACCAGGAATCGAACTCAGGCCCCCTGCATTAGGAGCACAGAGACAGTCAATGGACCACCAGGGAAACCCCAGGATCTTGTTTATCCATTCTACTTACAATAGTTTGCATCTGCTAATCCCAAACTCTCAATCCCTCCTTCCCTCATTCCCCTCCCTCTTGGGAACTGCAAGTCTGTTCTCTCTGTCTGTGAGTCTGTATCTGTTTTATAGAGAAGTTCACTTGGGTTGTAGTTTAGATTCCACGTGTAAGTGATATTACATGGCATTTGTCTCTTACTTCACTTAGTATAATCATCTCTGGGCCTACCTATGTTGCTGCAAATGACATTATTTCCTTCTTTTTTATGACTGAGTAGTATTCTATTATACATATGGACCCCATCTTTATCCATTCCAAATGGAACTTTTAATCCTGCCTGGGGTTCTCTCGGCCTTCCTCTGTGAGTAGTACCTGTCCCCTGCAATACAAGTCCCTGACCATCGTTGCATTTAGTAAGTGCTGCATGAGAGACCACTCAGAATGCGGTGACTTAAAACAATACCCGTTCCTTTATTATTCTGATGGCTCTGGGACTGACTGGGCTCAGCTAAGCAATTCTCAGGGGCTGCTGTGCAGGTCCCAGCAGGCGGTGATTGGGCCTGGGTCATCCGAGGGCTCATTTGCTTCCCTGTCTAGCACCTGGGATGTCGTTGTTGTTCAGTTGCTAAGTCGTGTCCAGCTCTTTTTCGACCCCGGTAGCCCACCAGGCTCCTCTGTCCATGGGATTCTCCAGGCAAGAAAACTGGAGTGGGTTGCCATGCCCTCCTCCAGGGGAACTTCCTCACCCAGGGATCGAACCTGGATTCTTTACCACTGAGCCACCAGCACGTAGGATGGGAAGACTCAAACAGCTGAGGCTCCCCAAGCACATATATATATACAGGACAGCCAGACTCACACGGTGACTCAGGCGGTGCTGTGCTGGAACTGGTTCACACCAGACCCTGGGAGCTCACTGTGGACAGTGCTTTCCAACCCCAAAGTTCAGAGACATCATGTTGGTAGCTTGCCATCAGCCATGGGCGGTATAGTCACACCACAGAAATCAGCAAGTGCTACAATTCCTAAATCTAAAAGCTCTGAAAACCATGTCTTTCATGGATCCCCCAATCGGGGATCGAAACTGCACACCCCGGATTGGAAGGCAAAGTCTCAACCACGGGATCCCCAGGGAAGTCCAAGAGTCCGTTGTTAAACATTTAGGAGCACACCACTGGACTCACGGCTCCCCAGGCATGCATCCCCAGACAACACAACCTCCAAAACCCCTTAGCGACGTCACTTCTGTGATGCTCTGAAAAGTGAAGCAGTCCCAAAGGCCTGCCCATGTGAAGGGGAGGGGTGTGAATGGAGAATGATCAAGTGGAAAAGAGCAAGTCAGATTGGATACGTTGTTATAGGCTTTTGGAGAAGATGTCTGCTGTGCGTCACAGGTCCCTGGAAACTGAATACCAGTGTCATCCCCCAGTCACTGTGACAACCAATACAATTATCCTCCCCGCTAAACACACACAGACACACACACACATCCAAACACCCTGGCAGCAGGCAGTGACCTGCCATTCTGCCCCAGCCAGTAGCTGGCATTCAGCTGGGCTGGACATGGTGGCTACAAGGCACATCATGGTCCTCAGGAGAGTATCACAGATAAGCATTTTGAATACCCAGGGGCTCATACAGCACATCACTTGAAAGTCCTTGCTCCCCAGTGAAGTCCGGCTGCCCTAGTGGTGTGAGGGGACCACTCTCAGGTCCAGAAATCCCGCACTCACCAGCAGTTGGCACATTCCTAAGGAGAGCTGACCCAGGGAATTAGGCTCTGGTGAGTTTCATGTCCCTGCCAGGCAAGCTGGTGGACTCACTTGTAAATTGCAGCTAATTATTAATACAACTAATAACCAACTGGGGGCAAAATACACTCTAGTCTCTAAAGCCTGGCTCCACAACTTCAGTTCTCTGTTGTGGGGGCAAAGCGGAGTCAGGCTTTGTGCCATGTCCACAGACCGCTTGCCTGATAAAGGCTTAATTCTTAACAAGACGTTAATCAATTTATTTTAAAATAGTAACGGCTGACATGAATTGAGCACTTACTGGCACTAGATGATATAACAAGCATTAGATCATTGAAGGCTCTTAACCCAGGGCAACCTCCGAGGATCGTTTTGGCCATTAAAACACAATGATGAAATTCAGTGCAATGATGCAGCTTAAATGCTCAGCACAGTGGTTTAGGAAGGGCCCAATAAATGTCACCAGATGGAAATATCATAGCTAAATGGTTGCTCGTCATCTTTTTATGGTATGTAATAATAACTGCAACTAAATTTAGTGTCATATATTAATATCACTTTTATTTACGAGATACCGGAGGTTATTTCTTGAGTGCTTTACCAATATTAATTCATTTCATTCTCACAACAACCCTATGAAGGAAGTATGGTTAACACCCTCATTTTCAGAAGAAGAAAGTGAGGCACAAAAAGATGAAGAGATTTGCTCTTGAGGCAAGAGGCTTAGCTGGGACTCAACCCAGGCTGGCTGTACTCAGGAATCAGCATTTCATCACTAAGCTCTTTTGCCAAGGTGTTTTGTTTTGTTTTAAATACAGGTGTTTCGTTTTGTTATGCCTCAGTTTCCTCATCTGTGAAGTGGGTTTCTGATGTGACAGTTCGTTCACTCAGTCACTTAATATCTCTTTATTGAACACTTATTATGTGTCACACACTGGTGTGGACACTGGTGTGCAGTGTGCAAAATCAGCAGCAATTCTGCCCTCGTGATTATTACAATGTGGCTAGGGGAACAGACAGTACAGAAGATTTACTTAATTAAGTAAATTATATCAATATATGGGCTTCCCTGGTGGCTCAGATGGTAAAGAATCTGCCTGTACTTATGTGTGTGGTGTGATAGGAGTGTTAGAAAAGAATAAAGTAGGGAAAAGGGAAGGAGAAGTAGGTGATGGTCATGAGGCCCTGAAATTGTAAATATGGTGGCCAGAGACAGTCTCGTGGAGAAGCTGAGCCAAGGTTTGAAGGAAGT
>NW_011494852.1:6689182-6691862 GCF_000754665.1 Bison bison bison | reverse complement strand
TGGAGGTGAACAAAGAAGTACTCTGGATCTAGGTGATGAAAACAGCCTGTGCAAAGGCTCTGAGGTATGGAAGCCGGTATGGCTGGGGCAGAGTGAGCAAGGGGAAATGAGGGCAGGGAGATGACAAGTGCTGATCACGTGGGGCTTGTGGGCCACAGTGAGCACCTTTCCCTGACCCTGATGAGTGGAGCCCAGCAGGGCTCTGAGCAGGCAGGGACTGGACCCAAACTCAGGTGTTCACACCTGTCCTGGCTGCTTGTGGGAAACAGGCTGTTGGGGAAAGGAGCAGGGAGACAGCAATGGTCCAGGTGAGAGGTGATGAGAGTGGATGAGATCTCCAAGGGAGTGAGTACTGGTGGAGAATAGAGGAGGTTCAAAGACTAATTCCTGACCCTGAGATCAGAGGAAGGAGGAAGAAACAGCCAAGGAGACTGACTGGGAGGCCACCAGGCAGCCGGAAGGGGTCCAGAGGGATGTGGTGGCTCAGAGGAGTGAAGTGAAGACAGAGCGACCCCTGTGTCAGGTGCTGTTAACAAGTCAAGCAAAGTGAAGACTGAGCGAACAGTGACTACTGGTTCAGCACCAAGGGAGGTCACTGGTGGGTGACCTTGACATTTCGGGGTAGAGAAGGAGGGGCTTCCCTGGTGGCTCAGGGGATCTGTCTGCAATGCCGCAGACCCAGGTTCAATCCCTGGGTCAGGTAGATCCCCTGGAGAACGGAATGGCTACCCACTCCCGTATTCTTGCCTGGAGAATTCCATGGACAGAGGAGCCTGGCAGGCTACAGTCCATGGGGTCGCAAAGAGTCGGACACAACTGAGCAATTAACATTTTAAGGAGGGCAAAGCCTGATTAGAGAAGGTTTGAGTAAGAATAGCAGTAGGCCATATGGAGGCAGTGAGTGTGACAACTTTTTGGAGAAGTTTTACTATAAAGAGGACCAAAGAAATGGGGTCATAGCTGGAAAGGGAGCTGGAATCAAGAGTATTTTCGTTCATTTTCATATGAGATGACTCTGTGGGCTGATGAGAATGACCCAGTTCAGAGAGGGAAGCTGAAGGTGCAGCAGAGAGAGAGAACTATGAGACAGTGGCCTGGAATAGGCACAATTATGGCGGGAAAGCAGAGGGCAGGGAGGGTCTATGGGGCAGTGGGGGTCTGTAGACATTCACTTTCTATCGATTTTTTTTTCCTGCAAAATGAGAAGCAAGGAGGGGCTTTCATGGTGGTCCAGAGGTTAGGACTCTGTGCTTCCACCTCTTCAGGGGGAACTAAGTAAGAACCTACATGCCATACCACATGGCCAAAAATAAAGAAGAAGAAGCAAGAAAAGAGTGAAAAGGTGGAAGGAAGTGTGATGTGTTGGAGGTTAGGGGAGAAGGTGTGAAATAACTATGTATAGAGAGGAAGAGCTACTGGATAAGAGAAATGTAATCTCATTGCCAGACAGCGCTGCAGGCACGCTTGAGCGTCAAGTTCACAAACTTGAAGTGGAGCTGGCCAGTGGAGTTGTGTGTTGTTCTTCAGCTGCTTTAAACCGAGTGAGTACAGGCACAGGTAAGTGGAGGGCTTGGATTTAACCAGGTCATGTGTGGGAGGAAGCCAGAGGAGGCCAGGGTGTACGCAAAAAAATGTTTTTAATGATTAACCAAGGAACTTAAGCTGGATAAAGAAGAACTGAGAATTGATGGCGTGGGGGGCAATGAAAAAGAGGTAGGGACAAAGGATGGGAGATCATAGTGGGTTGGCAGGACTGTGGAGGGTCTGGGGCACTGGAGGGACAGAGCTGGAAGGAGAGGAGGTGATGACTGGAGAGTGAGAAGCCTGAGACGGAGGCTCTGAAGAGGCCGTTGAGACAAGGCGTAGGTGCAACCACAGGAAAGGGGCTAGGAGGACAGCTGGTCAGGGATCAAGAGAGGCCTGGATGGTAGACGGGAGGATCATCAACCTGGATCTGGAAATCACCCGGAATGTTGATAAGAGCAACCTGAGTGGCAATGAGCCTAGAGCTAAAATCATGGAGAAGTGATGAGTCGTCATCTGGGTCACCAGTTTATGCTGACAAGCTGACAAACGATCAACCCTGATGAGCTGGGGCGTTTGAGGGAGAGAGAATGATCTGAAAACAGTACCAAGGAGCAAGATGTACCCACTTGGAAGGGTCACAGGACATCTGGGTTCTGATTACAGCAAGAAGGTGACAAGAATGTTCAGCGAAGAGATTGAGGAAATGGATTTTGCAGGAGGACAGGTCATGGATTCCAAAGGCCAGAGAGTTGGAACATCTGGGGAATGGTTTCCCTCTCTGTGGGTTTTTCTCATAGGTCTTCAGTGAGCGTGTGGTCATATGTAAAGTGCTCAGCCTGACACAAGTCCACCGGCCTGAGCAGGAAGCAGCCCTCCTGGGGTCATGATCAGGCTTAGGGGTTTGTTGGTCAAGGGGTAAAGTTGGGGAGAAACCGGTCGCCGTCTGGAGCCAAGTGGCAGGAACCAGATGCTGAATTTCTTGGAGCTGGCAGCCTCCCGGTCGCCCGTGTACCTGGTGAGGTCACGGTTAAGCTCTCCTTGCGTCCTGGAAGGAGAGCTGGAGGGAGGCCAGGCTGCCCTAACCCGCCGACCCCTCTTTATCTGCAGGACTCTGGAGGCCGGAGATGGGCGCCCGGCCCTCGAGGCGGCGTCG
>NW_011494852.1:6686749-6688381 GCF_000754665.1 Bison bison bison | reverse complement strand
AGCTTCAGCATCAGTCCTTCCAATGAATATTCAGGGTTGATTTCCTTTAGGATTGACTGGTTTGATTTTGCAGTCCAAGGGACTCTCAAGAGTCTTCTTCAGCACCACAATTCGAAAACATGAAATCTTCAGCACTCAGCCTTCTTTATGATCCAACTCTCACATCCATACGTGATTACTGGAAAAACCATAGCTTTGCTATACAGACCTTTGTCAGAAAAGTGATATCTCTGCTTTTTAATACACAGCTTTTCTTCCAAGGAGCAAGCGTCTTTTAATTTCCTGGCTACAGTCACTATCCATGGTGATTTTGGAGCCCAAGAAAATAAAATCTGCCACTGTTTCCGCTTTTCCCCATCTATTTGCCATGAAGTGATGGGACTGGATGCCATGATCTTAGTTTTTTTAATATTGAGTTTTAAGCCAGCTTATTCACCTCCTGTTTCACTTTCATCAAGGGGCTCTTTAGTTCTTCTTTGCTTTTTGCCATTAGAGTGGTATCATCTGCATATCAGAGGTTGTTGATATTTCTCCCAGAAATCTTGATTGCAGCTTGTGATTCATCCAACCCGGCATTTTACATGATGTACTCTGTATAGAAGTTAAGTAAGCAGGGTGAAAATATATAGCCTTGATGTACTCTTTTCCCAGTTTTGAACCAGTCTGTTGTTTCATGTCTGGTTCTAACTGTTGCTTCTTGACCTGCGTACAGGTTTCTCAGGAGGCAGGTAAAGTGGTCTGGTATTCCCATCTTTTTATAATTTCCACAGTTTGTTGTGATCCACACAGTTAAAGGCTTTAGTGTAGTCAATGAAGCGGAAGTAGATGTTTTTCTGGAATTCCCTTGCTTTTTTTATGATCTACTGGATGTTGGCAATTTGATCTCTGGTTCCTCTGTCTTTTCTAAATCCAGCTTGTATATCTGAAAGATTTTGGCTTACATACTGTCGAAGCCTAGCTTGAGGGATTTTGAGCATTACCTTGATAGCTTGTGAGTTGATTGGATTGTGCGGTAGTTTGAACATTAACTTTGGCAATGCTCTTCTTTGGGACTGGAATGAAAACTGATCTTTTCCAGTCCTGTGGCCACTACTGAGTTTTCCAAATTTGCTGGCATAATGAGTGCAGCACTTTAACAGCATCATCTTTTAGGATTTGAAATAGCTCAGCTGGAATTCCATCACCTCCACTAGCTTTGTTCATAGTAATGCTTTCTAAGGCCCACTTGATTTCACACTCCAGATATCTGGCTCTGAGTGACCACACCATTGTGGTTTTCCCAGTCATTAATACCTTTATTTGTATAGTTCTTCTGTGTATTCTTGCCACCTCCTTTTAATCTCTTTTGCTTCAATTAGTCCCTTATGGTTTCTGTCCCATCCCTTGAATGAAATGTGCCCTTGGTATCCAAATTTCTTGAAGAGATCTCTAGTCTTTCCCATTCTATTGTTTTCCTCTATTTCTTTGCATCATTCACTTAAAAAGGCTTTCTTTCCTCTCCTTGCTGTTCTTTCAGTTCAGTTCAGTTCAGTTGCTCAGTCGTGTCTGACTCTTTGTGACCCCATGAATCGCAGCACACCAGGCCTCCCTGTCCATCACCAACTCCTGGAGTTCACTCAGACTTATGTCCAT
>NW_011494852.1:6667168-6686649 GCF_000754665.1 Bison bison bison | reverse complement strand
GGAGTTTCAGCTTTAGCATCATTCCTTCCAAAGAACACCCAGGGCTGATCACCTTTAGAATGGACTGGTTGGATCTCCTTGCAGTCCAAGGGACTCTCAAGAGACTTCTCCAACACCACAGTTCAAAAGCATCAATTCTTCAGCGCTCAGCTTTCTTCACAGTCCAACTCTCACATCCATACATGACCATTGGAAAAACCATAGCCTTGACTAGACAAACCTTTCTTGGCAAAGTAATATCTCTGCTTTTGAATGTGCTATCTAGGTTGGTCATAACTTTCCTTTCAAGGAGTAAGTGTCTTTTAATTTCATGGCTGCAGTCACCATCTGCAGTGATTTTGGAGCCCCCAAAAATAAAGTCTGACACTGTTTCCAGTATTTCCCCATCTATTTCCCATGAAGTGATGGGACCAGATGCCATGATCTTTGTTTTCTGAATGTTGAGCTTTAAGCCAACATTTTCACTCTCCTCTTTCACTTTCATCAAGAGGCTTTTTAGTTCCTCTTCACTTTCTGCCATAAGGGTGGTGTCATCTGTATATCTGAGGTTATTGATATTTCTCCCGGCAATCTTGATTCCAGCTTGTGCTTCTTCCAACCCAGCATTTCTCATGATGTACTCTGTGTATAAGTTAAATAAGCAGGGTGACAATATACAGCCTTGACGTACTCTTTTTCCTATTTGGAACCAGTCTGTTGTTCCATGTCCAGTTCTAACTGTTGCTTCCTGACCTGCATATAGGTTTCTCAAGAGGCAGGTCAGGTGGTCTGGTATTCCCATCTCTTGAAGAATTTTCCACAGTTTATTGTGATCCACACAGTCAAAGGCTTTGCCATAGTCAATGAAGCAGAAATGTTTTTCTGGAACTCTCTTGCTTTTTCGATGATCCAGCGGATGTTGGCAATTTGATCTCTGGTTCCTCTGCCTTTTCTAAAACCAGCTTGAACATCTGGAAGTTCACGGTTCACATATTGCTGAAGCCTTGCGGTTCTTTGGTACTCTGCATTCAAATGGGTATCTTTCCCTTTCTCCTTTGCGTTTCGCTTCTCGTCTTCTCTCAGCTCAGACAACCACTTTGCCTTCTTGCATTTCTTTTTCTTTGGGATGGTTATGGTCACTGCCTCCTGTACATTACAAACCTCCGTTCATAGTTATCTGTCTACCAGATCTAATCCTTTGAATCTATTCATCACCTCCACTGTATAATCATAAGGGATTTGATTTAGGTCGTGCCTGCATGGTCTAGTGGTTTTCCCTACTTTCTTCAATTTTGCAATAAGGAGCTGATGATCTGAGTTACAGTCAGCTCCAGGTCTTGTTTTTACTGATTGTCAAAAGCTTCTTCATCTTCCGCTGCAAAGAATATAATCAATCTGATTTCGGTATTGACCATCTGGTGATGTCCATGTGTAGAGTCTTCTCTTGTGTTGTTGGAAGAGGCTGTTTGCCACTGGACCACTGGGGAAGTCCCCTCAACTCAGTGGGCAGTAGTTAAAGGGTGAGGGATCAGGGGAGGGCTGGGGAGAAACCGACTGGGCTCTGACAGGGGGCGGAGCTTGCATAGAACTATCAGGCCTTTTTGAGAGGCTGTGGGAAGGGGAACTGAGTAAATGGGTGGGGTCAAGGCTGGAGGATCCCAGAGGTAGCACCCCGGGCTGGCGGGGCCAGAATTAAAGTCCAGTGGTTCAAGAGATTTAAGAGAGGCAGGGCAGGGGACTGGGCCCAGGGAGGCTGAGAAGAAGCTGAGTGGATGCACCGAGCTGAGTGAGGCGGTCGGGGGGTGGGTCCACAAAGACTGCCTGCTGGGAGGGAGGGGCCGGTGGACCGAGCACATTAGGTAGTGGTGGGCTCTCTCCTGGGCAAGCTGGAGCGCGAATCCCCCGTGTTTAACCCTATTATATCCCACAGAGGGCTTCAGAGGCTGGGAGGTGGAGCACGGCGGGAATGGCTGGGCCGTGGAAAAGAACCTCATAATGATGCCGGGCGCTCCTTCCCAGACCTGCTTCGTGACTTCGTTCGAGTGAGTGGCCCTTGATCACTGGGGCGAGGGAGGGGGAACCCTACCCTACGGTCCTCATCCTCACCCTCACCCACGTTCACACTCTCCTTCCCACATGCATGTACTCAGTCATTCGACTAATAATTGTCAGCCTTTTGAATTCCCTCTTTTGTCAGTTACCTGTTCCTATTTTTACCACTTACTTTATTTATTTGGCTGCATCAGGTCTTAGTTGCGGCATACAAACTCTCAGTTGCAGCATGTGGGATCTAGTTCCCTGACCAGGGATGGAACCCAGGCCCCCTGCACTGGGAGCATGGAGTCTTAGCCACTGGACCACCAGGGAAGTCCCTGCCTGTTCATATTTTTATTAAGGTTGATGTCTTATTCTCGTTGATATACAAGAATTCCTATATATTCTAGATGTCAATTGTTTGTCCATCCTGGACTTTACAGAAATCTCCCACTCTACCATATGAAGTAAGTGTGTCCATGGTATTCTTTGTTATTTTCATATGATCAAATTCATCTTTTTGCTTTAGAATTTGTTTTTGAAATTTTGTTTAAAAAATCCTTCCCTCCCCTTAGATCCTAACAGTGTTCACTTCTACTCTTTTCTAGTAACCTCATAGTTTTATCTTTTACATTTAGATCTTTAATCCACCTTTGAATGTGATGTTCGGTAAGGATCCAGTTTTTTGTTTTTCCCTCTATATACTGAGCCAGTTTTCCCAACACCATGTACTAAAGAATCCTTCCTTTCACCATGGAATGTCAGCGCCACCTCCATCATTTATGAAGTTCCCATACATAGCTAGGTGTGTCCTTGAGCACTCTGTTCAGGTCAGTTTATCAGTTCTCATGATAAATCACTATTTCTGTTATTATGGCACATTGAAATTCAAGAAGGACTATTTACAAAGGTACAGGCAGAACACAAGAGATACTGCAGGACCCTAGGCTAGGGGGAAGGGACATTATTACCCCTAGGCCTGGCAGGGGTAAGGGAGAAAACAGTTATTGAAACATGATGACAGAGAAAGCTGGGAGGAGAGGGCACTGTGGAGAGGGTCCTTTCTTGGAGAGACACAAAGTCCCACTATGATCCATTGGGAGGGAGCCAGGAGGATAAATACCCTGATTCCACTCTCTTCTCCCTTCTGCTGCTGCTGCTGCTGCTGCTAAGTCGCTTCAGTCGTGTCCAACTCTTTGCGACCCCATAGACGGCGGCCCACCAGGCTTCCCCGTCCCTGGGATTCTCCAGGCAAGAACACTGGAGTGGGTTGCCATTTCCTTCTCCAATGCATGAAAGTGAAAAGTGAAAGTGAAATCGCTCAATCTTGTCTGACTCTAGTGACCCCATGCACTGCAGCCTACCAGGCTTCTCCAGCCATGAGATTTTCCAGGCATAAGTACTGGAGTGGGGTGCCATGGCCTTCTCCCTTCTATCTGCTGCTAAAGCTTCCCACTGACTGACCCAACAGGAAGTAGAGGGGAAGGGAGACCCTTCCATACAGGCAACACAATCTTAGACGGGGGGCCTCTTGGATCGTGAGGAGACCTCAGAACTCTCGCTCAGGTGTCTACTATGGTGTGCCTCTATTTGCATTCATGTTCTGGTCCCCACAAATATAAGGGGCAAGCCTGCATACGGTCCAGCCTCCTGGTGCCACAGCGGAGTGAATGATGGAGGGGAATCTGAGAGGCCAACAGGGATGCCCACAGCCCATTATACGTCTTGTCTGGTAGAGCAGCCCTAAGGGGCCGCTTCAGACGGGATAGTCAGGGGAGGCTTCCAGGAGGAGGTGATTTCTGGGCTGTGATTTGAATGATGGAACTCTTGGCCCTCCACCCCGCATTATCCCCCTCTTCCTAGATGGTGCTTTAAGAGGCAGCTTGTGGACTTGGTGATGGAAGGGGTGTGGCAGGAGCTGCTCGACAGCGCCCAAATCGAGATCTGTGTGGCCGACTGGTGAGTGAAGAGTGGCAACCTGCCCGCACCGCCACCCCGGTGGAGGTGGTAGGTCTACAGAAGGGGCTCATTTCACACCCTGTCACTCCCATGGGCTGGCACTGCTACTGTGTCCCCTTCATAGTGAGGCTGAAAGAAGGGAAGCTATGCTCTCATAGTAGCAGAGCCAGGCAGGGACAGACCTTTAGCGAGCCCAGGCTCTGGCTCCACCCTAGGAACATCCAGGCTCCTCCCCCAGCTCTGGCTCCACCCCAAGAACACTCAGACTCCTCCCCCAGACTCTGGCCCCACTTCAAGAACACCCAGGCTCCTGCCCCAAGCTCTGGCCCCACCCCAGGAACACCCAGGCTCCTCCTCCAGGCTCTGGCTCCCCCTCAGGGGCACCTAGGCTCCTCCCCCTAGGTTCCCAGGCCTGGCATCATCAAAGTTCCTGGAGGCCAGAGACCTAAGTGGGTAGCGGAGACGTGAAGGCTCACCACCACCTGGCAGGTGGGGTGCCCGGGAGAACTGCGGCTGCATCTACCGGCTTCGGGTCCGCCTCCTGGACGTGTATGAAAATGAAGTGGTCAAGTTCTCGGCCTCACCCAACCCAGTCCTTCAGTGGACTGAAAGAGGCTGCCGACAGGTGGGTCCAGACCGCCTTCCACACCACCCTTGACCTGTCCAGGGGCACATCCACTTCTCACCCTGCTCAAATTCGGTTCTCAGCTCTCAGCACCACCATCTGTATCTATAATAACAACAGCTAACAATTATTAAGCCCTTATTACAGGCCTGTCCAAAAGTTTTACCCATTAATTTATTTCATTAGCACAATGACCTAGTTATTCAATAGACATTTATTGAGCACCTACTGTGTACTGGGCACTGCTGTAGTTGCTTGGAATACAGTGGTGAACCAAAATCCTTGCTGGAATGCATGTGGTGAACCAAAATCCTTGCTCCTTCCCCATTCTAGAGTTGGGGAAACTGAGGGACGGAAGTGACACCCAAACTCACCCTAAAGCATGCAGGGCTTGATTCAAAGCCACAGTGGCTCCTGAGCCTAAGCTGTCATGGTCATCATACCTCACTTATCAAAGTAACCTTTGGTCTTCTGGTTCAATTCCTGATCTTCTCCCTCCAATCCCAACCCAACACACAGACTCAGCATCTAGAAAGCTATTAAAAAGTGAATAAAAAAAAAAAAATCAGACCACAGATTTCACCTGCCTGTAACCGTCCCACGGCTACATCTCAGAACAAAAGCCAATATCCTATCATGCAATTATAAAAAGGAGTGAAGTACAGATTCACACCTCAACATGGGTGACCCATGAAAACATTGTGCTAAATGAAAGAGGCCACATATTGTATGATAACATTTATATGAAATTTCCAGAATAAGCAAAGCCCTAGAGACACATGCAAAGAGCCAACTCACTGGAAAAGACTGATGCTGGGAAAGACTGAGGGCAGGAGGAGAAAGGGGCGACAAAGGATGAGAGGGTTGGATGGCATCACCAAGTCAATGGACATGAGTTCAACGAACTCCAGGAGATAGTTAAGGACAGGAAAGCCTGACATGCTGCAATCCATGGGGTTGCAAAGAGTCAGACATGACTTAGTGACTGAACAACATAGAAACAAAAAGCAGATAGATTAGTGGTTGCCAGAGGACAGAGGGAGGGAGGAATTGGAAATGACAGCTAATGGATTTGAGGTTTTTTCCTAGGGTGATGAAATGTTCCAGATTTAGATAGTGCTGATGGTTGCATAATATTACAAATGTGCAAAAAAAAAAAAAACACACACACAAAAAACACTGAATTGTAGTCTTAAATGGTATGTTAGGTGAATTTGAATTTCAGCTCAATTTAAAAAATTACCAAAAAAGCCAGAAGCAAGGGACTTCCCTGTGGTTAAGACTCTGTGCTTCCACTACAGGAGGCATAAGTTCCATCCCTGGTAGGGGAACTAAGATCCCACAAGCCCAGTGGCATAGCCTCAAAAAATTAAAAGCCAGAAGCCGAAGTTCTTCTGGGGCCCATCTCAAATGCCCCACGTGCTCTGCCCACTGCCTCCTTGACACCCTTTCCTACTTCTCTCACTCTGCTTGCGGCACGCTGCCACCTCAGGGCTTTTGCACTGTTCCTCTGTCTGGAGCACTCTTCCTCCAGATCCCCACCTCCACTAGGTCTCTGCTCAAATGTCATCTCAGCGCAGCCCCTGCTTACTCATATTACAACCCCACCCACTTGCAGAATTTCCTCCACCCTTTTCCCCCCTCTGTCTTCAGCGTCAGAATCTAGACTTTCAGCTTCACCAGGAAAAGATTTATTTATTTATTTTTGGCAGCAATGGGTCTTCATTGCTGCATGAAGGCTGTTTTCTAGTTACAGCGAGCGGGGGTTACTCTCCAGTTACAGTGCATAGACTTCTCACAGCGGTGGCTTCTTTTGCTGCAGAGCACAGGCTTTAGGGTTTGTGGGTTCAGCAGCAGCAGCAGCACACGGGCTTAGTTGCTCCAGGGCATGTGGGATCTTCCCGGACCTGGGCTTGAACCTATGTCCTCTGCCTTGGCAGGCAGATTCTTAACCACTGGACTAGAAGGAAGTCCCAGGATGAGCTCTTTGGGCTGCTTTCTTCATTGCGATATCCCCAGTGCCTGGAGCAGGGTCAGGTGATGGAGACGATATGTCAAGGAGGCGGAGGAAGAGGAGCCCCTGGAGCCTCACTCCCTCCCTCTCCTTCCCTGCGCAGGTCTCCCACGTCTTTACCAACTTTGGCAAGGGTATCCGCTACGTGTCTTTTGAGCAGTATGGAAGAGACACGCGTTCCTGGGTGGGGCACTACGGCACCCTTGTGACCCACTCCAGTGTGAGGGTCAGGATCCGCCTGTCCTAGCTAACCAGCCTGACCCAGCCTTCCAGGACAGACTGCCATCTGCCGGACACTAACGTCAATCAAGGGCGGCTTTTGCAGCCAGGAGCCAGAGGATGCCTGTGGAAGGGTCGGGGGAGGTCCTGTGTGGCCTGTTCCCGGCACTCTTCCAGTGAACCCCACTTGCTGCTGCTTCAACCAAGAAACTAGGGATCCAACCGGGCTGGTCACTTGCTTCCCCAGGGCAGTGTCAAAGAGTAACTCAGAGACCTGTACTGTACTTGTAAATTTCTTTCTCACATGTGTGCTGATCAGTTGATGCTGGTTTAGTCACCAAGTCGTGTCCAATTCTTGTGACCCCTTGGACTGTAGCCCACCAGGCTCCTCTGTCTATGGGATTTCCCAGGCAAGAATACTGGAGTGGATTGCCATTTCCTTCTCCAGGCCATCTTCCTGACCCAGGGATCAAACCCACATCTCCTGCACTGGCAGGTGGATTCTTTAGTGACAGAGCCACCAGGGAAATCCCATCAGTTGATGTGTTAGTTGCTCAGTCGTGTCCAAGTCTTTGTGACCCCATGGACTGTAGCCCACCAGGCTTCTCCGTCCATAGGATTCTCCAGGTAAGAATACTGGAGTGGATTGCCATTCCCTTCTCCAGAGGATCTTCCCAACCCAGGGATCGAACCCACTGAGTCAAAAAGCAAAGGCCAAACCCAGGTTAAAAATAGAGGAATGCTGCTAACAATCCTGAACAAGGACTCTTGTCAGCGTATTTTGGGGTTAAGGCAATTGCTGGCAGGGAGCAGAGTTGTCCTCGGGGGGACCAACAGGGGCCTCAAAGGGAACCCATCCTCTCGTTTGCAGTAATCTCTGGGACTCAGTAGTGGGGCCCATGCAAGCTCCTCCAGCACCACACCCAACAGCTCCTCTCCTCTGAGCCATACAGGTGCCATTTCTTTCAGAATTCCTAAGGCCCAGTCTGCACTGACCCCCAAACTGTATCCTCTACCCCCACCTCCTGGCCCTGTGTCGGGCAGCCCCTCCTTCTGCCAAGACGACAGCCTCCTTTTCTCCACACCTGAGCCCACTTGGAGAAGGACTCCGGGAGCAAGGCTCCCCTGATGTCTCCCAGTTTCCCTAGCTGAGTGCAGCTGACAAGCCAGCTTAATAAAAAATTGGTGCAGAGTGTGAGCTGATGGGGGATTTTATCTGTAACTGATGTGCTTGTCTGCCCCCAGCTCTGACCCTAAAAGGCCATGTGGGTTATTTCCAATAGTGAGAACCTCAGGGGTGCTAAGTGCCATGCAAGAAGTGGGTGAGTTTCGAGAACACAGATAGGTCACCAGGACTCAGCCAACAGCTCCCCTGCCAGTTCTCAGCTGTTCTCCCAGCAGTTCTCAGGGAGGTACCCCATTGTCACTGCCATTTGGTCCAGAAGGAAACAGGTTCAGAGTTTAAAAGGCCTGCCCAGGGTCACCTGGCCAGGAAGTAGGGGAAGCCAGACTTGAACCAGACGTTGGGCTCCAGAGCCCAATGATATATGCTCAGCTCCCAAATCTTAAAACCACGGGACTTCCCCAGTGGTCCAGTGGGCAAGACGCTGCACTTCCAGTCCAAGGGGAGAGAGTTCAATCCTTGGTAGAAGAATTAAGATCCCACATGCAGCGCAGTGTGGCCAAAAAAGAGAGAAAAAAAACTCTAACCTGGCCAAGCACGTGATTGGGTGAGGTCCGCATCACTCTCCGTGCCATGGAAATGGAGCCAGAGTGGGGAACAAATATACCCACAGTCACAGAGCAAGGAAGAGGCAGAGGAGGTAGGATTTGAACACAGGTGTGTGTGTCTGAGCAGAGCCATGCACGCCAACCAATCCCAGCAACACCCTTTTGCTGCCAATGTTACAATTACTGGCACTTTTCAGATGAGGAAGCTTGACAGGAGGGCTTTCATGTCCAGGCCCTTGGCCTGAAGGAAGGGGAACTGGACCTCAGCGCTGCCCACCTGATTCCAAAGCTTGGAACAGCGGTCACTGCACGTGCTATTATACACGTAAAAGCATCTGGTTTAATCGTCACCAAATCCAACAGAGGGGATACTGTGAGCGGAGTTATTTTTTTTCTGGTGAAGGAAATTGAGGCCGGGGGGATGTCCAGTTGCCAAGACCACAAAGAGGGTGAATACCACACAAGAGGGTTCAGGTCACAAACCTTGGGGGCTGGGGTCTTTATTGCAACCCCTCCCCAGAAGATGGCAGTACAGAGTCTTGTCCCAGCAGAAGAGGTTGTTGGAGCCAGCATGGAAGCCAACGGTGTTGGGAGAGGGGCGCCCAGGACCCCTATGGGTTAAGGGTCCACTGGGCTGGGCTTTGAACCCAGACCAGCTACTTCTAGAGCTGGACTTGCTTCCTCAGGGCACTGCAGGTGCACCAAGGGAAAGAAAGTTCTGCGTGATGATCCACCCACCGGGTCCCCACAGTCACTTCTTCTTCTGCACGTGGCCACAGTCGTACTTGCCGCGCACGACCTTGAGCTTGACACCCGGCAGGTCCTGCGTGCGGCCGCCCTGTACGAGGACCACGTGGTGCTCCTGCAGGTTGTGGCCCTCTCCAGGGATGAAGCAGACGGCCTCCCGGCCAGTGCTGAGCCTCACACGGCAACACTTGCGGTTGGCTGAGTTGGGCTTCTTGGGCTTGCGGATAAAGGTGCGCAGGACCACGCCCTTCAGCTGTGGCCGGCCCTCCGTCGGGCCTGGTTTCGAAGGCGGAAACTTCGGGGGGCCCCGACGGTGTAGCTGGTTCAGGGTGGCCATGGGACGCGTGCCCCAAGGCCGGGGGGCCAGGGCTAGGCCTGGAGAGACACCAGGAGGGTGGAAGAGAGATTATTATCCTAGCGAACAGATAACAGCATCAGCCACTCGCTCTTTTGTTTGAGGCACGGTTCCAAGTACTTCCCAGGGCTATATTTGTTTATGGCTGGGGGTACTCATGGCTGAGAGTAATATTAATAACATTTATGGAGCAATCACCATGTGTCGGGTTCTTTTTTAAGCATTTCGTAAGAATTAACTTACAGGTTTCCACTGTGTCCTGTACTGTTCTATGCCTCGTATCTACATTAACACACACCGCCCCACAGCCACCCTATGAGGTGGACGGGAGGCTGGTCTCTGGGCCTTGTCACTCCCCCTGTCACCCCACTTCCATCCCCATGAGCAGATTCTGTCAACTGAGACTTCACAACTGATCGGAATCCCCTTCCTCCTCCACAGCATCCACCCTGGTCCTGTCTACCCTTGATTCTCACTGGACTCTCCTGTCCTCCTCCTCCCAGGTCTCCCTATTTCTACTGTCTGCTCCCCACATGCAGCCAGAGGTACCCTGTGGACACTGGGTCAGATACATTCCTCCCCTGCTCAGAGCCTCCCTATGGCTCCATCTCAGTCCGATGAAGAGCCAAATTCCCACCCAGAGGAACCCCAAGCCCCCCACTTACCATAATTTAGGGACATGCTAAGGCCACGGAGAAGGCCGGACCAAGACATCCCACCGCCTGCAGAGTCCCTGTATAAGGCGATAAGATAAAGTGGCCTTCATTGGGGTAGGGTCCAAATTCTCCCCAACTCTCCCTATTTAGTGAAATGAAAGTCACTCGGTCGTGTCCGACTCTTTGTGACCCCATGGACTATACAGGTCATGGAATTCTCCACGCCAGAATACTGGAGTGGGCAGCCTTTCCCTTCTCCAGGGGATCTTCCAAACCCAAAGATCGAACCCAGGTGCCCCACACTGCAGGCGGATTCTTTACCAGCTGAGCCACAATGGAAGCCCCAATTCTCCCCCACCCTCCCTATTTAGCCTTCCGGTCAAATCTAAGCAATTTCCTCTACCGTATAACCGCAACCCCTAACGCTGCTAACAGAAAGTCCCTCCGTAAGTTTAGGCTTGCACTGAATAAGCTCTCGGGGAGCCAACAGTCTCTGCTCACATACAGAATAAAACGGGAACCTGAGGGGAGACCCCGGAGGTTTGGAGAACTCGAGCTCTGTAGACTTTACCGACCCTAGCCCGGTCCGCCGACACGCCGAAACCGATCTCTAGCTCGATCTGCGGGGAACAGAGAACGATTGGACAACGATAGTGTCAATCTCGGGCAACTGTTCTCATTGAATTGTGGTTTTTTGAGGCATAGAAGGGCTTCACCCCTCCCAGGGTCTGATTGGCTAGTCTCGAGCAGAACAGCAGCTTTGTAATTGGTCTAAATGAGTAGTGGGCGGGACGAGGGGGGTGCGTGACTCCTTGTCCGCCTTCCAAGATGGCTGCGTCCATGGTGCGGCGCTTGGGTCCTCTAGTAGCTGGTCGGGGCCTGCGGCTTCGAGGAGGCTGTGTCTGTAACCAGAGCTTCAAGAGAAGTTTCGCTACGGAGAGACAGGACCGGAACCTCCTGTACGAACACGCGCGTGAGGGCTACAGCGCGCTCCCTCTGCTGGATATGGAATCACTGTGCGCATACCCGGAAGATGCCGCGCGCGCGCTGGATCTCCGCAAGGGGGAGTTGCGGTCTAAGGATCTGCCCGGCATCGTGAGTGCGCTTGCGCGGCCCAACCACCGCGGGGCCGGTCCGCTTTGCCTATTGGCTGTTCGCTTTACGAACGAAATGGGCTTACAAGATACTGTCCCGCAGGGGGCGTTCTGATCGCAAGAATTTTAATTCCTTCCCGGTTTAGCCAATGTGTTGTGCCTGGCACCTAGGTACGTGTCAGATACCACGGAGTGCTAAGGCCCTACTGTCCATATAGGCATGATGCTCCTAGTCCATAAAGCGTGCTGGGAACTTACTGTCTTCCCGCGTCCTTTGTGCTCAGACCTCTTGCCAGGCTTATGGTAAAGCCACAAAGGAAAACGGGGAACAGAGATATGAATCAGTGGGTAAGGGGAGACCCTTGCCTTTGGGGAGTGAGAGGAAGAGTTATGCACTTACCCCACAAGTATCAGGCAGTTGCTGCTGCTACTGGTAAGTCGCTTCAGTCGTGTCCGACTCTGTGTGACCCCATAGACGGAAGCCCACCAGGCTCCCCCGTCCCTGGGATTCTCCAGGCAAGAGCACTCGAGTGAGTTGCCATTTCCTTCTCCAATGCATGAAAGTGAAAGTGAAGTCTCTCAGTCGTGTCCGACTCTTAGCGACCCCATGGACTGCAGCCTACCAGGCTCCTCCGTCCATGGGATTTTCCAGGCAAGACTACTGGAGAGGAGTGCCATTGCCTTCTCCGATCAGGCAGTTAAGTAGTGTTATTTTATGAACGAATGTGTTTTTGAACATATTTAGGGAGTGCGTATGTTCTGTACCTGATGTTGAGAATAAGGCAGTGAATATTAATAATCATACTACTGGGCTTCCCTGGTGGTTCAGACGGTAAAGAATCTGCTTGTAATGCAGGAGACCCAGGCTTGATCCCTAGGTCGGGAAGATTCCCTGGAGAAGGGCAGAAGAGCCTGGTGGGCTACAGTCCATAGCATCGCAAAGAGTTGGACCCGACTAAGCAACTGACACACACATTCATACTGTGCTACTACTCATAAGGCCAGCACATACATAACACTACATGCTGGTGAACTAGGACTGGAATTGCCATATTTCTAGACTCTGTTGAAATGCTGGGGGTGATGGGGACCCCAAATCCTCCCAGCCCTCTCTTGGACCGCCCCCCGCCACCCATACATCCAATCTATATAAGTGCTTTATGCAGATGAGTCTCCTTTAAGTTTCACAGCAGCCCTATGAGGTGGGTGCCATTATATCCACAATTTTAACAGAGGGGAAACTAAGGCTCAGAGAAGCTAATTTAAAAAGAAACAAACATATGGCAGTTCCTCAAAAAATTAAACATAGAATTACTATGTAATCCAGCAATCCCACTTCTGAGTACATACCCCCCCCCAAAAAAAAAGAAAAGCAGGGACTCAAACAGATACCTACCTGTATGTTCGTGTTTATAGCAGCATTATTCACAGTGGCCAAAAGGGGGAAGTAACCCAAGTGTCCACTAATCAATGAATGGATAGAGAAAATGTGGTAGGGACTTGCCTGGTAATCCAGTGGTTAAGACTTCATGGTCCAAAGCAGGGGATGCAGGTTCGATCCCTGGCCAGGAACCTAAGACCCCACGAGCACTGAGGCCAAAAACCAAAACGTGAAACAGAAGCAATACTGTGACCAGTACAATAAAGACTTTAAAAATGGTCCACATCAAAAAGAATCTTGTAAGAAAATGTGGTAAATACTTGCAATGGAATAACATTCAGCCTTAAAAAGGAAGGAAATTCCGACACATGCTACAATGTGAGTGCCCAGCTGATCAGTCGTGTCTGCCTCTTTGCAACTCCATGGACTGTAGCCTGCCAGCCTCCTCCGTCCATGAGATTTTCCAGCAAGAACACTAGAGTGGGTTGCCATTTCCTCCTCCAGGGGATCTTCCCGACCCTTGTGTCTCCTGCATTGGCAGGTGGATTCTTTAGCACTGAGCCACCTGGGAAGCCCATACTGCAAAATGGATTTATCTTAAATTCGTTATGCTAGGTGAAGTAAGCCAGTCGCAAAAGGGCAAGCACTGTGTGATTCCAGTTCTGTGAGGCTTCTGGATTTGTCTCAGTCAAATCCACAGAGACGGAATATAGAATGGTAGTTGGCAGGTGCAGGAATGTCTAATGGGTACAGTTTCAGTTTGGGAAGGTTCAGTGGTTCCGGAGATGGGTAGTTGTGATGCTAGCACAATATAAATGTATTTAATGCCACTGAAATGTACACTTAAAGAACAGTTAATGTGCAAAATTCTATGTATATTTTATCCCAGATCTCGACATGGCAGGAGCTGAGGCAGCTGCGGGAACAGATCCGGAGCCTGGAGGAGGAGAAGGAGGCTGTGACAGAGGCAGTGCGGGCCCTGGTGGTGAGCACGGGGTCCTGAGCAGGTGTGGGGCTGGCAGCAAGATGCCTCTGGCTACAGGTAACAGGAAACCCAGTTTCAGGAGTTTGAAGGATATGGACATTCATCGTCTCACACCACAACCGTCCAGGGCCCAGGCATCCCTGGGGCTGATTCTTAACCACTGGACCACCAGGGAAGTCCCTAGCTCATCATCTGGGGGACACCATGCAACAGCCTGACTGGGGAGCTCCTGCCCTCAGCCCATTTCACAGACCAGGATACCAAGGCTTGGAGAGGGGAAGAGATTTGCCCAAGAGCACACTCTGGTTGGCACCCAACTTTCAGACCCAGTTCTGCTGCATTCCCTGGTGCTCAGGAACACAGAAGTTTCCGAGCATCAAAGACCGTTGGTGTCAGGCCTCCATGTGCATGCTCATAGACTTTACCATTCCGAGTCTCAGTTTTCTCATCAACAAAATGGGAATCACATTGATACGAACCTTATAGTGGGGGTTATGAAGAAAAAGGATCATCTGAGAGTCCTCTGCCCATGGCTAGACATGAGGCAGCACTAAACTGAGCTACAGGGTGTGATTGCTGTTATGTTATCTTGCCTCCTCCCAGTTTTACTAATAGAGAAACTGAGGTACAGGGTGGAGGAGGGTCCAGCCAGGCACTGGCAGAGCAAGGAATTCAGATCCCCTAGCCCTACCCTTTCACCCCTCTTTCCCCTCCCCCTCATCCCCAACTCCATCACTCTAATCACCTCCTCATCTCTTTTCTACCAGGTAAACCAGGACAACAGTCAAGTGCAGCAGGTACTACAGAGAGTTGATATCCTGTCCCTGATCGGGGTGGGCAGCACAGATAACCATTATCAGTCATACAGTCTCCATTGTATGTGATGGAAAACGTAACTCAAGTAAGAGTAAGAAAAATAACAACAGGCTGTGTTGATTCATAAAAATCCTGGCTTCAGGTACAGCTGGATCCAGCTCCTGGCTCCTCCATATTTGGTTCAGCTTTCTCCCCTTGAGGGCACGGAAGACAAGGTCTGGTGCAAAGAGGACCATTTTCTTGATACTTCCAGACAAAGCCCTGGGGCTGATTGTCATGAGTTTGTCTTGGATCACGTGCCTGTCTTTAAGCCAATCACTTTGGCCAAGCAATGGAATGTTCTAGTAGGCCAAGCCAGAGGCATGTCCTTGTGGACGTGCCACGAGGTGGTGAGGGGAGGTTCCTGAAAGGAAATTCAGGATGTTGAGCCTGAAGAAGAAGCAACAAAGTCCACCACAGAGGTTATCCTAGCCAGGACCCCACCCTCTCCTGGGCTGACCCCACGTGTCTCGTTCCCAGGACCCCCAATATCAGAGTCTGCGGGCACGTGGCCGGGAGATCCGGAAGCAGCTCACACTCCTCTACCCCAAGGAGGCCCAGCTCGAAGAGCAGTTCTACCTGCGGGCGCTGAGGCTGCCCAACCAGACCCACCCAGACGTGGTGAGCACCTCGCCGGGCGGCAGGGGAGGCCAGGGCCCTGTCCGGCGCCACCTTCCCTCTGACACCCACTGTTTCCCACAGCCTGTCGGGGACGAAAGCCAGGCCCGCGTGCTCCATGTGGTTGGAGACAAGCCAGGTAGGCCATAGCCCAGGCTGGGGGACCCCAGGCTGAGGGCGGGGGCTCCTGGGGTCTGGGACTGTGGCCGGAGCCTGTAGAGCCCTGGGCTTTCTCACACTGTCTCGTGTGTGTGTGTTCCTGTGTGTGTGTGTGTGTCTGGCTCTTTCTCCTCCCCTCTCTCTCCTTTTCTCTCCCTCCCTCTGCCCCCACTGTCTCTCTAATCCTCTTTCTCTCTATCCCCTGTTCCCTGTCTCTTCTCCTCTTACCCCATTGCTTTTCATCCATATACAGCTTTCTCCTTCCAACCCCGGGGCCACCTGGAAATAGCCGAGAAACTCGACATCATCCGTCAGAAGTGAGCCCCCCCTCCCAGACCCTGCCATTCAGCAACCCCCCACCCCAGCAGCTGGCTGCCGGCTCCACTTCACTGGGCTCAGCATGGGATGTGGAACCACCAGGGCCTCGCCCGGCATGAATGTTTGATGACCGGCCTCCCGCCTGGCAGCTGGGCCTCTGCCCCGGGGTGCTAGAGTCCCCCTTCTTCCCCCACCAGCCCCGGCCTACAGGCCCCCACCTGTCTGCCCATCTGTCTCCCAGGCGCCTGTCCCATGTGTCTGGCCACCGCTCCTATTACCTGCGCGGGGCTGGGGCCCTCCTGCAGCACGGCCTGGTCAACTTCACACTCAACAAGCTCATCCACCGGGTATGGGCCAGGATGGGAGGGCTGCCTGGAGGGGGTGGCATCGACGCTGAGCTCCAAAGGCTCAAGGTGGAGAGGAGGGGGTGCCTCTACTCCAGTCACTGTTTTCAGAGCTTATGTGTATCATTGGCATACTTCATTCTTAGGGCAGCGTTAAGAGGAGCGTGCTGTTACTGTCCCCTTTAGAGATGGAGAAATTGAGGCCTGGAGAGGGAGGAACTGTCCAGGACCTCTGGCTCACGTGTGGGGCTCGCCCGAGAGCCTGCACCTGTCACCATTGGCCCTCACTGCCTGCCTGCAGTGGACAGCGAGTGTTGGGGAAAGAACAGTGTCTGCTGAAACTGGGGGGGTCGGCAAGGGCTGAGGGCTGGTCATGCAGCGACCAATGGGACGCTGGTCACAGTGAGGGACCCGGACTGTCCTGAGGGCACTGGGAGTCACAGAGGGTGTTCACTGGTGGGGGACACAGTCACATCTGTACGGAGAACTACACCCCCACTGCCCTGTATGGTAACCTGAGTGAGGACATCGGGAGGCCCCAGTGACAGGGCCCCAGCACCCCAGGGCCAGCTCCATGCCCACTGCTCGGGCCTGCCTCAGTGTCCTCTCCGGTGGAATGGGCTTCAGAGTGACACGGGGGAGCTGTTAGTCCCCTCTGCAGTGTCCGTTCTTCAGGCCTGAGCTTGGGGTCTGGTGGGGGTCCTGGCTGTGCTCCTCACCCCTTCCCTACCCCTTCCCAGGGCTTCACCCCCATGACGGTGCCAGACCTTCTCCGAGGAGTTGTGTTTGTAAGTGAGGACTCCGTTCCCCATGCCCAGCCATGTGTCAGGCCATGTTATGGGGGCCCCAGGCAGCAAGACCAGCCTGTCTCCACTGAAGAAACTGCCCTGGGGTTGGGTTGAAGGGGTCGCGTCATAATAGGGAACTCAGGGTGAATCTGGGGCTTCCCAGGCGGCTCAGTGGTAAAGAATCTGCCTGCCAATGCAGGAGCTGTGGGTTTGATCCCTGGGTCAGGATAATCCCCTGGAGGAGGAA
Source organism: Bison bison bison (assembly GCF_000754665.1). Taxonomy (NCBI): domain Eukaryota; kingdom Metazoa; phylum Chordata; class Mammalia; order Artiodactyla; family Bovidae; genus Bison; species Bison bison. The sequence goes on along the minus strand of NW_011494852.1, from coordinate 6,669,541 downwards.
ATGGCAACTCCCTCCAGTCTTCTTGCCTGGAAAATTCCGTGGACAGAGGAGCCTGGCGGGCGGCAGTCCATGGGGTCAAAGGAGTCAGCATGGCTGAGTGACTGAGCACGCACATGCATGCAGGGTGCTTCCCTTCCTTCCAGGGGAGGAGCAGGGGCTATGATGACAGAATGGGGCCCCCCGAGGTTACCTGTCCTCTGGCCTCCTCCCCAGGAAGGCTGTGGGATGACACCAAATGCCAAACCATCCCAAATTTACAACATCGACCCCTCCCGCTTTGAAGACCTCAACCTGGCCGGGACAGCGGAGGTAGGACTTGCAGGTGAGAGCGCACCTGGGGGCCAGAGCAGGGCGAGAGCCCCTCAGGTCCTCGGCGCGGGAGGGAAAGGGGGCAGCCAGGAGCATCCCGGGGGTGATGGCTGCACGCCCAGGGCCTATGCGTACAGTTGTGTAGGTTGTTCAGCCACGTGTCCTGACATGAGGTTGTGTCTGCCAGAAGGGACACCTTTTCGAATTCCCACAAAGGTTTCCTGTGGATGGATGGATGGTGGCCCTGGCTGACCCCTTCTGTCCCCTTCTCCTCCCAGGCTACTTCATGGACCACTCCGTGGCCTTCAGGGACCTGCCAATCAGGTGATGCCTTGTTCCTGTAGAACTTGTCCCCACCTGTGACATCCCCTGTCCTCTCCCTGACCCCACTTACCCACCCCACCCCCCGCCAGGATGGTTTGTTCCAGTACCTGCTACCGGGCGGAAACAGACACGGGGAAGGAGCCGTGGGGGCTGTATCGAGTACACCACTTCACCAAGGTTGGCATAGCTAGGACTGTGGCGGGGACACCCCAACAGCCTAGTGCCTCCTGACTCCTGTGCCCCTCGCCCTGCCCCAGGTGGAGATGTTTGGGGTGACAGGCCCCGGGCTGGAGCAGAGCTCAGAGCTGCTGGAGGAGTTCCTGTCCCTTCAGATGGAGATCTTGACAGAGCTGGGCTTGCACTTCCGGTGCGGGGAGGGGCCAGGGGCTGAGATGGATGGTGGGGTCTGGGGTCGGGGACAGAGGGTGAGGGGTTGGGGAGGAGGGAAAGGCTGGCTGGGTGCTCCCCCATCTTGAAAACCCTCACCGCCTTTTCTCCCCTGCCCCCTTTTGCCCGTGTTAGGATTGTATATAGGATGTCTATCTATCAAGTCCAGTGTCAAGACAAGCTCCCTTCCCTCCTGTGACTCCCCGACCCTAGCGTGCTGTCTCATCTGCCTAGTCCAAGATGGCTTTTTAAGATACTGTTTTGTTTACTTATTGTTGTTATTGGCGGTGCTGGCTCTTCACTGCTGTGCGGGCTTTTCTCCAGTCGCAGCGAGCGGGAGCTGCTGTCCAGTGGCCGTGTGCGGGCTTCTCCTTGCAGTGACTTCTCTCGTGGAGCATGGGCTCTGGAAGCTCAGGCTTCCATAGTTGAAATGTGAGGGTTCAGTGGTAGCAGCTCCCGGGCTCCAGAGCGCAGGCTCAGTAGTTGTGGCGCGTGTGCTCTGCTGCTCCACAGCATGTGAGATCTTCCTGGATCAGAGACCGAAGCCATGTTCCCTGCATTGGCAGGTGGATTCTTAACCACTGAGCCACCAGGGAAGCCCCAGGACGGCTTTTTACCTTCCAGTGGGAAGGGGAGGTTGGGAAGAGGGCACACCCCTTCCCTCTAAGGGGGTGACGGGACGGCGCGAGCCCCACCGCCTCGCTCACCCTGTCAGTCACACATTTTCAGGAGAGGCTGAGGAGGGTGGACTTTTTTCTGAGTGACCCATTACAGAAATCTGGGGGTGCTGTTGCTATCTATAGAAGGAAGAAGAGCCCTGGTGAACAAACAGCCCGGTGTCTTGGCCATCTCGTCCCCTTTGCCACCGTCATCTCTTTATTACCTCCATTTCCCTCTTTTGGGGCTTCCTACCCTTCCATCACCTCCCACTGCACCCCACCCCCCCACCTCTCACCCACTGCCCTTTGCCCTGTCTTTCTCCGGGGCTGCAGAGTCCTGGACATGCCCACACAGGAGCTGGGCCTGCCCGCCTACCGCAAGTTCGACATTGAGGCCTGGATGCCAGGGCGAGGCCGGTTTGGTGAGGTGAGCCCCCTGTCCAGCGGGGCCCTCAGGGTGGGAAAGAGGACCCCCCCTCACTGCTCCCCACAGCCCATCGTCTCAGCCCACCCCAACCCCCACGCCCAGGTCACCAGTGCTTCCAACTGCACGGACTTCCAGAGCCGCCGTCTACACATCATGTTCCAGACCGAGGCCGGGGAGCTGCAGTTCGCACACACGGTGAGCCCACACCCTTGCCCGCCCTGCCCTGCACCCCCACGCCGGAGACCCACCACTGCAGCCCCTCCCTTG
>NW_011494852.1:6657086-6667068 GCF_000754665.1 Bison bison bison | reverse complement strand
TCCTCATCGCCCTCCTGGAGAGCTATCAGCAGAAGGTGAGGGGCGGGGGCGGCGGGAGGATCCCATGGTGGGAGGCGGGGGCCGGAGGCTGGAAGGCCGGCTGGGCAGCCGCCTGAGGCCTGCTCTCTCCCCAGGACGGCTCAGTGCTCGTGCCCCCTGCCCTCCAGCCCTACCTCGGCACCGATCGGATCACCACCCCCACCCACGTGCCTCTCCAGTACATCGGCCCCAACCAGCCCCAGAAGCCCAGGCTCCCGGGCCAGCCTGCCTCGAGCTGAGGACTCATCCTTGTTGGCCAGTAGGGTTGTCACCACTTCCTGGAGCTTAGGGGTCTCTGGGCCCCTGGGACCTGGTGTCCTGAGTCTGTCCCGACATCTACCTTCTTCATGTCCACTCCCCACCTGGGCCTCTGGACTCCAGGGTTCCTGGGGATCAGTCAGAGACCCTGTTGTCATTGGGGGTCCCAGCCTGCAGTGAGAAGCGGTGGTTCCTCCAAGGGGACTTGGAGGTCTGGGGGAGGGCAGAGGAGAGGGAGAGGAGGCCTCCATGCCTCCTTCCTTCTTCCCACCCTCAGTGATTAAGAGAAGGTTCCCTAATAAATGGTCAGAACAAAGGCTTGTGTGGGTCTGTGAGTGAGGGAGGTGGCCTGGCCGACTTGCCAGGATGCTGGCCAGTTTCTCAGAGGTGCTGAACCATCCAGGGGTCTGTGGCTGCAGGGACCATGCCAGAAGTGTCCAGCACCCCCGGAGCATGTAGAGGGTAGCTTGGGGGTCACTGAGGGAACCAAGAGGATGCTGAGGCCTCTCCCCTGACCCTGGGGTAAGTGGTACCTCACACCCAACCTTCCGCCTCGGTCCCCAGCCCCAGGTGGGGCGGGAAGCAGCCTGAACTCGGTGAAGCCAGAACCCACTCCTCCCCTTGGAGCCCCCATCTCCATACCTGGAACTGCTTTCGCAGCTCCTCCAACTGCAGCACTTCAAGTCATCCTAGGCTATTCTCACATCCACATCCCATCCTTCAGCAAACCCTGGCAGCTCCTCCTCCAAAATATTTCCAGGGGGTCTCTGGTTGCCCGGTGGTTAAGAATCCACTTGCCAATGCAGAGGACACAAGTTCATGGAAGATCCCACATGCCATGGAACAACTAAGGCTGTACTCCACCGCTACTGAGCCCAAGCTCTGGAGCCCAAGAACTGCAACCACTGAGCCTGCGTGCCTAGAACCTGTACTCTCTACAACCAGAGGAAGCCTGTATGCAGCAATGAAGACGCAGTGCAGCCAAAAATAAGTAAATCTTAAAAAAAAAAAAATTCCCAAATCCTGCCTTTGCTGTCTCGTCTGCTGTCCTGTATCGTAGCAGCCTCTTCTTGCTTTCTGCCCCCCCACGCAAAGCCAGAGGGACCCTGTGGGCAACTGCATCAGGTCATGTGCCTCCCTGCTCAGAGCCCTCCTGTGGCTCCATCTCCCTGGGAGGGAAGGACAAGTTGTCACCGGGGCCCCCGGGAACTGCCTCCCTCCTTCCCTTTCTGACGGCCTCTTCCCTGTTGTGCTCTGGCCAGCCCCCCAACCTGCCTGCCTGTTCGCTCAGACTCAATCCCAACTCAGGCACTTGCTCGACTCTTTCCTATCCTAGCTGTTCTTCCCCCTAAATCTTGTGAGATTGCCTGCATTTTATCCTTCAGGCCTTAGCCCAAACGTCACCTCCTCAGAGAGGGCTCCCCTGACTAGCCTGGCCAAAAACCCCAGGCTGTAGCTGCCGTGCTCCTGTGATGTGCCACAGCCATTTCCTCCTTGCCCCCCCCCCTTTTTTTTTTTTAATATTTTTTGACTGTGTCGGGTCTTGGTTGCAGTGCGGAGGCTTCTGCCTAGGTGTGGTACGCAGGCTCCAAAGCACAAGGGCTCAGTTGCCCCATGGCATATGGGATCTTAGTTCCCTGATCAGTAATCAAACCCACACCCCTTGCATTGGAACATTAGAAGGCAGATTTTAATTCGGCAGCCTCTGGTCTTAGTTGCAGCGTTGATCTTACTTCCAGCATGCAGGATCTTTCATCGTGGTGCGCGGGTTCCCCAGTTGTAGCCCAGGTGGACTTCAGAAGTTGCCTCGAAGGCTTGGTTGGCCCCGGGGCATGTGGGACTTAGTTCCCCGACCAGGGGTCAAACCTGTGTCCCCTGCATTGCAAGACGGATTCTTAACTGCTGGACCACCATGGAAGTCCCTCCTCCTTCCTTGAGTGTTGTCTGTCTTCCCCTCTCAAATGTCCACTCCAAGAGGCCAGGGAGGTTTGCCCGTAGCCTCATTCTCTGTTGTAGCCCCAGTGTCTAGAAGAGGACTGGACATATAGTGTGTGTCCAAGAAAAATTACTGGGATGAAGGAGCTCGGGCCTGTGTAGTTCTCCATGCCAGGCACTGCCCAAGCTAATATGTATGTGCATCACTTTAATCTTCCCCATCAGCTGTGGAATAGGTTGTCACCAGCCCCGTTTCACAAGTGAGTTAACAGGTTGGATGAAGCAGTTGTCCCAGGGCTGCACTGCTGGTAGCAGAGGAGCTGCAACTCAGGTGGGGCCCAGTTACAACTCTGAGGAAGTAGGTTTATGAGACCTGCTTTCCAGAAGGCAAGGCATTGCCTGAGGATGGTCTGTAACCTCCCAGCGGGGCCTTAAGCTCATGCTAACATGTCCACTTCTATGTGACCCTGTGGGCTATAGCCAGCTTCTGTCCATGGGATTCTCCAGGCAAGAATACTGGAGTAGCCATTCCCTTCTCCAGGGGATCTTCCTGACCCAGGGATTGAACCCGGGTCTCCTGCATTGCAGGCAGATTCTTTACTGTCTGAGCCACCAGGGAAGCCCCAGTCAGACCCTGTTTATGTGGGAAGAGAAGCCCTCACCTTCCAAGCAGGCATTCAGGGGCTGGAAGCTGGAGAGGAGGGTGCAGGGCAGTGGGCCCCCATGAATAATTGAGGGTCTCAGACAGGTCTCTCTCCGCCCCACAGCTGTTGCCCTGCCTCAGGTGGCGAGGCGGAGGCGGTGACATCACTTCCTCCCCTGTGGGGGCTACTCAACGGGGGAGGGCAGGTGCGGGTTATAAGGAGCTGCCACCCCGGCCACACAGCGCCAAGGACCCTGGTCTGGACGCCCAACCATGCAGCGCCAAGAGTCCACCATGCTGCTCTTGCTGTTGCTGCCTGCTCTGCTGGCACTGCTGCTGGGGGCTGGTGAGTGCCAGAGATCAGGGCAAACTCAGCAGCCAGCTGGGGGAGCAGGGACTCAGGTGACCAGGAATGGGGACAGTGCACCCAGTGGGGCCAGACTAGAGCTTTCCTGACTGAGCTTCCAAGTAGAGCCAGTGCCCCTGGCAGGTGGCTGGGGGAGTGGACTTGTGGGTACCGGGACGACCTTGGAACTGGAATCAGCACCAGGGACAGTGCCCAGGGTCCGAGCCCAGCACCCACCTCCTTCCCCCACAGCCACTGCAGCTCCCCTGGCACCCAGACCCTCCAAGGAGGAGGTAAGGACTGTGGCCTTTCACCCCACCTCATCTCCCTGGGACCCCAGCCCCCTCCACCGTCTCCATCTCCCTTCCAACCCTCCTACGTTCTCATTCTCCCCATCTGCATTGCCCTCAATCTCCCCTCTGACCCTTCATCCTTCACCCCCAGCTGACGCGCTGTCTGGCAGAGGTGGTCACAGAAGTGCTGACGCTGGGCCAGGTGAGGCGAGGCCCCTGCCTGGCTCTCCTCCACAGAGGTAAGGGGGGCTCAAGCTCCAGTTCCTCTTAGGAGCCCCCGCCCCACCAGGGGTCTGCCCAGGGCTGCCTCAAGGCAGTGGCATCCCCTTCTCATCCCAGAGCCACTGTCTGGACTGGCATGGCACCGTTAAGCATGTCCAGACTGAAGGAGCCTGGCCCACAGCCCCACCCTTGGGGCTCCCTGCAAGGGTACAGGATGGGGGCAGAGTGTCTCCCGGTACTGACCCTCCTCTCCCAGGTGTGGGCTGTCACCTGGGGGACCTCGGGCACCCCACCCCCCGGAACTCCTCTAGGTCTGTCTCCTGATTAGCTGCACAGAGAACATCCCCTCTTTCCATCAGAAATGTGTGAGACAGAGCCCTATGGCTGTCGGTCCACTGAAGATAATGGCCTACTGCTTGGGGATTTTAAAAAGCCAGAGGCTGGGAAGATGAGGTCTAGTCAGGAGGTGAGGGACGAGGAAGAGGAGGAGGAGGCAGCAGAAAGGACCCACAAGTCTGAGGTGCGGGAACAGGCTGTCCGTGAGCAGCTCCACAGCCGGCTCCACCAGGACCACGAAGAGGAGAAAGAGGAAGAAAAGAAGAGGGGGCCCGTGGAGACCTTGGAGGGCCTGTGGAAGAAGCGTCTGGAGGGCGGCAGGGGCCCCCAGAAGCAGGTGGCAGAGCAGGCCAGCGATGAGGAGACGGCCCAGTTCGAGGCAGAGGAGAAGGGAGTGCAGGTGCTGGGCGAGGGCCGCAGCCTGTGGCAGGGGGTCGAGGCGGGCGGAGAGAAACGTGAGGACCGCCACCACTCCCACCAGCCAGAAGCCGAGCCCCAGCAGGAGGAGAAGGAAGAGGCTTCAGACAGGCAGGTGAGTGGAGGCGGCAATGGGGGAGCAGGGTAGACCAGATGTCAGTGGACATCCTTCCAAGTAGTCACCAACAGCAACATCCACCATGAATAGGCTGACACAAGGAGTAGGTAGCAACACCTAAGCAGGGCCTTCACCTGACCAGGAGGGCTTCCATGCCTACTCCCCATACAGCAACCAAGAAGCCACCCTTATTGCCCAGAAGCGCCAGAGTTAGCTACCATTGCTGGTCTGTGACCAGTGTGTTGGCCCCATGAAAAGTAGCGGCTGTGCCCAGTTCACTGGGCCATAGGCGGACACCACTGGTGGGTCGTGGAGAGTAGAGCTGTCACCACGATCAACAGCAGTGACAGAAATGGCCCTCACCTCACAGATGGGTCATGGCATCCAAGGTGAGCGCCTGTGCTAGTCCTCCGTCCGCCACACTGGCTATGGCAGACACCGTGGGCCTCACCGCTGGCCATGTTAGCCCACGTGACTCTTCCAGGGTCAACCAGCGGGGTCACCATTGTAGTCCACGATGACCAAGGAGACCGCTGCGGTTGCCACTGTGTGAACTGACCTGGCCCACATTTGTGGACAACCACTGAGGTGGCCTGCCTTTGAAGGTGGGTGCTGAGACCCCGTTTCTGTTGCCGCCAGGGGCACGATGTGGAGCGGCTGGAGCACATGAGCGATGAGCTGAAGAAGGCGACGGAGATGCTGCGAGAGGAGCTCAGGAGGGGGGCTGACCCCTGACCTCACGTCCTCCTCCTCCCACACACCCCATACAGCTTAGTACCGCTGACCCCCAACCTATCACCCCACCCTGCTCCCCAACCAGCAGGAGTGGGGAGAAGGGTGTGCCTTGAAACCAGGCCTGAGGGGCCAAGTCTGAGCTGGGTGGAGGGGCTGGGCTCCGCCTGACTCAGGACACAGCCCAGATGCCCTAACCCGTTCCAACCCCCGACCCCGAGTTAATAAAGCACAGAGAAAACCAAGGCTGATGGCATCGCACTTGATTTTAGAGGGACAGGGGCTCAGGAACCACCTGGAGGCCTGGGAAGGCGACTGCTGATCTAGTCACTGGTTGTCGGAACTGACATTTTATTAAATTGGAAACTATTAACAGTTAAGTCAGATGGGGTCGTCAGGGAGCGGTTTTGACGCTGGGGTGGGAGGTAGCTGGTTGGGGCTCCGGCCACTGTGGACTACGATGTCATCGTATTCATCCTGGGGGCAGAGGGGCCAGGCAGAGGGGCTCAGGCAGCTGCCACCTTGCCCACTGCCCAAGTTCCCCCACCCACCGTGGGAACCGGGTGCTGCGTCGAAGCCCGAGGTCCCCGCTCCTAAGTCTAAATCCCACCTCCTAGTTCTCTCACCACCTCTTCCAAGGTCACCTGTGTTCTCCCGGCCCACGGCCTCACCAGTCCTTCAGCCGCCGCAGGAGGGTCTCCCCCTCTGCCCCACTTCCCTCTCCCTTTACCCAAATTCCTCAACCCCTGCCAGTCAGCGACAATCCCTGCCCACAGTCATGTCTCGCTGACTGGGCTCTCCAAGGAAGCCCCTTCACCACTGGCTGAGGTCGTTCCCCACTGCTGCCAGTGTTCGAATCACTGCTGCCCAAGGTCACCTTCCCACAGCCTGCGTTCTCCCGCTCTTGCTCCCCCAAAAAAAATCTCCTGCAGCCATCCTCTGCTGCCTATGTTTACCAACCACTACCGTCCGAGGTCTTATCTCTCTCTCCGCTTGAGTTCTGCCTCTGCCACTGCCTTCACTTCTCACCGGCTGGTGCCTGAGCTCTCCCCACCACCCCTGTCCAGGTCTCCCCTGATACTGCCTGCATGGCTGCCTGAGCTCTCTAATCAGAGCAGCCCCAACATCAGCGGGTCTCAGTGAGCTGCACAATGTCTCCTCTCCCCCTTCCACCTGCCCGCTTTTACCCTGGCCCCCCAGCTGGGCTGCCCGCTCTCTCCTGACTCACGCCCTCATCCCCGCTCTCGCTGTCGCTGCTGCTGCTGCTGCAGGGGCCAGGCTTGTCCTCGTCCTCGGGCTCTGGGGCTCCATGAGCACGGAGGAGGCGGGCGAGGATGGCGTTGGGCCGGAGCATGGCACTGCCGAGTGGGGTGCGGCCACCATACATGCGGACGGCGGGGTCCGCACCGGCCTTCAGGAGAAGCTCCAGTACGTCAGCTGCTTGGGCCTCCACAGCCAAGTGCAGGGGGCTCCGGCCACAGGTGGGCTCCTGAGGGGTGCAGCAGAGAGGTCACTGGGGCCCTGCCCCACGCGGGGACGACCTCCCACCCTGCCACATCTTCTCCGTAGGGCAGCTCACGGGTTTGTTGAGGTCGGCTCCTGCCTCCTGGAGCAGTCGGACCATCTCTGCGTCTTTGTGGATGACAGCCACGTGGAGTGGGGTGTGGCCTAGGGACAGAGTGACCGACGTCAGATGATGGAGGGGTGGGGACTGGGCCCCCAATGCCACTATCTTCAGGGAAGGTTTGGTGACCTGAGGTTGATGGAGTTTGGGTCTGACTTCTGCATTCCTGGGTATATCAAAGAGGCCCTGTATCCCAAATCCCTAAGTCTCAGGTGATCTGGAACTTGCTGGCAGTGCCAATGCCTGGGTTGTGAGGTTGTCTGGAGGCTAGGGGTGAAGAGCCCAGGGGCTTCGGACAGGGGACCTGAGTCTTTGGTCTTACTTCACAAAGAATCAGGTCCCCAAATTCCTGGGTCCATGTCCTTGGGGGGTGAGGTGGTCCCTGAACCCTGGGTCCTCACCTTCCACCTGTGGTGGGGGTCTGGTGCCAAGTATTAAATAGTTGGGCTTAGAGACGGGGTAGCTAAGACTCTGATGCGAGGGCCCTGGGTAGACAGAATCTATTTTCCCATGAGGTCTGGCTGAAGACGGCTGAATCTATTTTCCCATGAGGTCTGGCTGAAGACAGCTGTCCCTGAACCCCGATATCAGCCTCTGGGAACCTGAGTCGCCAGAGTTTCAGAGGGCCTTGCCTTTGAGTTCCCTTGTCCCACGTGGGCTGGGGCCTGTGGTTCTCAATAACCTGGGGCTGAGCAGGCGTCCTTGGTCCTGATGCCTGGGTCCCTTGAGTAGTATTATTATTACTGGGATTGTTTCCCAAGCAGCCAAGCTCTGCATCAGGAGAGCTGAGCCCAGAGCCAGCTGAACCCAGCTGCCCTCGCTCTTCTTGGGAGCCTGGGCCCTTCATGGTGACTGGGGACCCTCACCCTCATAGTCTTCAGCCTCCAGCTGCAGTTTCCAGTCCTCTTCACTCTCATCCTCTTCTTTCTCTACATCAGGTTCAGAGTACAGGGCAATAGGGGTGTGGTCGGTGTCAGGGGTATGGTCAGAGCCCTGAGCGAGGTAGGTTTTGGGGGCTCCCCTGGGGCGCTGGGGGCGAGGCTGGAGCAGCACGCGAGCGCAGGTGTGGGCCCCCACGCGGCAGGCCAGGTGCAGCGCCGTGTGGCCTCCACGCTCCGCCACCAGCAAACTGGAGCCTGCTGCATACAACTTCTCTACCGCGGACGCCTCCTCCAGGATGGCGGCCAGGTGCAGGGCCGTCTGCAGGAGCAGAAGGCAGGGATGAGGGGCCATACTGAGAATCCTGGCCCCCAAGCCCTACGCTGTCCACAGGCGGCTCACCTGGCCCAAGTCATTCTGCAGGTCCAGGTACTCGGTACCAGCTGCAAAGCCTAGAAGGAAGTCCAGGAAGGGCTCATGCTGATGAATCACCGCCAAGTGCAGTGCCCTGAGGACAAGGACCAGGGTCAGAAGGCAGAGGTCAAGTATTCTTTTTATGGTTTGCTTGCTTTCATTTCCAAGGTAAACCATTCAATAACACGGTAATCCAAGCCTATGCTCCAACCAGTAACGCTGAAGAAGCTGAAGTTGAACGGTTCTATGAAGACCTACAAGACCTTTTAGAACTAACACCCAAAAAAGATGTCTTTTTCATTGTAGGGGACTGGAATGCATAAGTAGGAAGTCAAGAAACACCTGGAGTAACAGGCACATTTGGCCTTGGAATACGGAATGAAGCAGGGCAAAGACTAATAAGAGTTTTGCCAAGAAAACGCACTGGTCATAGCAAACACCCTCTTCCAACAACACAAGAGAAGACTCTACACATAGACATCAGCAAATGGTCAACACCAAAATCAGACTGATTATATTCTTTGCAGCCAAAGATGGAGAAGCTCTATACAGTCAACAAAAACAAGACCAGGAGCTGACTGTGGCTCAGATCATGAACTCCTTATTACCAAATTCAGACTTAAATTGAAGAAAGTAGGGAAAACCACTAGACCATTCAGGTATGACCTAAATCAAATCCCTTATGATTATACAGTGGAAGTGAGAAATAGATTTAAGGGACTAGATCTGATAGACAGAATGCCTAATGAACTATGGATGGAAGTTCATGACATTATACAGGAGACAGGGATCAAGACCATCCCCATGGAAAAGAAATGCAAAAAAGCAAAATGGCTGTCTGAGGAGGCCTTACAAATAGCTGTGAAATGAAGAGAAGCGAAAAGCAAAGGAGAAAAGAAAAGATATAAGCATCCAAATGCAGAGTTCCAAAGAATAGCAAGGAGAGATAAGAAAGCCTTCCTCAGCGATCAATGCAAAGAAATAGAGGAAAACAATAGAATGGGAAAAACTAGAGATCTCTTCAAGAATATTAGAGATACCAAGGGAACATTTCATGCAAAGATGGGCTCGATAAAGGACAGAAATGGTATGGACCTAACAGAAGCAGAAGATATTAAAAAGAGGTGGCAAGAATACACAGAAGAACTGTACAAAAAAGAGCTTCATGACTCAGATAATCACGACGGTGTGATCACTCACTAGAGCCAGATATCCTGGAATGTGAAGTCAAGTGGGCCTTAGAAAGCATCACTACGAACAAAGCTAGCGGAGGTGACGGAATTCCAGTTGAGCCATTTCAAGTCCTGAAAGATGATGCTGTGAAAGTGCTGCACTCAATATGCCAGCAAATTTGGAAAACTCAGCAGTGGCCACAAGACTGGAAACGGTCAGTTTTCATTCCAATCCCAAAGAAAGGCAATGCCAAAGCATGCTCAAACTACTGCACAATTGCACTCATCTCACATGCTAGTAAAGTAATGCTCAAAATTCTCCAAGCTAGGCTTCAGCAATATGTGAACCGTGAACTTCCAGATGTTCAAGCTGGTTTTAGAAAAGGCAGAGGAACCAGAGATCAAATTGCCAACATCCGCTGGACCATGGAAAAAGCAAGAGAGTTCCAGAAAAACATCTATTTCTGCTTTATTGACTATGCCAAAGCCTTTGTGTGGATCACAATAAACTGTGGAAAATTCTGAAAGAGATGGGAATACCAGACCACCTGACC
>NW_011494852.1:6640045-6656986 GCF_000754665.1 Bison bison bison | reverse complement strand
ATTGTCACCCTGCTTATTTAACTTCTATGCAGAGTACATCATGAGAAACACTGGAGTGGAAGAAACACAAGCTGGAATCAAGATTGCCGGGAGAAATATCAATAACCTCAGATATGCAGATGACACCACCCTTATGGTAGAAAGTGAAGAGGAACTAAAAAGCCTCTTGATGAAAGTGAAAGAGGACAGTGAAAAAGTTGGCTTAAAGCTCAACATTCAGAAAACAAAGATCATGGCATCTGGTCCCACCACTTCATGGGAAATAGATGGGGAAACAGTGGAAACAACGTCAGACTTCATTTTGCAGGGCTCCAAAATCACTGCAGATGGTGATTGCAGCCAGGAAATTAAAAGATGTTTACTCCTTGGAAGGAAAGTTATGACCAACCTAGATAGCATATTCAAAAGCAGAGACATTACTTTGCCAACAAAGGTCCATCTAGTCAAGCTTTGGTTTTTCCAGTGGTTATGTATGAATGTGAGTGTTGGACTATGAAGAAAGCTGAGTGCCGAAGAATTGATGCTTTTGAACTGTGGTGTTGGAGAAGACTCTTGAGAGTCCGTTGGACTACAAGGAGGTCCAACCAGTCCATCCTAAAGGAGATCAGTCCTGGGTGTTCACTGGAAGGACTGATGCTAAAGCTGAAACTCCAATACTTTGGCCACCTCATGCGAAGAGTTGACTTACTGGAAAAGACCCTGATGCTGGGAGGGATTGCGGGCAGGAGGAGAAGGGGACGACAGAGGATGAGATGGCTGGATGGCATCACAGACTCTATGGACATGAGTTTAGTAGGCTCCGGGAGTTGGTGATGGACAGGGAGGCCTGGCGTGCTGCAATTCATAGGGTAGCAAAGAGTCGGACACGACTGAACAACTGAACTGAACTGAACTGGGTTTTGTGTTTTTGGTGGGTGGAGGGGTTGTTTGTTTGTTTTCCTTCTTATGAGGACAAGCACTCTTGCATTCATTCCTTCAACAAACGTGGAGGGCCCACTGTGTGAAGCATGATGACCCGCAGCTCTAGAACCAGCTGTCAGGAATCTGGAAGGGTCAGGTCAGAGTTAATTCAGCAAATTTATTTAATCAATGTGTTTTTTTGTTTTGCTTTGGTTTGGTTTGGTATTTTTGGTTTCTTTGGTGTTTTATTTCATTTTTTGTTTTTGGCTGCACTGTGCGGCATGTGGGATCTTAGGTCCCTAACCAGAGATGGAATCCTCGCCCCCTGCAGTGGAAGCAAGGAGTCTTAACCACTGGACCACCAGGGAAGTCTCCAATGTTTACTAAGTAGGACTTCTACTCCCTCCCAAGAAGAAGTAACATGGACCAGGTTTCATGCCCGTCTCAAATCAAAGAAAAAGATCAGACACAGGGACTTCCCTGGTGGTCCAGCGGCTAAGACTCCGTGCTCCCAATGCAGGGGGCTCGGGTTCGATCGCTGATCAGGGAGCTAGATCCCACACGCTGCAACTAAGACCTGGTGCAGGCAAATAAATAAATATTTTAAAAAATAACAAAAAACACTACAGCACCTAAAACGAAAAATATGCTGGATGGCATTAACAACAGGTTACATGTTGCAGAAAATAGATTAGCAAACTTCAGGAGTTCACAATAGCAACTGTCCAGAATGAAACAAAAAAACAAAGAGAAATATTTAAAAATGGAAAGAACATCAGTGAGCCATGGGATATATCTGTATATAAGCAGCCCAATATACCTGTAACTGAAGGAAGCATGGGGCTTCCCCAGTGGCTCAGCGGTAAAGAATCTGCCTGCCAATGCAGGAGTCGCAGAAGACACAAGTTTGATCCCTGGGTCAGAAGATCCCCTGGAGGAGGGCATGGCACCCCACTCCAGTGTTCTTGCCTGGAGAATCCCATGGACAGAGGAGCCTGGTGGGCTACAGTCCATAGGGTCGCAAAGAGGCGGATACAGCGAGAGCAACTTAACACACACACACACACACACACACACACGCACACACACCAGGGCCCAACATGGAAACTCTGTTCGAAACCAACAAAAAAGACAAATACCTTCAAAGCAGCCAGAGGAAAAGATACCTTAAGTACAGAAGAATAAAAATAAGCATGACAGCAGATTTCACAAAGGAAATAATGCAAGAGAACACAGCGGAGCCACTTCTTTAAAGTACTCAAAGACAGGCTGTCAACCTAGAATTCTTTAACTCAGCCAAAATATTTTTCAAAGACGGAGACAAAATTACATGCTTTCAACTACACAGAAGTTAGCGGAACTCATCACCACCCGACCCACATCACTAGAAACGTCCAAGGACACTTGTAAGCAAAAAGGAAGATGACATCAAACAAAAACATGGAAAACCAAAGAGTAAAGAACACTGAAAACAGTCACTATATGGATAAGTACATAAGATTTTTTCTTTCTCAATATGTAAATCTTCTATCTTTTGATAGGTCTTAAAAAGAAATGAGTGTTTAAGCAAAAATAACAACGTCTGAAGTTTAGAATACACAGATAAAGGAAGTCTATGACAGCAACACACTAAAGGCCAGGAAGAGACAAATGGAAACACACAATTCTAAGGTTCTTTTATGTCATGAGAAGGAGCATAACAGCACGTAAAGGTGGCACATAATAAAGCTAAAGTGGGGACTTCCCTGGTGGTCCAGTGGTTAAGAATCTGCCGCACAATGCAGGGGACGCAGGTTCGATCCCTGGTTGGGGAGTGTGTACTAAGCCCACGGGCCACTATAAGCCCTAAAGCAGGAGTCAGCAAACATTTTCTGTAAAGGGCCAGATAAATAATTCAGGCTTAGTGGATGCTACGGTCTGTCTATTACTATTCAGCTGTGCTGTTAGAATACAAAAGCAGCCATTGATATGTATTGATAAATGAATGGGCGGCACGGCTGGATTCTAACAGAACTTACTTTATGGAGTCTAAAATTTGGATTTCATGTAATTTTCACTTGCCATGAAACGTTCTTCTTTTGACTTTGTTCCAACCGGTTAAAAAGGTAAAAAACCATTCTTAGCTCACAGCCATACAAAAGCTGGCGGCTGGCGGGATTTTGCCTGGAGACCAGTTTGCCAACCTATCTTTCACAGCAACCACTAAAATAAAAAATAATGAGTAAAAGGTAACAAGCTGAAAAAAGAAATGCAATGGAACAAAATTTGCTCATTCCAAAAGGCAGAAAAAAAAGGTAAACAAAGGAGAGATAAGCAGAAAACTAATAACGAGATGACAGACGTAACCATATCAATAATTAATTAAATACAAATAGTCTAAACACTCCAATTGAAAGGTAGACACTGGACTTCCCTGGTGGTCCAGTGGTTAAGAATCCACCTGCCAACGCACTGGCAGTCAGGGGGCATGGGTTTGATCCCTGGTCTGGGAAGATTCCACGTGCTGTGGGGCAACTAATGCCATATGCCACAGCTGCCCGTGTGCTCTAGAGCCCGTGCTCCCCAACAAGAGAGACCAGCACCGGGCGAAGCCTGCACAGCACAGCTGAGAGCAGATGCCACTCGCCACAACTAGACGAAGCTTGTGCGCAGCAACCAAGACCCAGTGCAGCCAAAAATAAACAGCTAAATAAACACAAATGTTCAAAGAGGGAGAAGCTGTCAGACTGGATGAAAAAGCAAAACCTAGGGTCTTCCCTGATGGTTCAGTGGTTAAGACGTTGCACTTCCAATGCAGAGGGCCAGGGTTCAATCCCTGGTCAGGGAACAAGATCCCACATGCTGCAACTAGGAGCCGATGCAGCCAAATAAATTAAAAATAAATATTAAAAAAAGAAAAAAAAAGAAAAACCTAACTATATGATGCCTATAAGTAACAGCTTTTCAAATAAATTTAAAAGTAGGTTAAGAATAAAAAGATGGAAAAAGATATACCATGCTAACGCCTGTCAGTCAAAAGAAAGTAGGAGTTTTTTAAAATGAGAGTAGATTTCAGAGCAAGGAATATTACCCAGGATAGTGAAGATTATTTCACAATGATAAAGAGGTCAGTTCAGGAAGAGGACACAATAAACCAAAAACATTTGCACCCTTTATAACAGAGCATCCAATCACATGAAGAAAACCTGATAAAACAACAAGGAAATCCACAATTATTATTGAAGATTTCAATATCCCACTCTCAATAACTGAGATCAAATAGACAGAAATTACCGGCAAGGATATAGTAGACTTGAAAAAGAGAAGAACCAAAGAAACCAGCACAGGAAGTACTGGTGGTCTAGTGCCCAAGAATCCACCTGCCAAGGGAACACAGGCTCAATGTTTAATCCGGGAAGACCCCACATGCCTCGGGGAAACTAAGCCAATGCACAGCAACTACTGCGCCTGTGCCCTAGAGACACTGCTCCGCAACCAGAGAAGCCACCAAAATGAGAAGCCCTCACACGGCAACTAGAGGAGCCCCGGCTCACCGGAACTAGAGAAAGTCCGTGGGCAGCAAGAAAGACGCAGCACAGCCAAAAATAAATAAATAAAAGTTTTAGAAAAGAAACCCACACAACTTCTAACTGACATCTGAAGAACTACACTGAACGACAAGATAACGGACATTCTTTTCAACTGCACGCACGATAGAATTTAACTAAAAACCAATAAAAGGAAGGTATTTGGAATATCTGGAAACTAAATAACATACTCCTAAATAATCTACCGCCCAAAGAAGAAATCAAAGGAGAAATTAGAAACTATCCTGAATTAAGTGGAAATGAAAGCACAGCACATTAGAATTGATGAGATACAGCTAAAGCACTACTTTGGGAAATTTACATGAAACCTATATTAGAAAAATAGGAAGGCCTCAAATCAATGACCTCAGCTTTCACCTTAAGAGACTGGAAAAAGAACAAAAATAAACTCAAAGTAAGCAGAAGAAAGTAAATAACGAAAGTCAAAACTGAGATAAACACAACAGAAAGCAAAAAAAGAGAGAGAAAATAAATGAAACCACAGCTGGTTCTTTGAGAAGATCGGTGTTTCTTGAGTGCCTCCTATGGGTCAGGCACTGTTCTGTCACTGGGGCTATAACAGTAAACACAACAGACAAAAACCCCAGGTACATTCCCTCAATTAGGTCTTTATGACATTGTTCCTTCTACCTGGAATGTTCTCCCCAGATAATCTACTTGTCTCATTCTTTCCTGCTTTATTTTTCACCAAGGAAATTACTGTCTTCTGACAAACCATTTTTTTTCTTTCATTTTTCTGTTTCTTCTCTCTTTCCTTCTCTCTCTTTCTTACTTTGTGTCTATACGGCTTTCTGTTTCTTTCTTTCCTTCTCTTTCTTTTTTGTTCCTCCCACCGTTCCTTTCTTCCTTTCTGTCAGTCTGTCTGCCCTTCCATTTATAGACTCCCACACTAGAATGTAAGCTCCACAAGGCATAAGTTGTTGTGCTTTCTTCACTGCCTTATCACCAGCATCTACAACTGGGCCTGAAACGTTGTAGGTGCTAGATAAATACTTGTTTAACAGATGAATCCTTGCTGTCACAGAGTTTACATTTTCTCTTTCAGTGTAGGATTTGAAGATCAGTGCTCAGAAAGTGGGACCTTAGAGTCAAAAGCCAAATGTTAATTTTGGAAATCAAAATTTAAAGCTCCTAAATTAGGAGCTAGGGATCAAAGATCATATTTGGAGGTGAGATGTCAGAAGGAGCCTGTGAGCTATAGTTTTAAGATAGGTCTCAGGACTGGGGTCAGGAAGCTCAAATTGAGCTTTGAATGTGGAATCAATCAATGGATGTGAAATTCTGAGGACCAGAGTTTCAGAAAGGACGGGGTTATGATAAAAACTAGTTTGGAAACTGATTTTATCAAGGGTTAGACTTGGGGGTTAGAGGTCAGAGTAAGCATTAGAAGACAGATTTAGGATTAAGAGGTTGGAAAATCAGTATCAGGGACTAACAGGGAATCAGATGTGGGATCCTAAGGCTCGGTGGGGCAGGCTAAGGTTCACTCACGTGTCGCCATCCTCAGTGACGTAGCCGAAAACGAGGGGCGCCCACGACAGCCCCGGGCCCAGCTCCGCGCCTAGCCCAGGTCCTCCGGGGGCCGCCGCGTCCGGACCCAGAGAGCCCAGGCCGCTGTCGCACCATTCATCGGCGTCCGCAGCTTTCCCCAAACACGCGACCCCGGCCATAGCCCCCAAAGCCTCAGGGGACCCCAGCGGCTGCCCGCCAGTCGCTGGGCTCTGCCTGGAATTCTGATGCTTCCGCCCTGCTGGGAATTCCCCAACACTGCCCCCGGACTCATCCAATCAGAGTCGGCTAAATAGTAAGCGCCCCGCCCTTATTATACACCATGACCAATCAGAGTATTCAGATGGACTGCGACTCTCTACCCTTTCCCACTCATTCCGCGCGCCCTTTACCAACATGGCTGCGGACGTGAGGCACTCTGGGATTCGTAGTCCGGCTCTCGCGTGTCTCCTCTTACCTCAGAGGGGCACGCTCGGGACGTTTTCTATGGCTCCTGGGAGTTGTAGTTCTTTGACCTATCTCGGCCCCCTCCTGTTTCCGGTGCCGTCACGGGATAGAGCAGTCGGTGACAGTCCCGAGGGCCCCCGCCCCGCGCCCATGGCCGATCCGGATCGTGAGTCGGGGGCCCTGGTGGGAGGGTCGGGCCGCGCCGGGGCCTGGCTGAGGGCTGCAGGCCCCGGGGCCCGAGGGCGGGAGTGGTGGGGCATGAGATGGGGGCTGCATGGAGGGGAATGAGGTTCAGGGAGCCGTTGTGATACATATTGCTAGATTGGTGGGTTTCTGGGTCGCGAGGTTTTAAGGGTCCATTTGCCATGTCCCCTAAGTTACTAATGATAGCGTGTGTCTCGCACCTTAGTTGCTAAGGACCCTTGTTACTAGGGACTTAGAATACCGCTGTCCGGGTTGCTAAGGGTACCTGGTTGTTAGTGGGAACTGTAGGGTGCTAGGGGACCCCTAGTGTCCCCTCCTATCCCTTCCTTCCTCTTCTAAACCTACCATCTCGCCCATCCGTTCCGCCCCCGCCACCTCTTCTTGCAAACCTGCCTCCAGGCCCAGTATCCCTTATCTTCTCTTCCTTTCTACATTTTTTCTGCTTGTAAACCTAACCCTCCCAGCACACACTCACACACTACTGTCTTTCCTAACTCCTCCTAAGTCTTCCTTCATGCCCTTATATGCTTTACTTTCTTTTTGCTTTCCTAAGCCTCCTTGTCCCAGCCTCTTTGTCCTTCACCAACCACCTCTCCTCCCAACACTCTCCACTCTAATAAAATCTGCTTTTCTTCCTTTCCCTCCCTCCATCTACTCCCTTTTTATACCCCCACCCCGTATAACTAGGTTGGAGGGTCTTGTTGCCCCTCTCTGCACCCCAACTTGGAAGCCCTTCATTCCCCGTTAACCACTCCCTTCACCGTAACCACGTCTGCTCCCCCTCCTCCCCCAGCCTCTGACCCTGAGGAGACCCAGGCAGGGAAGGTGCAGGAGGCTCAGGTGAGATGGGGACAAGGGTGGAGGGAAGGAGAGAGATGGACTTCCCACACCCCACACCGGGGGGAGGTGGCAGAGGGGAGTCAGATATCCCAGGGCCCTCAGCTCACTGCCCCAGCCCCTCACCCCACCTCCCCTTGTGGTTCAGCTCCTGGGGAAATGGTGGATTCTGGGGCCTGTCAGAGAAGGGTGTGCGGCCTCAAGCCTAGGCCTGCCCTTGCAAACTTTTCTTTCTCCCTGTACACCCCTCCCACCCACCTTCCCTCCTGAACCTCATTCCCAGTGGGCTTGGAAGAGATTTGGTTCCTGAATTCACAGATCTCATAGACGTGTGACTCGACAATGCTCTACTGGTGATCACGAAAATAGGGCAGGGCACTTTGGGAGCACGGAGTAAACTGTGTGAGATCACACAGTTCCCAGCCAGTCCCTTCCCGGGAAGAATCCACAGGCCGATCTCAGAGTCGGACTGAGATACAGCACATGGTAGTCAGTGTAGAGTAACTTAGGATTTTCTTAGGCAAGGTGAGAAGTGGTGTCCCAGGCAGAGGGTATACTGGGGGGCATGAAAGAGTGTCATGTGTTCAGGATTCAGGTGGCTGATTACCTTGATGGTTAGCATTTACCAAGTATTTAAGCCAACTGGGTACTCTGCTTCATGTTTGATGGGCATCCTAGCATCCCGGGGGCAGTGGTGGAGGGGAGGGGTGCAGGTCTACTGTGGTCATTTTATAGCCAAGGAATTGGAAACTGAGTTCTTTAACAACTTGTCCTCTGTCCACTGGCTAGAAGAGCAGGGACAGGTTTGCAACCCTCGGCGCTTTGACATATTGCCTCCCAGACACTTCACTGGAAACGGGTCACAGAGGCTCCACCATCACCTTCAGCTCCCCCCTGAGACCAAGTTGCTCCCACGTGCTGGGCAGGGCCCTTGCCTCCTTCCACAGAGCTTCACTGTCTGCAGCCTGAAAGCGTGCCAGCCCACCCACAGACACGAGGTCGCGGTTCACATGTAGGGCAGAGCAGAAGCTGTGACAAGAGCACCCCACAGATGCACGGCCGAGCCACACCAAGGGGACAAGAGCTCCCTGTCAGGCCAGGCTTCTCCCTCGCCTGGCTCCCAAAGCCTGGCCACTGTCAGAGAAAAAGGTTTCATGTGGAAAAGGGACCCTCAGTCCCAAAGAGAGAGATCCGAGGGTGTAAATTGCAGCATTGTGCAATACAGCCAAACTGGAAACAGCCCAAACGACTGTCAGTTGATGGGTTAAATGAACTATGAACTGTACAATGCAACACTCTGTAGCTGGCGGGTCTGTGATATATTGTTTGGTGGAAAATGCGAGGCGCAGCATTGTACTGTGGGGTGACCCATTTCTGGGGAAATAATGAGTTTTCAGTTCAGTTCAGTCACTCAGTCATGTCCAACTCTTTGCAACCCCGTGGACTGCAGCATGCCAGGCTTCCCTGTCCATCACCAATTCAGATTAAAAAATCTGGAGTAATTACCACTGTACTGTTAATAGTGGCTATCTTGAAGGGGAGGATGGGGTAGGGGAGGCGGGGCTGTGGGTGAGGGACTCAGGAGGCAAGCACCTTCAACTTATACATTGTCTAATGGTCAGAGTTTTGTAAAGCTTATAGACACAATCTTAAAGCAAGGAAACCTGGCTTTCCTGGTGGCTCAAACAGTAAAGAATCTGCCTGCAATGCAGGAGACCTGGGTTGGGAAGATCCCCTGGGGAAGGGCATGGCAACCCACTCCAATATTCTTGCCTGGAGAATCCTATGGACAGAGGAGCCTGGAGGGCTACAGTCCATGGGGTTGCAAAGAGTAGGACACGACTGAGGAGTCCTAAGCTCCACGACTTAACACATTTTTACCCAGTGGTCCATGAAAAATCCCAGACTTCTTGGAGCGGGCATCATGGTAAACGCCACAGATTTTTGTGATCAGATGATTAAACTGGGGAAGCCAAAGAGAAAGGCCTTTGATGTGGAGGGCAAAGGGTGGACCCAGACAAGTCAACAGCAGGAGAGTAGATCAGAGATGGAGACTGAGACTGGGAGCTATGGCGGAGGCCGGGGCAGGGCCCCTGGAGGGACAGGCTGGCCCACGTGGAGCCCCGGGGAGGGGACATGCTCCCACAGGAGGGCAGGCGAGGGAGGCAGGGGACATCTGGCAAACACGGGGACAGAAGCCACACTGAGTTAGGGGCCCAAGGGGAGGAGCAGGTTTGGAAGAGGTACTGAGGCCAGTTTGGGACACCGTGAGAGTGAGGGGTCTGGGGTCACACTTAGGGGGAGGCATCTGGGGGCTGTGGAAACCCCGGATCTGGAGACAGAAAGGTGGCATCCTCAGAAACTAGGCTGAGACCACTGGTGTGCATGGGGGAGCTGGCCCAGGGAAGGCGGACAGAAACGGGAGGGAGGGCCCGGGACGGAGTCCCAGACCCACAATTTGGGCGCCTGGCCGAGGAGAGGAGTTGATAAAGGAGACAGAAGGGTTGGAAAGGTGGAGTGGGGGTGCTTTAAGCCAGAGGGCTGACGGCCACAGGGTGAGGACCGAGGCGTTTCTACCACCGTTATTGACGTAGGTGAGGCGGGCTGCGGGGCGGCTGGGCAGGGCAGGGGACTGGAGGGGATATAAGTTGAGGACGTGGACCATGGGAGGTGATGAGAGCAGTAACGAGCACTTCCTGAGCACTCACCACCACTGCCGCCCCAACCATGGCTGTTCTGAGAGCCTCACATTGGAACTCACTGCTCACAGCCCTCCAGGTGGCCTTCCTCAGTCCTCCGAGCTCCACTTGTGAGAGGAGGAGCTTGGAGCCTCAGAAAAAACGCAGTCACCCATAGGAGGCCGTGCTCCTCTCGAGTTGCAGAGTTGGGTTTCCAACACAGGCAGCCTGTCCTAGAGCCCACACGCGCCCCCAGCGTGGTCCCCGCTGCTCCTCACTCCCTCGGGCCCACCTCCCAGCCACACCCTGGAACCCTGGTGTCATCCCCTCTTCCCCTCCCTAACACCACTTCTGGGGCCTCGTCACCCCACCTCCACCCCTTCCAGGACTCAGATTCAGACACTGAGGCAGGAGCCACTGGCGGAGAAGCAGAGAGTGAGTATCTGCCTTGGGAGCATGGTTCTGGGGGGTGCTGGAGGGCGGTTTAAGGCAGGGATCCGGGTGTTCACCTCCACCAGGGGTGACATGCAAAGTGTGTAAGAACAGATGCAGCATTTCGGGATCCCGGGCCAGGCATCCAACCTTTAGTCGTGGGAAGACAGGAGACCCCGGGGCTGGGCAGGGGCACTCGGGGCCTCTGTGTCCCCTTGAACAAACACCCACCCAACAGCTGTCTCTCTTCTTTTTGGCCAGTGGACTTCCTGCGGAATTTCTTCTCCCAGACTCTGGGCCTGGGCACCCAGAAGGAGCGACTCCTGGACGAACTAACCCTGGAAGGAGTGAGCCGCTACATGCAGAGCGAGCGCTGTGAGTTCCCCACCCTGGGCCCCTTCCTGCATGACTCCCCCCCACCCCCACTTCTTCTCATGACTTCTCAGCCCCAAACCATTCACAGCTTACGTCTGCAAGTCACAAGAAACCCAACTCAAACTGTCTGGTGCCAAAAAGGGAGTGTGTTGATCCTGTAACTGTTGATCCTGAAGTGTGGCTGGATTCAGCAACTTCTATGCTGAGCCCTTTCTTGGCTCTTCTCTGTATTCGGAGCTCCTGGCAGCTGTAAAAACAAGTTCCACCAGCCTAGCAGCTCCCACTGAAAAACAGCATCTTTCTCCCAGTGGTTCAAGCACAAGAGCAGAGATTGGCTCCGATTGGCCCAGCTTGGGTCACAGTCCTACCCCCCGAACCAATCACCATGTTTCTATTGGTCAGGCTTGTTTATTAGAGTGAAGATGCTAATAATAGTATATTATAGTAATTACCTTATAAGATTATGGAATAGACTCTTCCCCCAGGTATCCCCATGGCTTCCTTCCTTCTCTTTGGGACCACATGGACTGTAGCCTGCCAGGCTCCTCTGGCCATGGGATTCTCCGGGCAAGAATACTGGACTGGGTTGCCATGCCCTTCTCCAGGGGATCTTCCTGAGCCGGGGATCAAACCCTCATCTCCTGCGTTGCAGGCAGACTCTTTACCATCTGAGCCACCAGGGAAGCCCCAGGATTATGAAGATTGATTACATAAATTCATAGATAAATGCCTGAAACAGAGCAAGCGTTGCCTAAGTGTTCCCCATGACGATTCTTATAGGAGGCTTGTTCCTGGTGTGGTGTAGAGATCTTTTTACCCGGTCACTGGGTAATTTATATTTCTTGCCTCGAGTTGAGGTCACCAGAGTCTGAGAAACCGAGCCCTAAGCAGCCCTTGACTAGAACAATCGACCCTTTGAGGGTCCTGAACAGCCTTTTGTTGAGGACGTCTCCTGCAGTTTCCCTGTCCTCTAGCTGCTGCCATCTCTCCTCAGGCAGCCAGGCCGGACGCCCTGAGCCCCCCTCTCCTGGAGCGGCGGCCTTCAGCCATCTCCTGCCTTTGTTGTTGTCATTTAGTCAAATCATGTCCGACTCTTTTGCAATGCCACGGATTGTAGCCTGCCAGGCTCCCCTGTCCATAGGATTTCCCAGGCAAGAATATTGGAGTCAGTTGCCCTTTCCTTCTCCAGGGGATCTTCCTGACCCAGGGATCGAGCCCGCATTGGCAAGTGGATTCTTTACCACGGAGCTACTCAGGAAGCCCCATCTTCTGGCTTGGGTGGGCCCCAAAGAGAATACAGGCAGTGGCTACAGAGCTTTCGTTCCGTCCGTCCTCCTGCACCTGGGTTTTAGAATAATTGATGGTGCCTGTGAGGGGATAGTAATAACTAATAACAATGAACTGGGCTCTCACCTTTTGCCAGGCACTGGGCTATGCACTTGACAGGCGTCCCCTCATATGATCGTCACAGGAGACCTGTGAGGAGTCAGCTGGGCAGAGGAGGAAACTGAGACACAGAGAGGTTGTAACCTGGTGCGGGGTTACACAGCGGGCGAGAGGCAGTCAGGGCTCCTGAATCTAGAGTGCACACTCACTCCCTTCCACTGGGTCCACTGGGTGTGCCAGGCCTGGTCCGATGGCATCCTGACACCCCAGAGGCCCTCACACTCGTGTGTGTCCATCAGCCGACTGACAGATGCCAAGGGCGCTGTGCAGCAGGGCTGCCGGCAGCCACCAGAGAGGCAGCCAGGCTACTTCCGCACTGCCCCGCGGGCTTGTGAGATGATTCCACCGGCAGCCACCAGAGAGGCAGCCAGGCTACTTCCGCACTGCCCTGCGTGCTTGTGAAATGATTCCACCTCTCCCCTCCCACACCTTCCCATCTTTTCCAAAAGCTGATGACACTGGGGGAACAAAGTGCTTATAGGGATACGAATCACGGGTCTGAAGAAGTTGAGTACTAGTGTCTCGAAGAATCATTAGTGCTAGGCATTGATCTCAGCTTCACAGGAGAGAATTCCTTCTCTCAACAGCCCCCTCGAGGCCAGTGCAGTGATTGTGCCCATTTTACAGAGCAGGACGCTAAAGCCCAGCGTGGTGATCTGAACTAAGACCCACCCCCGCCCCACCCCCTCCACAACTCTGCTGGTGCACAGGAAAGCCAGGATTGGAAGCCCTTATCCACTCTGCTGCTCACTGGGTGTGAGCTGAGAATGGCCCAGCTTGGATCCTCACTTGAAAATTAATTGACTTCTGGTGGCTAACATGCATTTGATTATAGAGGGAAGGAATAGGATGGAGGAATGTGTATCATATGCTGGAAATAGATGGCTGTCCAATATTGTGTCCAGAAGATAAAGAGGTGGTCAGAGATTGTTTTTCACAATAACATGCAGCACTTCCATGGGAACACACCCTCCCGGCCTTCTCCCTAAGATCTACCTCTCACTAAGATCTCCTGTGTTTGTCTAGATCTAGCTAGGAGGAGAAATTTCTCTCCAAGTAGCCTTTTTATGAATCTTACTACACTGGTGTAATCTTAACCAGTGGATTCTTTGGCCCCATGCTGGCTCTTCCTTCAGTCAGCTGTATGATCCCTTCCCCTGTCTAAGCCTCAGTTTCCTCATCTGTAAAATGGGAATGTTAACACCACCCACCTTGAGATGGCTGGGAGACCCATTCAAGGATCTGAAGTGCTAGCCGCAGGGTTTGGCACAGAGTAAATGGCTTCAGGGACTGTGATAGGTGAAATTACTTAAAGGTAAGAACGGGAAGGGGAAACATTGCTCTTTTTTTTCTTTAAACTTTACTTTCTTAATCATTATATTCAGTCTATGATAATATATCTGATTATTAGACAGCAGTGCCACTAATAAGTTTTTTAAGTTGTCAAAAATCAATTGTAAACATCAATCAGCTCAGTACTTAATTTATGGCAAAGACAACTCTCTTAAGATAAATGGTTCATATTTTGGAGCAATGTTTGATGTTCAAAGCAACAATTAACAAATGTAAGTTGAAAACAAGAAAAGCGCATGCTGCCTAAACTCTCCTCCTCCAGGTCGCAGGGTCATCTGTTTGGTGGGAGCTGGAATCTCCACTTGTAAGTGCTCCCCTCCCCCAAAAGCCACTTCCTGGTTGGGGCGCCCCTGTGAGGGCCTGGGGAGGAGCTGTGTTGGGGGGTGTGAAAGAAAAGGGGCCAGAGTCCCTTATTGATTACCCCTCCTCCCCCAGCCGCGGGTATCCCTGACTTTCGGTCCCCAAACACGGGCCTCTATGCCAACCTGGAGAAATACCGTCTTCCCTACCCGGAGGCCATCTTTGAAATCAGCTACTTCAAGGTACGTGTCACACAGGGAGGAGGGTCTATAGTGATGGGGGTGGACGGGGCCTCCTGGCTCCTGCTCACATCTCACCGGGGGCATCTGGGTGCCCACCTGCCCTCCGGCTCTCTCTCCCACAGAAACATCCAGAGCCCTTCTTTGCTCTCGCCAAGGAACTCTATCCTGGGCAGTTCAAGGTGAGCTCTTTTTTGTGGAAGTGGGGACAGGAAAAATTGGGGGCCAGCAAGCATGGGAAGGACCCCTTCAGGGCCCTTTAGACAAATATCCTACAACCATTAAATACATGGGCCCTGGTGGCCTAATCTTTAGGATTCTGGGTTTTCACTGCCATGGCCCAGGTTCAATCCCTGTTCAGGATCCCTGAGATCCTGCAAGCCTTGAAGCAAAGTAAAAAACAGAACAAAACAGAGTGGGCTTTGGGCCCAGATCACCGGAGTCCAAGTCCTGTTCTCTCGTTTCCTGCTCTTGTGTCCTTGGACCTCAGTTTTCCCATCTGTAAAATGGAGCAGATAATAGTCCATGAAAAGAAATACTGTGAGGCTTAAATGAGCTAATGATACATGTAAGAGCCCAGACTCTGGAGCCAGGCTGCTTCTGTGCTAACCCCAACTCCACAGTTTGTGTGACTCTGGCCAGACAGTCACCCTCCTTGAGCCTCAGTTCCCTACCTGTGAAATGGGGATAATGAAGGTCTGTGCCTCATGGTGTGAAGATTCCATGAGGAGAAATAGGTCTGGAACAGTTCCTGGCACAGGGCGGTGCGCATTCAGCATTGCCATGCTTGCTTCCCTCCAGCCCACCATCTGCCACTACTTCATCCGCCTGCTGAAGGAAAAAGGACTGCTCCTGCGCTGCTACACACAGGTAGGCAGGACCTCGGGCATCCTGGGAGGAAGAGGCCGGGCGGGAGGGGTCAGGAGCTCAGGCCGCAGCCTCTCTGTTGTGTGACTTGCAGTGAGTCACATCCCCTCTCTCAGCCTTAAGTTTCCCTTTCTATGAAACAGAGGCCAGGGACTTCCCTGGCAATCCAGTGGTTATGACTCCATGCTGCTTCCAATGCAGGGGACACAGGTTTGATCCCTGTTCAGGGAATAAGGATTCCACACGCCCCACAGGATGGGTGAAAAAAAAAAAGCAGAGGCCAGAACCACTTCACCCTCTCAGGCCTGTGGTAACGTGGCGGTGACCTCCCTCAGGGCCACCCCATGAGTACTGAGAAAGGACCCCTTCTCTGAGCAGACACCTTTGGCACCACAGTTTTTTTGGGTTTTCCATCGGATGATCTGAAGTGACTTGGTTTAGCATGATCACTGAAGCGTAAAAAGTGTTAGTCGCTCAGTCGTGTCTGACTCTTTGTGACCCCATGGACTGTAGCCCACCAGGCTCCTCTGTCCATGGGATTTCTCAGGCAAGAATACTGGAGTGGGTTGCCATTTCCTTCTCCAGGGGATCTTCCCCATCCAGGGATTGAACCCAGGTCTCCCACGTTGCAGGCCGATTCTTTACCATCTGAGGCATTAGGGAAGCCCCACACGGCCGCTGCACCCTGACAGTTTTCCAGTTGGTGGCTATAGAGTCTTAAGAAAGGGGCACCTTCTTCTAATTTGCACAAAGGCCTTGTGTGGGCCATGGGCCACGGCTTATGTATGGCAGGCATTTAGCTGAGGGCCTCACCCAGAGGTCCTCAGGTAAGGACAGCTCGCATTCTTGGCTTCCTAGTTGGTGAGACTTTTG
Organism: Bison bison bison; assembly: GCF_000754665.1. Lineage (NCBI taxonomy): Eukaryota > Metazoa > Chordata > Mammalia > Artiodactyla > Bovidae > Bison > Bison bison. The sequence goes on along the minus strand of NW_011494852.1, from coordinate 6,640,939 downwards.
GGGTCTCGCACACCCAATAGTGAAAAGCGTCCCTCTACTTTTGTTTTATAAATACGTGTTGAATTACATGATCTACTAGAGCAGTGATACCATGCCTACTCTAATTCATATCTCAGAACCCAAATTTATAAAATAGAGAGAGAACCATGGATAGAAATAGGTGTTCTATTATTTTCTTCCTGGCCTGGCAATCTGGAGCCTGCAGCCTCAGAATCTGCCACCAGGGGGAGGATGAAGTCTTTTTGTTCAGGTCCAGAATTCTCAGAAGGGGGCAAGTACTCCCACCTAGGGCTGGTGGGGGTTGAGGGGGAGCCCCAGCTCAGGATAAACTTGACCTTTCTTCTCAGAGAGTCAGTTTTATCCATGGAATACACTCAGACATGATACAAACAGCTCACCTGAAGCCAAGCACCTTCTGTGTGATTTTATGAAATCTTCACCACGGCCCTGCTGTCAATCCTGTTTGTCAGCTTCTGTCCAGGTGTTTACTAAGTGCCAACCAGTGCCAGGCCCTGCAGGCAGTAGACAGAAGGAGCAGACATCCCTGTCCTCCGGGAGCTAACACTCTAAGGTGGGGAGGGACAGTAGACAAGAAGGATGAATTGAGTATCTAGTCTGTTTAATGCTGAGATGTCTGTGGAGCACTGGGCTGAACAGAGAAGGGGAATCAGAAGTTCTGTGTGTGAGTGGGGAGAAGGGTGCTGTTGTGAACAATAAGTCAGGAAAGGCCTCGTGGAAAAAAGGGACATTTAAACAAAGACCTAAGGGGAGGGAGGGAGCCATGGGATCATCTCAGGGAGAGAGGCAAAGGGAACAGCCAGTGCAAAGGTCCTGAGGTGAGGCTGCACTTGGCGTGTTCAAATAGCTGGATCTGAGTGAGCGAGGGGGACAGTA
>NW_011494852.1:6628347-6639945 GCF_000754665.1 Bison bison bison | reverse complement strand
GAGATGAGGTCAGGAGGTGACAGGTGGACCATGTGGGCATTTGGGGGCCACTGGGAGGGCTTTGTCTTTTCCCTGGTGGGAGATGGAACCACAGGAGGGCTCTGGGCAGGGCCGAGACATGACCTGCCCCAGGTGTTCACAGGGTCCCTCTGGCTGCATGTGGAGGGCAGACTGTGGGAGGGAGCAATGGGGGTAGGGGGTGGGTACAGAGGCCAGGAAGGGGGCTGCGGTGATGGTCCAAGCAGGAGAGGGTGGAGGCTGGGCCGGGGAGAGGGCTGTCCAAGGGGAGAAGTGGGTGACTTGTGAACCCGTTTTGAAGGTGGAGCCAACAGGACTTGCTGTTGGTTTGAATGAGTGGTTCTTGAGAGGAGGAGAAGAGTCAGGGATGGCCGGACATCTCTCAGCCTGAGCACCTGATGTCTTTTACTGAGATGGTGAGATGTGCAGGCGTTGGGGGCAGAGGAGGAGTTTGGTTGAAGGCACGTCGAGGTTGAGATGCCCATTAGACAGCCATGTGGAGCTGTAGGCAGATAGCCAGACACTAAGGCATCTGGACTCAAGCTGGAGAGCAAGGGAGACCAGGAGATCACAGGGGTCCCAGCACGAGAAACACAGGCCCAGGACCATGTGGTTCATCCCAGATGCTCAGAGGGCTGACTCCCCACCTCCATATGAGGCACCCCCCTCCCCTGCCCCAAACCGCAAAAGCACACCAGCTGCAGGGTATTTTTACATGAAAGCCAACATGAATAAGTTCTCGGGTCAGTGTGAAATGTGGTGGCATTTCCCCTTATAATATTTCACGCACAGATTTAAGTCTACATATATATTCACACTGGCGCATTACATTACACACAGGTGGAAACATTTTTTCCACTCTCATGTTTCTTGTAGCCATTCTTTTTTTCAACTCCTCCTCACCCTCTTCTTCAACCTCAGCCACTTTTTGAGTCATTGACCCAGTTTTCTGCAACATACTGTCTTCATGTCTTCCTGAATTGTGACGATGTAGCACTTTTGAAGCCATGCTATTTTTATCTCAAGACCCAAGTATCCATTCAAACAGAACAGTTGTCTCCTTCAGTCAAGTCCCTGTGATCTCCACTCTTAAATCTATATCTGTGGCATTCACATTATACGTTGGATTTATACTCAGCTTTCTTTCCCTTAAGCCCTTATCTAGAAGACCCTTCCTTATACTCAGCCACATAGCAGCTTCATGCTTTTTATTAATTTAAAAATAAATTTCCCATTTATAGCAGAGAAGCCTATATTTTTTTTTTTTTTGGCTGTGCTGGATCTTCGTTGCTGCACAGGCTTTTCTCTAGTTGCAGCAAGCAGGGGCTGCTGTCTAGTTGCAGTGCGTAGGCTTCTCGTTGCAGTGATTTCTCTTGTTGGGGAGCACGGACTTTAGGGGCTTTGTGTGGGCTCAGTAATTGTTCAGTTGTCCCTAGTTGTCCCTTGGCATGTGACATCTTCCCCAGGGATCAAACTCACATCTGCATCGGCACACGAATATTTTAACACTGAGCCACTGGAGAAGCACAATTCATGCTTTTCAAAAGCGTGTCAGAGACGTGATGTCTTGAAACCGAAAGTGAGCTAAGGTTTGACAATCAAAAGAGATTGCAGATGAAAACTCAGACTTCAGGCTCCTCTTGAAGATCTGGAAGAACTGGGTGCACCCCGGGTGGCTTTCTGGGGTGGGTGGAGGAGGGAGCAGTTGACTAGAGCTGAATGGCCCACCTCCTCACCACACCCTGTTCCCTGCCTGGCACTGAGGCCAGACACCAGCTGCTCTGTGTCTCCATGCGGTCACTGCTGCTTGTCCTTTATACTGAGCCTCTTGGGCCGTATTCCCCAGCCCCAGCTTCCTCTCTGGAGGCCACTACTGTTGCCTGCTTCTTGGGTTTCCTTTGAAAATAGTCCACACTTAGGCAAGCAAACACACAAATTCATATGTTGATTTTTTCCACGTCTTGTACACAGGGCCTTCTAACATCTTGGAGAGATTTCCTTCATACCAGTACATACCGGTCAGCCACGTCATTTTTTTTTTTTTTTAAGATAGATTTGTTTTTTTTTCAAGATTTATTTGTTTGTTTTTTGGCTGCGCTGAGTCTTTGTTGCTACATGCGGGCTTTCTCTAGTTGCCGTGAGCAGGGGCTACTCTTCATTGGTTGCACTCTAGTTGAAGAGTGCATTCTAGTTACACTGTTCATTGTGGTGCCAAGGCTTCTCGATGTGGTGGCTTCAGTAGTTGTGGGGCATGGGCTCTAGAGCACAGGCTCAGTAGTTGTGACCCATGGGCTTAGTTGCCCCAAGGCATGTGGAATCTTCCCAGCCCAGGGATCGAACTCATGTCCCCTGCATTGTCAGCAGATGCTTAACCACTAGAACACTTAGGAAGTCTGGGCACATTCTTTTTTCTTTTTGGCTGTGCTCACAGCTTACAAGATCTTAGTTCCCCAACCAGGGATTGAACCCAGGCCATGGCAGTGAAAGGACCAAGTCCTAAGCACTAGACTACCAGGGAACTCCCCCAGCCACATTCATTTTTGTTTATTTGTGGGTGCCCCATCAAAAGTGGCATCAGGGGACTTCCCTGGTGGCCCAGTGGCTGACTCCAAGCTCCCATTGCAGGGAGCCCAGTTCTATCCCTGGTCAGAGAACAAAATCCTGCGTGCCACAACCAAAGATCCTGCATGCAGCAACGACGATCAAAGATCCCTCGTGCCACAACCTGGTGCAACCAAATAAATAATTTCTTTTAAGGGGCATCAAAAGGTACCACAGAGGCACAGAGGTAGTCCTTTGATATGCCGCTTAGTTATTTGCATGAGTAGTACTGAGTAGTGTTAGTTGCTCAGTCATGTCCAACTCTCTGCAATCCCATGCATGGACTGTAGCCCACCAGGCTCCTCTGTCCCTGGGATTCTCCAGGCAAGAATACTGGAGTGGGTTGCCATTCCTTTCTCCAGGGGAATCTTCCCCACCCAGCCATCGAAACCAGGTCTCCACCTTCTTTACCATCCGAGCACCAGGGAAGCCCAGTTATCTGCATACACGGTGCTTACTCGCATGTGAGGAAGTCGGCAAACTAAATCCAGGAACAAAGGCAAAACTAGCATTTCTCCTAGGCTGGGGCAGGGAAAGCTGCAGAAAGTCTGGAAACAGAGACTCTTGTCTGCGTGTTTCGGGGGTAAACTGATGGCTGACTAGAAGCAGAGGGCAGTTGGAAATGGAATGGTGGTTCGCAGAGTCTCTGGGAAACCTTATTGGGTCAGCTGTGGACTACACGTTCCTGGCCATCTCTGTAACATCTGCTAGGTCCTCCAGAAGCACCTGCCTCATTGGCATTCCTCGTGGGCAAACAAAAGCTGCTCCAAAATGGCTGGAGAAACCACAAATGTGAAACAGACAAATATCCTTGTGTGTTGACTAAGGAAAGTAATTCTGTCTGAAAAGAATACAAGTTAATATACTATCTATGCAGCAGATCACAGTAAGAAACCCGACTGTTAAATAGGAAAACTGTAAATAAACTCAAAAAAACTTCCTGATTCATTGATTTGTGTTAATGTCTGGCCAAGCCTGCCACAGACAGCTGTGCAGGTTGGGCACTGCACAAGGATGCCATATCTGAGAGGGCTGTGTTTACAGTAGAGACACTGAAGATTGGTACATTTATTTCACCAAATTTCTGGCTGGTGCCACTAGAGTGTCTGGTTCTAACAGAATAAATTTTCCACAAAAGGGAAGGAAAATGACCTGATTTTGCAGAAAAACACCAGGGCTGGTTGGTGGCAGTGACCTGGGTTCATAGGCATTTGAGTTTGGGCCCTGACTTGAAGCGTCCATGACTGACTTTTCAGAGGCACCATCAGGGGGAACCAAAGAGTTTTAGACACACCTCTGTCCCTTGCCTCTCCCCTCCTCTCTTCTCAGCCTATCCCACTTGCCTCTCTCAGCTGCAGTCCCCTGCTCTGTCTTCTGACCCCTGGGAGGGGAAGGTGGTTCACTCCTGACCCTCTCCCCTCCGTGTCTCCCTCCAGAACATAGACACCCTGGAGCGAGTGGCTGGGCTGGAGCCCGAAGACCTGGTGGAGGCCCACGGCACCTTCTACACATCCCACTGCATCAGCTCAGGCTGCCGGCAGGAGTACTCACTAAGCTGGATGAAAGGTGAGGGGCTGGAGGTTACCCCCGAGGGTAGGCTTCCTGTCCTCTGTCTGCTCCTCAGCACCAGGGAAAGGGTCTCCATACACAGACACCAGCTCTGTCCTATGCAGTTCTGGAGCTCTTTCTTTCTCTCTTTTTTTAAAATTTATTTGTTTATTTATTTGGCTGTGCCAGGTTTCAATCGAGGCATGCAGGATCTTTAACCTTTATTATAGCATGTGGGGTCTTTAGTTGGGGCATGTGGGATCTAGTTCCCTGACCAGGAATCAAACCCAGGCCTCCTGCATTGGGAGTGTGGAGTCTCAGTCACTGGACTGCCAGGGAAGTCCCTGCGGCTCTTTTTAGCAGGTAATGGCAGCCCCTAAAGATGTGAGGTGGCAGTGGGGGTTCTCTGCTCCCAACTCCATCTCATAGCCAGGGTATAACGGATGCAGGCTCCAGACACAGCAACATGTGTTAGCATACTGGCCTCCATGTGGTCATGCAGCCTGTTGCGTGAGGTCATGAAACCCTAGCCCTTTGTCCTTTGGGTGCTCTGACCCCTTCTTACATGAGGGCCTCATCCAGGCCAACACAACTACATTCTAAGAAGAGCAGAAGTATCAGGAGAACTTTCTGTGGTGAGGGGCATGTTCTATATATATCTTCACTGTCCAACATAGCAGCCATCTGCTCCATGAGGCAATTGAGCTCTTATAATGTGGCTAAAATGACCAAGGAACCGAATCTCTAACTTTCTTCAGCTTGTATTAATTAAAATGTAAAAGCCACATGTGGCTCTAACCACCATATTGGACAGCACTGCCCTGGAGACACAGGGTTCAACCAGCCCATTAGCCTGATTCAGGTGAGTGGAGCCCATGACATGTGAAGCTGCGCACAGCGCTGGTATGAAGGCTGGTGGGGGCTGTCTCTAAGGGAAGAGACTCCAGGGCTTGCTAAAGTCATTGTCCCTGTTCACGTGAGGGCAGAGTGTCCAAAAAGAGAAGAAGAAAAGAAAAAAAAAACCCCAGTCAATCCACATTTCTAGAATGCCAGTGAGAGTTGATTTCTGATATCCATTGTGCTAATTAAGAAGCCACTTATTTCATCCATGCAAACCCATTTCTGACCTTTATGCTGATTTCACAAAGCCTCTGGTGTCCATGTGGGACAAGGACAGCTGCAGTGCTGATAGTAGGGCTTTTGGAATGTAGCCCTTCTGACAAAATGCCAGCTGACTGCCCCTGGGGCAAGGGTTCCTGAATAGCCCAAGTACAAGCAGCTGGGGGTCATGTACAATTAACATTACCCCATTATGTGTCCCTTGCAGCAGTGACATGAGCATCACCCACAAAATATCATGAGCTGTCAATGCAGAAATATTTTAAAGTAAATGGCAGACCTTAACGCATTGCTCTATATAAATATTGAAGGAATGAGTGAATATCTGAATGAACAAGCTAGGATTCTGTGGGTTGCAAGTGACAGAGGCCTTTACAGCTTTGATCAATAGGCAATAAGGAGGAGGATTGTCATAGCATGGTGTGTGTGTTGGGGGGAGGGGGTCTGTCACTGAGCCTAAGAGTGGGAAGCACCTGGACCTAAGGTTTTGTCCCCATCCCAGGATTATCTGCATAATTCTTCCCTCTCTAACCTAGCACCCACCAGGTCTCTCTGACCTGACCCATGATGGAAGTAGGGCTGCCCTCAAGGACCCATGGGAAGGGCTTCCCCGGTGGCTCAGTGGTGAAGAATCCACTTGCCAGTGCAGAAGACATAGGTTTGATCTCTGCTCTGGGAAGATCCCACATGCTGTGGAGCAACTAAGCCCATGTGTGCGCCACAACTATTGAGCCTGTGCTGTAGAGTCCGGCAGCCTCAACTACTGAAGCCCATGAGCCCTAGAACCCATGCTCCAAGAAAAGCCACCTCAATGAGAAGCTCGTGCACCGCAACTAGAGAGTAGCCCCCCACTCGCAGAAACTAGAGAAAAGCCCGTGTAGCGATGAAGACCCAGCACGGCCAAAAATCAAAAAAAAAAAAAAGACCCATGGGAAGAACTTCACTCCCAAGTCCAGATTCCCCAAGTTGGGGATTGGCGGAACCCAGTTGCCCCTTTTGGGGACAAGTGTCTGCTTATTTGTTTGTTCTTTCATGTAATAGCTGTGGACTGCTGCTGGGAGGAGGTCCTTCCTGGGCAGGGCAAATGCCCCTGGAGGCTCTGCCATGACTGAGATGTATTTGTATTGACAATGAAGGGGGTGGTGTGGGCAGGCTGCAGCCCCAACCCAGGGCCTCTTACCTCCTCCTCCTCCTCCCCTTCCCCACGCCCAGAGAAGATCTTCTCCGAGGTGACTCCCAAGTGTGAGAAATGTCAGAGTGTGGTGAAGCCTGGTGAGCCTTGGGGCCTGGGACCAACCAAGGTAGATGCGGGCTGGGACCCTGCACACCCGCCAACCACTTCCCAAGAAGGCCACGCTCCCCATCCATCCACCCCACCCTGGTCACCCTCTCTCCCTAACTAGGGGAGGGGGTGCCATAGCCCCCTGGCCTATTCCCCACTGCCCCGTCCACACTCCCGCCCCAGCCCTGGGGTCCGCCTTCTCCTGCCCATTCTCTCTCCCACTCCCTGTCTCTGTCTGCCGCTTTTTCACCATCTCTTTCTGTCCCCGTGTCTGTCTGTCCTTCTGTCTCCCCCTCAGATATCGTGTTCTTCGGCGAGAACCTCCCAGCGCGTTTCTTCTCCTGCATGCAGTCAGTAAGTGTCCCGGCCGCCCCGTCTCGGCCCACACGGGGGCAGCCTAGGTCCTGCCCTGTGGCAGGTGGCTTCCCCAAATAGCTGCGGGTGGGCTTGCAGTGGGGGGCAGGGGCCAGCAGCCGACCTCATTGGCCACTCCCGCTTCGTAGGACTTCCTGAAGGTGGACCTCCTTATCATCATGGGCACCTCCCTGCAGGTGCAGCCCTTCGCGTCCCTCATCGGCAAGTAGGTTGGGGGCTGGGGCCGTGGGAGGCTGCTGGGAGGCCAGGGGAGCCGCGACAGGCCCTCACCACTCAGCTCACCATCCCCCAGGGCGCCCCTGTCGCCCCCGCGCCTGCTCATCAACAAGGAGAAGACTGGCCAGGTGAGTCCTCTTCGTCCTACCCCGCCACCCCCACACACGAGCCCCACATCACCTCCCCCAGGCTCCCCGGGAACCAGGGGACAGGTCTCTGGGGAAGCCCAATACTCTGGGCCCCTCAGCTCAGACCTGGGGATCTTGGAATCCTCAGGGGTCAGATTCCAGGCTACCTCGACTCCAGGGTTCCACAGGCCTCTGGGTCAGTCACCCTTTTTGATCCTCTTTTTTGTCTATAGTAGGCCTTCGTTGCTGTACTTGGGCTCTCTCTAGTTGTGGCTAGCAGGGGCTACACTAACTGCAGTGCATGGCGGGCTTCTCACTGCAGTGGCTTCTCCTGTTCAGAGCACAGCCTCTAGGGTACGGGCTCAGTAGTTGGGGTACACAGGCTTAGTTGTCCCACAGCATGTGGGATCTTCCCAGACCAGGAATGGAACCCATGTCCCCTACATTGGCAGGCGGATTCTTAACCACTGGACCACCAGGGAAGTCCCATTCACCCTTTTGAAGGGATGATAGAACCCCAGCCCAAAGCAACTTAAGCCAAAACAGGAACCTTGAGCTTCCTGTGACTGAAGAGTCTGGGCTCGCTGGTCCCCGGGCCGGCCGCAGTGCCATCTGGAGTCGCTGTGCCGTCTCTCAGCTCTCTTTTCAAACTGAGGTGACCTCTGTCCCAGGAGGGGCTCCCTCCCGGGGACAGCTGTTTCCTCCAGCAGGCAAAAAACATACTGTGTGGCAGACACTGTGCTCAGCTTTTTCTCTGACAGTGTCATCTTAGGAGTGGGTGTGGTGATTACCCCCACTCTGCAGAGAAGGAAACTGAGGTTCAGAGAGGCCAGGCCACTTGAGTGAAGTCACAGAGCTGGGATTCAAACCCAGGCCCCCTGGCTCCGGAGTCTGTGCTCTGAGCTCCCCCTCCCCCACAGACTGACCCTTTCCTCGGGATGATGATGGCCCTCGGAGGAGGCATGGACTTTGACTCCAAGAAGGCCTACAGGTGAGGCCCGGGCCTGCAGCGGGTGAGGTGGAGCCTGCGAGGGACAGGGCCCAGGTGGGCGGGAAGGCACGGAGGCAAAGGACAGGCAGAACCACCGGTGCTGGGACAAGCCTGGGAGCTTAGACTCTTCCCTCGCCCTCAGGGACGTGGCCTGGCTGGGCGACTGTGACCAGGGCTGCCTGGCCCTCGCCGACCTCCTTGGATGGAAGGTGAGGAGCTATCACCCCAGCTCACCCCGAGCCCAGTCCCTGGATCCCCCTCCCACAGGTCCTCCGACCCAATGACACACGATGACCTCCGACCTCTATGAACTTTGCCCCCTGCAGAAGGAGCTGGAGGACCTTGTTCGGAAGGAGCATGCCAGCATAGATGCCCAGTCGGGGTCGGGGGCCTCCAACCCCGCTACTTCAGCTTCCCCCAGGAATTCTCCACCACCTCCCACCAAGGAGGAGCCCAGGACCACTGAGGGAGAGAAACCCCAGTGACCACTGCGTCTCCCAGGCAGGACACCCAGCCTTGGGACAGCTGAGCCCCAACCAGCCCTGGCCCTCCTCTAACTTACAGCTCTTTTCTGGGGAGCTCAGAACATTTCTTCAATGTATTAACGATTCCCTCCCAAAACTGGTGTCCCAGCACCCCTGACCTCACCAAATCTCTAACATTCTTGGGGGCAGAGGCTTGGGCAGCCTGTCTCTAACAGCCCACAGCCTCTAACCACCCCTACAGCCAAGGATCAGCCCCCCTAATCTCTAACTGCTCAGGGGGCCACAGGTACCTCCAAACTGCTAACTGTCCCAGGACAAGAGCCCCAGGGCCCACACGCTCTCTACTGCTCCCAAGGGTCTGTGGCCAAGTAGATAAAACCTAACCTACCCTGGGTGGGGAGTTGTGTCCTCCACGCACCCAGTGGGGAGATCCGAGCCTCAAGGCCTCCCAGGCCTCTGCCTCCAACTCTGAAAGTGGGTGCTAGGCCCCTCTCTTGGATCCCGCTTCCCAGGCAGGGGTGGGCAGATGGTGTTGCTTATTAGAGATGAATTAAAAACAAAAAACAACTAACGATTAGCTGTCTGGCCTCGCTGTTCTTTTCTGGGGCCCAGAGGGAAGCTGTCGGAGGAAGGGGGTTAGATCTCCGGCCGCTAAGGAAACCATCATGAGAAGCAGAGTGAAGAGTGCTGAAAGGTGCCGAGAGCGGACTCCTGGGGCCGTGGGAGCCTCGTATCCTGGCTGTTACCCCTGGACTCCCAGACACCTGCCAGAGTCCCTTCCTCCAAAGCCGGGTCACCTAAGACCTGAGCCCCCAAAAAGAGGGAGGAGGGTCCATTTCAGATCCCCCCAGCCCCGCCTCTTCCCCTGCCAGCTCAGCTTCCTCTCTCTCTCTGTGAGGAACTTTCACTTCCTGCTACTTCAGGCCTCCCCTCGGAGAACAGGTAGGGGCCCCCAGGGGACCGAGCAGCTGGCATCACCACCCCACTCCGCTACACTGACCTGTAGCCTCCCTATGGCATCAGGCAGCTGCCCCCATCACACCCTGCCCAGCACCCCTTGTCTCCTGCTTTCTCATGGGGCCCAGGCAAGCCTCTGCCTCCCTCTCCCCGCCCTTCCTGCCTGCTCTCCCCTAAGCAGGGCACCTGCTCTCTGTCCCCCACTTCCTAACACCCTGGACTTCGGGACAGTGGGCTGATGGATTGGTTTAGCTGTTTATTATCCATCCCTTATACCCACCCCAAGAAGAAGGGAAGCCCCTGGGAGCAGGGGCCTATTCTGCCCATCACCCTTTCCCCAGGCGCCTAATTGTGGTCCTGTACTTCAGTAAATATTTATTGAATGTATGGGTGCATGGATAGATGGATGGATTCCTGCTCCTGGGACTGCTGCAAGGAAAATATTTTAGAATGCCCTCCTTAACTGATAACCCACCATAGGAAGCTATACCCGGTTAAGAGTTGGGATCCAGTGGCTAGAGGGACAGATGTGCAACAAAGCAAAAAGAGTAAAATGTCAATAGTAGAATCTAGGTAGTGGGTACATAAATGTTCCCTGTAAAATCATTTCAGTTTTTTTTAATTTGCTTATTTTGGCTGCACTGGGTCTTCATTTGGGCATGAGGGCTTCTCTTGTTGAGGAGCATGGTCTAGAACTCCTGGGCTCAGTATTTGCAGTGCACATGGGCTTACTTGCTCTGCAGCGTGGTATCTTGGGCTTCCCTGGTGGCCCAGAAGGTAAAGAGTCTACCTGCAATGTGGGAGACCCACATTCGATCCCTGAGTGGGGAAGATCCCCTGGAGAAGGGAATGGCAACCCACTCCAGTATTCTTGCCTGGGAAATCCCATGGACAGAGGAGGCTGTGGCGGGCGACAGTCTATGGGGTCGCAGAGTCCCACACGACTGAGCAACTAACACTTTCACTTTCGTGTGGGGGTCTTAGTTCCCGGACCAGGAATGAAAGCTGAATCCCCTGCATCGGAAGGCCAATTCTTAACCACTGGACCACCAGGGAAGTTCCTATTTTAATTTTTCTGTTTGAGATCTCTCATGATAAAACCTTGGGAGAAAATATTTGAAGGCCCCTTTGTGATCAGGGAAGGGAGGAAGAAGAGACATCGTATAACATTGATCACATTTACAGACTGTCCAATGGGCAGAGCCCTTTTCCAGGCCCTGGGTTTTGACAATGGTTGTTATTCATTTGGTCCACTTTCATAAGGCTTCACTGGATGTTAAAATATAAAATATTACCCTGTTGTTTAGTCACTAAGTCCTGTCCAATTCTTTTGTGATCCTATGGACTGTAGGCTCCTCTGTCCATAGCATTTCCCAGGGAAGAATACTGGAGTGGGGAACTTCCCTGGTGGTCCAGTAGCTAAGACTGCACATTCCCAATGCAGGCGGCCCATGTTTGATCCCCGGTCAGGGAACTAGATCCTACATGCCACAGCTGAAGAAACTGCAGGCTGCGGCAAACGTTGAAGGGCCCACATGCCGCAAATGAGACCTGGTGCAGCCAAGTAAATATTTTTTCAATTAAAAAAAAAAGAATACTGGAGTGGGTTGCCATTTCATTCTCCAGGGGGTCAGCCTGACCCAGGCATCAAATCTGCTTCTCCTGCATTGGCAGGCAGATTCTTTACAGCTGAGCACCTGGGCTTCCCTAAAAAAATATTACCCTACCACTTGGTAAATAGCTGCTACTTTGAGTCCTCTTCCTTTCCCCCTACCTCCCCCTCCCTCTCCCCCTACCGGCCTCCCCACTAGGATCCCCAGATCTCCCCACCACCCAGGAACTGAAGAATTAACACCTGGCACAGTGAGGGATCTCAAG
>NW_011494852.1:6616171-6628247 GCF_000754665.1 Bison bison bison | reverse complement strand
GGGATCTCAAGTCCATCCTGGTTGGTCAAGGTCTCTGCCATGTGGGTTGTAAATATTTAGAATATTACCCCTGGGCTGGAACAGCCTTGAGACATACTTTCCTCCCTGCCAGAGGCCAGACCATGGCTCCCTGGCCTCCTGCATCCTGAGGATGACGGCCCAGCCAGAGGACAAGGCCTCAGCAGGCCCCACGGACCAGGAGAGGTGAGGGTTGCTGAGGCCATCTCTGCCTCCCTGGATTCAGAAGCCCCTTCCATCCAACTCCCACCCACCCCCAGACAGGACCCAGAACCCCATCTCTTACCCTTTGCCCCCAGGCTTCCCCTTCCTGTACCTCTGACCCCATCTCAGTGTCCAACTGCCTTCCTCTGTCCCCTGGTCTCCTGGTCCCTGCCTGTCCCAGACTAATCCCATCACAGGCGAATGGAGCTGGTGAGACCCCCTTAAGGGTCCTTGGGACCCCAGAGTCACTCCTTCGCCTTCAGAGGACATGGGGGGTGTGGCAGATCCCAGAGCTGGATGCCCACAGTGCGAAAGCCCTTCTGGACCTGTGGCCACCAGGGGTAAGTACTCACCCCCAGGCACCCTCTCTGACCCTCCCCATGACACCCTGAACCAGTTAGGACCCTGCCGGTTGCCAGGGACAAGCACAACACAAACCAGGCAAACTGAAATCCTGCTTATTGATTCACATGACTGAAAAGTCCAGAAAAGACCAGTGAAAGTGAAAGTGTTAGTCGCTCAGTCATGTCTGACTCTCTGCGACCCCATGGATTGTAACCTGCCAGGTTCCTCTGTCTTTGGGATTTTCCAGGCAAGCATACTAGAGTGGGTAGTCATTTCCTTCTCCAAGGGATTTTCCCAGGGATCGAACTCGGGTCTCCTGCATTATAAGCAGATTCTTTATCATCTGAGCTACCAGGGAAGCACAAAAAGTCCAGAAGTAAAAGTAATTTTAGGGATATCTGAATCTTGAACATCAGACAATATATATATATATATATATATATTTCTCTTCATCCCATTTCTTGTTGTTGTTGTTTTTTCTTAACCACACTGCACGGCTTCTGAGATCTTAATTTCCTGACCAAGGCTTGAACCCAGGCCCCCTGCAATGGAAGTGCAGAGTCCTAACACTGGACCTCCAGGGATTTCCTTGGCTTTGCTTTAAACTTTGGGAAATTCTAAATATTTTTCACTGCAAATAAACACTTGTTCTTCAGTATCCTGATAAGTAGGCATTTATCTTTCTAACATAACCAGAAAGACAGCTGAAGGTTCTAGTTCTGCTCCTCAAACGACATCAAGGACATCTCAGCAGTTCTCCTAGACTTCCCTTACGGTTGCCCAGTGGCTGCCCCAGACCCAAGCACATGTGTGCATTCCAAGCAGGAGGAAGGAAGAAAGGAGGCACCAGCTGCATTTTTTCCTTTTACCAGCAAAAACAAAAGCCTTCACAATTGATCCAGAATATACAGACAAGGCCCAGGTAGCAATATTTTTTAAAAGTTCACCTGGAAAGGATTCCCTGGCAGTCCAGTGGTTAGGACTCTGAGCTTTCACTGCTGAGGGCTCGGGTTTGACCCCTGGTGGAGGACCTAAGATCCTACAAGCCATGCTGTGCAGCCAGAAAGCAAACAAACCAAAAAATAAAAGCTCTCCTGGGAGTTATGTAGCCAGAGGTGAGAACCAGTGCCTACATCGATCACTACCTATCTTCTATGGCTGGGCCTGTTAATGCCCTGAACAAAGCTAGAGTTCTGCAAGGAGTAGGGAATAGATTTGGATAAAGCAATTCTAGATGGCTGGCCCAAGCACAGGGCCACATCTTACCAGGTTAGCAACCCCAGTGTAAAAAGAGGCCTCTTTCCAAAGAGCTCCCATGGGAGATTTCCATTGGCTGGATCCGGTTCACATGCGCATCTCTGAACTAACCACAGTGGTCAGAGAACACTCAATCCTATTGGCTAGGTCAGGTCATGGACCCACACTTAGGGCTCTTGGGAGAGTTAGTCCAACCTGCAGGACCTAAAGTAGAGAGTGGAATAGAGTTTTCTAAAGGAAATTTGGGGTGTGGGACCCAAAATAAAGGAAAGGATACTAGGCAGGCAATAGTAATAGACTTCTGCAGAATTCCTCTTCAACCTGGCCTTTGTCTCCCTTCCCCAAGAGTTTCCTGGTCATAGGACATCATCCCAGACAGGTCCTGGTGTTGAAGACAGGATCTTCACCAGGGGAAGTCAACACCTACCAGATCCAGAAGCTTCCTGGAGGTGAGGAGCCTACCCTCAAGTTTCCAGTCCACAACAAATTTATCACCAAGATCAGTCATTTTTTATTGTAAAATATCTCCTGAATCTTCCTAATCCTCTCTACCTCCATACCCTAATCCTAACCACCATCACCTCTTGCCCAGACAATTGTAGCGGCCACCTCTCTGGTCTCTGTGCTCCCACCCTTTTCTTCCTGCAGTCCATTCTGGACACAGCAGCCAGAGTGGTCTTTTGAAACACCAACCAGATGTTATACATTCCTGCCTTAAACCCTGCAAAGGACATGCAACATCTTTAAAAAAAAAAAAAGAAAGTGAAGTCGCTCAGTTGTGTCCGACTCTTTGCGACCCCGTGGGCTGTAGCCTACTAGGCTCCTCCATCCATGGGATTCTCCAGGCAAGAATACTGGAGTGGGTTGCCATTTCCTTCTCCAGGAGATATTCCCAACCCAGAGATCAAACCCGGGTCTCCCGAATTGCAGGCAGACGCTTTACTCTCTGAGCCACCAGGGAAGCCCTGCAACATTTTAGATAAACATTAAACTCCTCATGGGACTTCCCTGGTGGTCCAGTGGCTGAGACTCCATGCTCCCAATGCAGGGGGCCCGGGTTCAATCCCTGGTTGAGAAACTAGATCGTACATGCTGCAACTGTTTTCATGCCAAAATGAAGATCCCACAGGCTGCAACTAAGACCCAGTATGGCCAAATAAATAAATATTTAAAAAATAAACTCCTTATCATGGCCTATAAGATTATGATTAGCACTTGCTCACTACTGCCCATCATTCTCTCTGCTCTAGAGACTGTTTTTTCTGTTCCTTGAGCAGGCTAAATGTGTCCTAACTTCAGGGCCTTTGTATTTGTTTTTCCTGTATGAGTGCCCTTCCTTGAATGGCTAGTTTAGTCTCCATCTTTTCTACCTCTATAGAAATGTAATCTTCTTTGACCACCACAGCTAATGATAGCCCTAGTCACTTTCGATCACTCTATTTCATTTCTGGCACTCAATACACTATACACTTAGCATTATTTGTTTGCTCATTCATCTCCCTCCACTAAAAGGTAAGCTACAGGTAGGCAGTGAATGTATCTGTCTTTTGACAAATATATCTCCAATGCCTGAAAATAGTTATCTTAATAAATATTGCCTAATCAATGAATCATGTTTGGTGGCATAAGTGGGATGCTAGCATAAGAATACAGGAAAAGAAGGGGACTGCAATGGCTAGAAATTTTTCTGTTCTGAAGGTTCTTGGGGGGAACTGCAGGATTGGGGAAGAGAGAGTCCCAGAAAAAAGAACGCTGCTACCCCTCAAGTTTTCTAACTTATTCCTTCTTGCCCTCTTTCCCCTCCACTACCCCAGGTGTGTGTCTGGAATCCTCTAAGCTCTGCATGCCAGATCTGCCCCATCTCCTGGCCTTCCTATCAGCCAGCAGGTACAGGTCATCCATTAAAGGTGCTAAGGAGGATCCTTCCCTATGACACCCCACCCACACTGTGGCCCCTGCTTGTCTTTTCTCAGGGATATTTTGCCTAGAACATTGCTCTTGCCCCCTCCTACCCTGGGGCCCGAAGACCAAAACACAGGTGAGACATGATACTCTAAGGGAGAAAGAGCCCACCTATCCACCTCTTCGATCCAGGAGGATGGTACCTGGGGGACCAAACTACAGGGTTTGAGGGAGGATAAAGGGGACTGGAGGGGCTTCCCTGGTGGCTCAGATGGTAAAGAATCCTCCCACAATGCGGGAGACCTGGGTTCATTCCCTAGGTTGAGAAGATCCCCTGGAGGAGGACATGGCAATCCACTCCAGTATTCTTGCCTAGAGAATCCCCATGGACAGAGGAACTTGGCAGGCTACAGTCCATGGCATTGCAAAGAGTTGGACATGACTGAGCGACTAAGCACACAGCACAAGGGGACCTGAAAAAGTTGAGGGGGGTGGTGCTCAGCTCCTGTGTCTGAGTGAGGAGGTACCAGAAACTGAATCTCAGTTCCTCCAGTAATGAGGCTGAACACTAAGACCCCAAGGCTGGCCCCTTGGACACCTGGGACACCTCACTCCTGCTGTCCCCCAGATCCTCTGCAGATCGGCAGCATCCAACTCAGCACCTCAAGGAGGGTGCTCTTCCTGGTGAACAACCTCTACCTGGAGACCCACAGAGGATGGGGGATGGAGCAGACCCTGCCAGAGACAACTCCAGAGACTGCGGAGAGACACGGTCCAGGTTAGATAAGCAGGGCCCGGGGCCCCTGAGGGATGAAGAAGCTGCTGCTGCTGTTCTGTGGAACCCAACCCTCTCCCCACATCAGCCCCCAGGAACCCAGCCCCTCACCGTGTCTCCTGGGTGGAGGGCCCACTCAGCCCAGAGGAACACCATCTTAGGCCAGCTCTGGCCAGCCTGGTGGAGGAGAAGGAGGATGAGGAGGAGGAGGATGACAAAGATGATGAAGAAGGACCTGAGGACATGCTCACTCAGCACGTCCGGGCTCTAGCCAGGGCCCGGAGCAGCTACGTGGCCAAGCAGTTCCGGAGCTTCCGGGCGCGCCTCACCTCAGGTGCTGGGGGCCCCCACAGGCCTGGGGACCCGGCCACAGAGCTGCTTCAGGACGTCCGGCACCTCCTTACTGACCTCCAGGATCACTTAGCAAAGGATCCCGATGTCAGGGCTGTCTTCGCAAGCAGGGGACCTGGGGCCCCCCAGAAGGAGGAGGAGCTAGGTAAGGGGGAGGACTGAGAGGGAACCGAGGGACACTCTCCAAACCCCCACAGGTTCACATTTGCCATCTCTTGGCCCTACATCGGTGTTCACATCCAACTTCGTTCTCTCCATCTCTGAGCGTATCTGTTTCCTTTTCTACTCACGCTCCCTTTCCCACAAGTAGCAACACCTACTCTGTTCACCACTGCTCCGTTTCACGCATGTGTGACAGCGCATATTCTCTCTCCCAAGCGGTTGTTCATACCCAGGATCCTTCTTCCACATGTGCTCACACCTACGTGTACACAAGCGGGTGGACAGAGGCTAAGGAGGGGTGGTGATTGGTGATGGTGGGTCAGTGGAGAGAACGTGGCATGGGTCAACCTGGCGGCCCTGCCTAACCCCATCTCAACCCTTGCAGGCCCCGCAGTGGAGGCGGCCTTGTACCGCGCGGTGCTGGCGCCTCTGAAGCCCGCCCTGTGGATGCGACTCCGCACGCTCCGCGCCCCAGAGCTGCGGCAACTACGGCGGCGACAGGTAGCCCTGCGGGCGGAGGCGGGGCCTCCGGGAGCCCAGGGGGCGGGGCGTGAGAGCGAAGCCCCGCCCTGCCCTACGGAGCCGCATTCATGCGCGCCTGGCGCACCTCCACGCCGCCTGCGCCCCGCGCCGCAAGGTGTCGCTCCTGCTGGCGGTGTGCAGTGACGTATACGAGGGTCTGGCTCGTGGGGAGAACCAAGGTAAAGTAGGGGTCTTGAGTCTACCTGGATGTGGAGTGACTTGAGGGTTGTGAGAGCCAGGCAGCAGGCGGTTGTGCACACGTCGAGCGGGAGAAGATGGCAAGCTTTACGCGGACCTGGGGAATCTAGTGAGGGTCGTTTGCATATCCCGCAAAGTGGAAGGGTAGCCAGCACTCGCGGTCTTGTGGATGGGATGGAAGTTGCCAGCACGTCCCCTCCAACCCCAGAACCTGTCCTCCCCTCCCTTAGAGCCCCTGGGGGCCGACGCCTTCCTGCCAGCGCTGACAGAGGAACTGATCTGGAGTCCAGACATTGGGGAGACGCAGCTGGACGTAGAGTTTCTCATGGAGCTCCTGGATCCGGACGAACTACGGGGAGAAGGTGAGCCCCCAGCCTCAGAACCCCGGGACCCGACAAGAGGCACCCTAGGCCCCCTGCCTGCAGTGGGAGGGAAGGCGGGCAACCTGCGCAGGGTTGGGGGGAGGTGGTGTTGGGCTTCGGGGGAGTTGAGATGGCTGCGCTGACCTCCTCTTCTTGCCGTAGCCGGGTACTACCTGACCACGTGGTTTGGGGCGCTGTACCACATTGCCCACTACGAGCCCGACAGGGCCCGTGCGCACAAGGGGCTCAGCTCTGAGGTCCGGGCCTCTCTGCGCCAGTGGCACCGCAGGCGGACGCTGCACAGACAGAGCCCCTCCGGGGACCAGGTGATCACTCCTCAGGACTGCGGGTGGCAGGGAGGGCTGGACCTGTTTCCTTTCTGACCCAGGCTCCTACCTCTCCCCACAGGCCAAGCTGCCCTTTGAGGAACCATGGGCGATGGAGATTATGCAAGAGACCAAAGATGATTAGAGATCTCAGACACTTCTGCCCCACAAGCAAGATTCAGGAGGCATCTGGGACAGCACCAACTTCTTACCCCTGTCGTTTAGAGGCAGGGGTTTCCAGGAAAAGGAAACAGGCCTGAGGAAAGACCTCTGAACCTTTACATTGGCTGTTCCTGTTTCCTGGCATGCCATTCCCCAATATCCACCTTGCTCCTTCCTTCTCTTCTTTCAGACCCTTAGGTAGACATCACCTTCTTAGTGAGGCTGTCTCAGGCACTGCTGTCTAAAACTACAGCTTCTCTGACTGGATCCTCCCTGGGGTAAACAGAATAATGCCCCTCCCAAGATGTCCACCTGCTAATACCCATAATCTGTGAATATTTTACCTTAAGTGGTAAAAGGGACTTTGAAAAGTGATAGTGTTAGTCTCTCAGTCGTGTCCAACTCTTTGCGACTCCATGAACTGTAGCCCACCAGGCTCCTCTGTCCGTTGGATTTCCCAGGCAAGAATACTGGAGTGGATTGCCATTCACTTCTCCCAGAGATCTTCCTGACCCAGGGATCAAACCTGGGTGTCCTGCATTGCAGGTGAATTCTTTACCATCAGAGCCACCAGAGAAGCCCAAAAGGGACTTTACCGATGTGATTAAATTAAGGATCTTGCTATGGGGAGATTATCCTGGATTCAGGTGGGCCCAATGTAATCCCCTTATAAGAGCGAAGCAAGGAGATCAGAGTCAGAGGAAGAGATATGATGATGCACACAGAGGTTGGAGTGATGTGGCTAGGAGCCAAAGAATGTAGGCATCCTCTAGAAGCTGGAAAAGACAAGGAATGGATTTTCCCCTGGAATCTCAGCGGGGACTCAGCTTTTGACTTTGTTTTTTAAAACTGAAGGGGACTCAGCTTTTGACTTTGTTTTTTAAAACTGAAGTATAATTAATTTACAGTGTTGTGTTAGTTTTAAGAATATTTAAAGAGTATATATATATTCTTCAGATTCTTTTCCATCACAGGTTATTATGAGATGCTAAGTACAGTTCCCTGTGCTATGCACTTGGTCCTTGTTGTTTACCTACTTTATATACAGTACTCTTACTCAGTCGCTTCAGTTGTGTCCAACTCTTTGCGACCCCATGGACCATAGTCTGCCAAGCACCAAGCTCCTCTGTCCATGGGATTCTCCAGGCAAGAATACTGGAGTGGGTATTTTTTTTAATATTTATTTTATTTATTTGGCTGTGCTGGGTCTTAGTTGCAACATGAGGGGATTTTTAGTTGCAGCATGTGAACCCTTAGTTGCAACATGTGGGATCTAGTTCCCTGACCAGGGATCAAACCCAGGCCCCCTGCATTGGGAGTGCAGTGTTAGCCTCCGGACTACCAGGGAAGTCCAAACATGGTCTTTCTTTTGCGTGTGTGTCTGCGTTTTAATCTCCTCTTCGTGAAAGGACACCACTCATGTTGCATCCCTGGAGAAGGAAATGGCAACCCACTCCAGTACTCTTGCCTGGAAAATCCCATAGACAGAGAAGCCTGGTAGACTACAGTCCATGGGATCGCAGAGTCGGACACGACTGAGCGACTTCACTGTCTTTCTTTCTTTCTTTTCTTTCATGTTGCATCAGAGCCCATCTGTATGACTTCACTTTCACTTAATCACCCACCTCTTAAAAGCCCTTTCTCCAAATATAGTCACATTCTGAGTTCCGGGGTTAGGACTTGAACATAAAAATTTGGGGAGGGAACACAATTCGGCTTTTTGACACTCTGTGGGTGGTATCTTGAGACCCTGACTAACTTGCCCACCAACAACTTTTTAGCCCATGCTCTCAACACCTCTCTTTGATCCTTGCTGAATCATTGGATTTATTTGTACTATTCTATTCTGTTTATGGCAGTTTTCCACTTCCTGGAGTGAAATGATGTTTCCTGTATAAATAAATGTGTTTAATTTTTTAAAAAGTGAATTGATTTAAAGAAAATGATTAAGTAGCTAAGTGTATAGGTGACACATGGATACGAGGCAAAGTATGGGAAAGTGAGACTAAATGGCTGATGTTTGGAGTGTCATTGGTTAATTATGGCTTTGGCTTCACTCTGAAGCTCTGGGCTTCCTACTGGATACCTCCTCTTGGACTCCCATTCCCATGATGTCCCAAACTGGCCACAGCATCTCCAAGAAACCCATTCCTCCTTCTAGTCCACATTTCAGGGGGCCCTCATGATCCCCAAGTCCCTAGACCAGAGCCCAAGCCTCATCCTGGACCCTTCCTCTCCTCCCGCTTCCCCCCACTTCCTCCCCTTCCACAGCTCCATCATGGTCCAGCCCCAGCCTCCCCCTGCCTCCTGGCTCCCAGTCCTGGGAATCCTGTCCCATGCCCTCCAAGTGGCAGCCAGAGGAAATTTTAAAAATAGATCAGAGATCTACCTCTCAGGCCAAAAATTAGGTTTGCAAGAAACACAATTTTATTTTTTTATTCTTTGATATCTAAGCTGAGCCCTCCTCCCACCATGTTGGGAAGAAATTTTAACCTGAGAGGAAATTTTAATTTGTTTGTTTAATACAATAAGCCTCCCACTTCCCCCCAGTTCATCCTAGGGCCTGGTCACAGAAGTCAGCTGGAGACAACCCACCGTCTTGATCTTGAGGCCTCTTCTCATCCTGATGTTCCACTGTTTGCCCAGGTCACGTAGCCCAGCTCACTCCAGGTGAAGGCCTGAGTGCTGCCCAGGGCCCTTGAAGCCCACAAGTTCCCATAGGGCCTGCCAGACTCTCATCTCCTCCCACTCGCCCCCTCATTCACCTGCTTCAGCCTCACTCACCTCCTCATTGCTCCCCACACCTGCCAGGCATCCACCCAGCCCAGGGCCTTTGCCAGACTTTCCCCTACCTGTGTTGCAGGAGAAGGGGGAGGGAGAGAATGGTCACATCCCAGGTCTTGATGGGGTAGGCTGCCAAGGATTCGGGATGGGCTGCCAAGTTATGGTCCATGGCTTTGGGCAGAAAAGAATTTAAGAGCAAGCCGTGGTAAAGTGAAAGCAACTCTATTTAGAGAGAAACACATTCCACAAGCAGAAAGAGGGTCATCTCAGAAAGTGAGAGCAATCTTGGGAAATCCACCCTTTTATGGTCAGCCTTGGAACTGTCCTGGTGCCTGGGGTATGTCATTTAACATATGCTAATGTGTTACAATGAGCATAGAATAAGGCTCAAAGTTTATTGTGGCAGTGGTTGTTTAGTCATTCAACTTGTCCAGCTCTTTTGCAGCCCCATGGATGGTAGCCTGCCAGGCTCCTCTGTCCATGGGATTTCCCAGGCAAGAATACTGGAGCTGGTTGCCATTTCCTTCTCCAGGGGATCTTCCCCACCCAGAGATCGAACTCGCATCTCTGCATCATCTTCTCTATGACTTCTCAAAAAGTGCAGCCTCCCTTCCTGTTTATCTTGTTAGGGAACCATTGACCAAAACCACCTGCCTTGGCCAGGCATGATGCTAACCACTTGCCTGAGTTGTCTCACAACAGGAGGTCCTGACACCAGCCCATTGTATATCTTGTAAAAAAACTAACTCAGAAGAATTTGGGAGGGGCCAAAAGGAGGAGGGAGGAGATGCTGTGTTCTGCCAACCTCCCAGAATCTTCCTCGCTGGAATCCATCTTGGTTGAAAGATGCACACACCACCAGGAAGGACCCTGAGTCAGAATGATTAGCCAGAGACAACCTGGGAACTAATCCCGTCACCATAAAACCTGAGAGTGCAAGCCATGTGGCAGAGCAGCTCTCCTGGGTTCCCTTAACCTGCTGCTCTGCACCTGGGCGCCCCTTCCCAATAAAGTCTTTTGCTTTATCAGCAAGGGTGTCTCCTCAAAAAATTCATTTCTGAGTGTTAGAAAAGAGTCCTCACTCAGACCCTGGAAGTGTTGCATGGAGAAGTCAATTCTGATTCCATGTTGAAACTGTTTCTCTGACTTGCTTTTATTATTATGATCATACATAATGGCCTGCCTCAGAGAATCCTGCCCCTCTGCCTGACTATTAAAGTGCCTTTGCTCAGAACCCTGTCCACCTGTAGATGGCAGGAAGGAAGAAATTAACACATCTCCCTGAGGTTTGCCATTCTAGGAGATATTTGCAAGATTAATGACCATGTTACTTTGTTTCCTTATCTCCTCCTCCTCTCTGATATTTAAAAGAACTTGGTATTGAGACCCAGATAAGATGGTTATTTTGAGACATTAGCCTGCCCTCTTCTTGGTCAGTCACCTCTCTAAATAAAGTAGAATTCCTTGCCTCAACACCTTGTTTTCATGGCCTAGGACCAGTAGAAAGAGCTTGGACTTTGTAACAGAAGCAGTACCTCTTCCTGCAACAATCTGATACTATGTATCAATCATTCTCAGCAGCAATTTGTTAAAAATACAGATTCTGGAAATAAATGCTCACAAGTATTGTCAATGGAGAAGGCAATGGCAACCCACTCCAGTACTCTTGCCTGGCAAATCCCATGGACGGAGGAGCCTGGTGGGCTGCAGTCCATGGGGTCTCTAAGAGTCGGACACGACTGAGCAACTTCACTTTCACTTTTCACTTTCATGCATTGGAGAAGGAAATGGCAACCCACTCCAATGTTCTTGCCTGGAGAATCTCAGGGACGGGGGAGCCTGGTGGGCTGCCGTCTATGGGGTCGCACAGAGTCGGACACGACTGAAGTGACTTAGCAGCAGCAGCAGCAGCAAGTATGATCAAATGATTTTTGACAAAGGTTTCATATCATTGGACTGGGGAAGAATCGTCTTTTCAATGAATGGAATTGGGAAAACTGGATGGATGCTACTGCTAAGTCTGTGCCAAGTCCGACTCTGTGCGACCCCAGAGACGGCAGCCCACCAGGCTCCCCTGTCCCTGGGATTCTCCAGGCAAAAACACTGGAGTGGGTTGCCATTTCCTTCTCCAATGCATGAAAGTGAAAAGTGAAAGGGAAGTCACTCAGTAGCGTCCGACTCCTAGCGACCCCATGGACTGCTGCCTACCAGGCTCCTCCGTCCATGGGATTTGCCAGGCAAGAGTACTGGAGTGGATACCCACATGCAAAAGAATTAAGTTGGGGGACTTCTCTTGCAGTCCAGTGGTTAATACTTCATGCTTCTTTTGCAGGGGGCTAGATTAGATCCCCGGTCAGAGAACTAAGATCCCTCATGCTGTGCAGCACAGCCAAGAAAATTTAAAAAATAGTTTTTTTAAGAATAAAGTTGGACCCTTTTCTAAAAACGTATACAAAAATTAACCTGAAATGGATGAAAGACCTAAATGTAAAAACTATAAATCTATTAGAGGAAAACATAGGGGAAAGTTCTGTGACATTAGATTTGGCAACGATTTCTTGGATATGACACCAAAAGGACAGGCAACAAAGATTAACTGGAATACATCAAAAATTTTAAAATGTGGGGAACTTGTTGCTTTCACTGTTGTGGGCTGGTTTCAGTCCCTTCTAGGGGAACTAAGATCCCACAAGCCACACAGCATGGCC
>NW_011494852.1:6607898-6615993 GCF_000754665.1 Bison bison bison | reverse complement strand
ATCCGCAAATCATAAGGGGTTAATATCCAGAATATATATGAGATATAGATATATATATGATTTCTAAAACTCAGCAGCAACAACAACAAAACCCAAACAATAAAGTTTTTTAAACAGGCAAAGGAATTAAATGGAGATTTCTCCAAAAAGGATATGCATGTGGCTAAAAGGCTCATGAAAAGATAATGTGCTCAGTCGTGTCCAACTCTTTTGAGACCCCATGGACTGTAGCCCGCTAGGCTCCTCTGTTCATGGGAGTTCCCAGGCAAGAATATTGGAGCAGGTTGCCATTTCCTCCTCCAGGGGATCTTCCTGACCCAGAGATGGAACCCATATCTCCTGCATTGCAAGCAGATTCTTTACCACCAAGCCATCAGAGAAGCCTTGAAAAGATAATAAATATCACTCATCATTCAAGAAGTGCAAATCAAAATCACTACAAGCCACCATTTCATGACCCTTAAAGAGGCATGCTTTGTTTCACTTATTTATTCTCTGGCTCCCCAGAAACCCAAGGGTAGATTCTAACTAATGTCTAGTGGCTTGCCTGCCTGCTGGAGGAGGTCATCAAGAGAACACACATGACTGCCAGTTGACCTGAGAGCTGGACCCAGGCCATCAGAGGCTCCTCACCCTCTCCCCTGTCCTTGGAATGTACACTGCCCACTGTTCCCACAATGGGAGTTGTTCCAAGGGCACACAATTCTGGGAAAGTACGGTGTTGTTGAGACCATCTAGATGGTATACCTGACGGCCCAGTCAAGGCCTCTGTACATAGAGTTTGAAGATTCTTGCAGGTGGGTGCAGAGATCTGTTCATCTTTTGGCTGCCCAAGATAAGCCTCCTATAAACTTTCCCTTGCTTGTTACACCTGCCGTCTAGCACCAGGTTTTCTCTGGTGACTCAGCAAAGGATCTGCCTGCAATGCAAGAGACCCGAGTTCGACCCCTGAGTCACAAAGAGCCCCTGTAGAAGTAAATGGCAACCCACTCCAGTATTCTTGCCTGGAGAATTTCATGGACAGAGGAGTCTGGCAAGCTACGGTCCACGGGGTCACAAAGAGTCGGACGGGACTGAGCGACTAACACTGTCAGTTTTCTATCTGGACATGCCTCTTTCTTGGCATCTTCTGACCCTCTATGTTCAGGGCCCAGTTTGTGAATCAACAATGCCACAACTTTAGGAGGTAAAGATGGTATTATCAGCATCCCCTTTTCACAGTGTAAGACTCAGAGATAAGGAAGGGGTCTTGCCCAGGCCACATAGTTAGGAAATGGCGGAGCCAGGATTTGGACCAGGTCATCTGTCTCCTTTGCGTGTGTGTGGTCCCAACCTAGAAAACCAACTCACCTGGGCTGAGAGAGGCTCTAAGTTGAACACCAGCTGCCCAAGAGTGGGAATTTTGTGTGTCTTGTTCACTACTGAATCCCCAGTGTCTAGAACAGGGTCTGGCAGTACCTAGTAAATATTTGTCTGATCAAGGAATGAATGAATTAAAATAAATACTAAGCTTTCAACCAGTTTATTATTATTGTTGTTTTTAAAAGTAATAGAAGTTGAGGGCTTCCCTGGTAGCTCAGTAGTGAAGAATCCACACGCCAATGCAGGAGACACGGGTTCCATCCCTCGTTGGGGAAGAGCTTCTGAGCCTGTGCTCTAGAGCGCAGGAGCTGCAACTCCTAGTCTACACACCCCAAGTACTGAATCGTGTACGCCCTAGAGCCTGTGCTCTGAAGCAAGGGAAGCCACTGCAATGAGAAGATCACAACTAGAGAATAGCCCCTGCTCTCCACAACTAGAGAAAAGCCTGAGCAGCAGCAAAGACCTCACATAGCCATAAATAAATAAATAATATATTTTTTTAAGTAATAGACGTTGGTTGGACACTGCGGTAAACTACTTCGGAAAATGACTTTTCTTTAAAAGTTGAATATATACCCACCATATGATCCAAGCATTCCACTCCTGGGTATATAGGCTAAAAAAAACGAAAAATATCTACACCAAGACTTGCACATCAGGACTTCCCTGGTAGTCCAGTGGTTAAGACTCCGAGCTTCCAGTGCACTGGGTCCAGGTTTGATCCCTGGTCAGGGAACTAGATCTCACACACCACAACCAAGACCCAGTTCAGCCAAATAAATAAGGATAAAAAAAAAAAAAAAAAAAGACATGCACGTCGATGTTCATAGCACCCTCATTTGTAATTGCCAAAAATTACAAATAACCTAAATGCCCACCAGTGGGTGACTCGTAAACAAATTGTGGTGACTTGATAAATAAACTATTGCATGCAATGGAACAGTACTCAGAAATAAAAAGAATGAATTATTTCTAAACATATACGAATCTCAAAAGAACTATATTGAAGGGAAAAAGCCAGACATGAGAGTACATACTATAGAATATCATTCTAAAAAATGCAAACTAACCAATAGCGATAGAAAGTAGATTGGTGCTTGTCTGGGGATGTGTGTGTGTGGAAGGGTGAGGGATGAAGGGTTTATCAAGAAGCAGGAGGAAATTCAGACATGATGGATATGCTCATTAGTTTTGCGTCATTATCTTTTTTTTTTTTGACGTTCTTCAGAACATACATTTAACTTATTCATTTATTTTTAATTTTTGTTGTTTTCATGGTTAAGCCGTCGCTGCTGCTGCTTCTTTTTTTGTTGCTGTTATTTATTTGGCTGCACTGGGTCTTACTTGTGGCACATGGGAACTTCCATCCTCTTTGTAGCATGTGGGAACCTTTTAGTTGTGGCATGGGGGATTCGGCTTCCTGATCAGGGATCAAAACCAGGCCCCTGTGTTGGGAGCATGGAGTCTTAGCTACTGGCCCACCAGAGAAGTCACCTTTTTTTTTTAATTGAAGGATAGTTGATTTATAATATTGTGTTAGCTTCAGGTATACAGCACAGTGTTTCAGTTATACACATATATACTCTTTTACAGATTCCCTTTTTAAAATTTTTTTAATTAACTTATTTTTTATTGAAGTATAGTTGATTTACAATGTCAATGTGTTAGTTTCAGGTGTACAGCTAAGTGATTCATATATTATATATACACATATATATGCATGTGTGCATGCTAAATTGCTTCAGTCATGTCCGACTCTTTGCAACAATATGGATTGTAGCCCACGAGGCTCCTCTGTCCATAGGATTCTCCTCGCCAAAATACTGGACTGGGTTGCCATTTCCTTCTCCAGGGGATCTTCCTTACCCGGGGATGGAACTCCCGCACTAGAAGGTGGGTTCTTTACTGCTAGCATCACCTGGGAAGTCTGTGTGTGTGTGTATACATACATACATACATACATACATGTATACATGTATACATACATATACACACACACTCTTTTTCAGACTCTTTTCCCATATAGGTTATCATGAAATATTGAGTATAGTTCCCTGTGCTGTACAGTAGTAGGTCTTTTGTTTCTTTTGGTCATTATCTTGACTGTGGTGGTATTTTCACAGGTTTATACATAAGTCAAAACTCATCAACTGTATACTTTATAGTTTTAATTTTATTTTTTTAAATTATTTTTGGCTGCACTGTGTGGCATGTAGGATGTTAATTCCTTGACCAGGTATTAAACTTGCACCCCCTGCACTGGACGTTAGGAGTCTCAACTACTGGACTGCCAGGGAAGTCCCCAGCAACTGTATACTTTGAATATGTATGGTTTCTTGAAAGTCAGGCATATCTCAATAAAGCTTGAGGAAAATTAAGTTGCAACTGTGTAATGCAACTGAGAATTTTTCCCCTACCAGGCCGGCTTTACCCATTAACCCCTAAAGGCATCTGAGTTTTCAATTTGAGGCCCAACAGACCATGAAGCTATTTCCGTTCAAAGCCCTGAAGAGGCTTTAAAAAAAGAAGAGAAAGCTGACCTATTCCTGCTTTGGGGCTTGTCACATTTCTCTCCTGAGACCCTGAGCCCACAGGAGACCAATTTCTTGAATAAGTGAAGAAAAAAAAATAAGAATATGCATAGGGGAAAAAAAAAGCAGCTGAGCAGATGGGAACATGGCTAGTTACCCCACTTAAAAGTGGGAAGGTGGAGTGGGCGGTGAAGATGCAGGAGAGGGGATGTGGGGGGAGGGTGGCTGTGGTTCTCTCAGGAAGCAAGAAGAAAGACACTGTTGAGAGGAATATGATGTTAGAGGGTTTGATTAATTTATTTTATTTATTTGGCAGTTCTGGGTTTTAGTTGCAGCACGTGGGATCTTCAGTCTTTGCTGTGGCATGTGGTATCTAGTTCCTGATCAGGATGGAACCCGGGCCCTGTGCATTGGGAGCATGGAGTCTTAGCCACTGGACAACCAGGGAAGACCTGCTGGTAGAGATTTGAGGAGAAGATCTGATATATCCTCTGGGAGAATCAAGGGATGTGTGTATGTGTGCGTGCATGCGTATATGCGAACGCACACGCACGCTTAGTTGCTCAGTCATGTCCGACTCTTTGCCACCCCATGGACTGTAGCCCGCCAGGCACCTCTGTCCAAGGGGATTCTCTAGGCAAGAATATTGGAGTGGGTTGCCGTGCCCTCCCCCAGGGGATCTTCCCAACCCAGGAATTGAACCCAGGTCTCCCGCATGGCAGGCGAATTCTTTACCATCTGAGGCATGAGGGAAGCCCAAGGGACCGGGGACACAGGAAAATCACACACCATTGTGCATCCATTCCAAGTCCATGGGAATGAATTTAAGGTGAGACCGGTTAACATGATTGTGTATTTTTCTCCACCCACATTCACCTGCACAGATGCAGGCATGTGATAGATGGAGCTTTAGATTTAATAAGGATTGTGGTTTTGCAAGATGAGTAGGGTGGAGTGTATAGAGAATGGGCATAAGGTCGGGTGCAGTGATTACAGTGGTTGGTCAAGGAATTTAATCTGTGTGAAGGTACGAGGGAGCTGAGCGGCCATGGAAACATGGTAGGGCTAATGAATTATTGGAGTTGAGCTTCTGAAAGGAATGAAACAGATAGGCAATAGATACAGAGTAACACACGTGAAACTGAGGTTCTAAAGAGGCTGTGGTTAGTGAGACAAGGTCTAAGTATGGCCTTGGGAGGGACACACAATATCATAAATCCACTATACTTCAATTTAAAAAATTACTGGGACTTCCCTGGTGGTCTAGTGGTTAAGAATTGGTGATTCTACTACAGGGGGCATGGGTTTGATCCCTGGTCCAAGAACTCAGATCCCACAAGCCATGCAGTGGTCAAAAAGTAAATACATAAATAAAATTTTAAAATAAAAAAAAAATTGTGTGTGTGTTTTTTTTAAGGCTACAAGCCAGCGGAATCCCCACCTCCCTCTGGATTGGGTTTTGCTGTAAGTGTTCTAGAGTGGTTATGCACACCCCCAACACTGACATGGACACACTCCCAGGAGAGCTGGTCCTGGGAGGCCATGGAACAGGTCTTTGTCAAACGGAGAGGGAGAAGAGATTCTCCTTAAAAATGCAGCATCTCTTAGTGGATAGAGGACCAAAAATAGCTGGGGATGTTGGCCACCGCTATGAGCCCTGCAGGCATTATCTGTGCCTCTAAAGAATCAACTTGCAATGCTGGAGATGTGGGTTCAATCCCTGGGTCAGGAAGATCCCCTGGAAAAGGAAATGGCAACCCACTCCAGAATTTTTGCCTGGAAAATCCCATGGACAGAGGAGCCTGGCCGGGTACAGTTCATGGGGTTGCAAGGGTTGTACACGACTTAGTGACTAAACCACCACAAGCCCTGCAGATGGCATAGTTTTAAATCATGAGGAATTTTGACCCCTCAGACCATCCTGTGAGCTCGGTGTTCAAAACACATCCATAACCTGCTCACTTCAATCCCTCCACGGCTCCCATCCTGATCTCTTCCACCTTCTCCAGCCGTTCCCACTGACTCAGCCTCCTCACCGTCTTCCTGCTCCCATCTCACCTCCCACAATTTCCCACACCCACAGCCCACAGCCACAGGGCTCCCATGAACACCCGACCCGGATCAGGGCCCTCCCCTGCTCATAACCATCCTGAGACCTCGTCTCAAAGTCCTCCCCTCCCTGTGGCCCAGGAGGACACTCACAAGCTGCCCTCTCCCTGTTCCCTGATGTCATCACTTACCATTTACCCCTTCTTCCCTTTACTCCTGCCACAAAGTGTCAGTCGCTCAGCAGTGTCTGATTCTTTGTGACCCCATGGGATTCTCCAGGTAAGAATATTGTAGAATACTGGTAGCCATTCCCTTCTCCAGGGGATCTTTCTGACCCAGGGATCGAATCCCGATCTCCTGCATGGTGGACAGTTTCTTTACCACCTGAGCCAATAGGGAAGCCCCAATTCCTGGAACACATCAGGCACACTGTCACCTCAGGGTCTTTGCACTGGATGTTCCCTTGGAATGCTCTTCCCCCAGCATCTACATGACCTCCTCTCTCTCCACTTCAAGGCTTTGCTAAAATGTCATCTTGTAAATAATAATAATAAAATAGAGACTTCCCTGGTGTCCAGTGGTTAAGGCTTTGTGCTTCCAATGCAGGGGGCTCAGGTTCAATCCCTGGTTGGGGAACTAAGTGTGGCATAGCCAAAACAATTTTAAATTTTTAAAATACAATAATAAAATAAATATCTTCTCAGCGAGGCTTCCCCTGAACACCCTTCTGAGCCAACTGCTCTCATGCACGTTTCATCCTCCTTCCTTATTTTACTATCTTCATAGCAGTTATCATCATCTGATACATGTTTTACTTGGGATTGTGCATCTTTTACACTAGATTGTAAACTCCAGGAAGGAGGAAGTTTTTTCCTATCTTGTTCATCATTTTATCCCAGATACCCCAAATAGTGTGAGCTCAATAAACATCTGTTATATGAATGAATGGTCCTTGGAGGAATTAAAACATACCTACTTCTGGCTCCCAAAGAGCCCAGATGCTAGTGAGGTGACAAAAATTAAATAATTAGATATTTTCACATGTCAATAAGAGCAAAGATGGGAAACCGTGATTATGTATGGGGGCTAACTAGGCAGGGTGCTTAGCAAGTGACATTTGAGCCAAGGCCTGTCAAATGAGGAGCAAATATTTGGGAGAAGAGTGTTCTCTAGACAGACTAGTAGCCAGTGCAGCATCAGGAATGAGCTTTGGGTATTTGATGAACAGAAGGAAAACCAGTGTTCATGCCACGTGGAGGACAAGGGGAAAGGGTTAGGCGTGGATTTAGATGGGCCCACAAAGGTTAGATTATGCCCTGGGGGTGCTAAGGAGGGGAGGATTTGTTTTTTCAGAGGCTAGTTAATCTTCAGTTGGTCTTTCCCTTCTCCCGGCCTCAGTCTCTGAACTGGAGGTAGATCTGAGGTTCCGTTTGGACATTCTCAGCACCTCTCAAGACCAGCTAACGATGTGAGTTGAGTGCACCTGCACCCAACTCCAACAGAGGCCCCAGAATGCGAAATCACTTTTCCAACGCCACAGAGCTAGTAGGTTCACCGTCCACATCTGAAAGCTGACAGTCTGACCCCGGGACCCACGCTCTTAATCTCCAGGGTATACTGCAGCCCCACCCCACCCCCACTCCATAACAGGCACTGCAGTGGTTATGCGTCTTTCCGGCAAATTCTTCTATATCTGCCACTTACAAGCGGTGGGATCCTGGGTTAGTTGCCAGCGTCCCCTGAGCTCATTTCCCTGTCTGTATAATGAGCACCCCAACATTCACCTCAACCAACGCAACACTTGGCTGACCAGGAGCAAAGAGGCATTGATTCCCAAACAACTGTGCCACTTTCTGTGAGGGATGTGGGGCGGGTGTTGAGAGGTTGGAGTTGTTTGGGGAAAAGGGACGCGGAGTCTTCCCATCCTCTTTTTGCGTTGTTTCCTCCATTCAATTGCGGGGCAACTCTCGGTCTCCCCCCGCAACAACCCCCCCACGTGTTTTTTCCCCCGGCTGGAAAAAGGTCGTGGTCCCTTTAAGGCCCGCCCCTCCCTCCCCCAAAACTTCCCAGTGTCTGCTCTCTTTTCGATCTCGGACGGCCGGCCAGGCTCGCCGCCGAACTGGTAGGGGCTGGGGGCGAGGGGTCAGGGAGGG
>NW_011494852.1:6597859-6607701 GCF_000754665.1 Bison bison bison | reverse complement strand
GGGCCCCTTCTCTCCCCCTCCCCCCACCGCATTCCTCTGACGTCGGGACCTCGGCGACCCCGCCCTTCAGTCCGACCCGCCCCGCCTTAATTCCGTCGCTCCGATCACGTGTTGGAGGCGCTGCGCCGTCCCCCGTCTCCTTTTGGCCGGCCCCTTCGGATCTTTCCGGGGTGATTGAGAGCTGATTTAGATCCAGATCAGCCTACCCCAACTTTCACCTCCCCAAACTCACAGAGCTGCCAAGCCGATCCCACTCTCTTAGTGCCACTGACCCCATTTCAAACTTAGTTTCCACGAGGACACCCTATTTCAGGAAGCCCCTTTCGCCCGAGTGGGAAAGTTCCGTAGCATCTTTAGCCTCTTCCATTCTCCTTCCCTCCTCCCCACGACC
The DNA here is from genome assembly GCF_000754665.1 of Bison bison bison. Classification (NCBI taxonomy): domain Eukaryota; kingdom Metazoa; phylum Chordata; class Mammalia; order Artiodactyla; family Bovidae; genus Bison; species Bison bison. The sequence goes on along the minus strand of NW_011494852.1, from coordinate 6,607,310 downwards.
CCCCACACCCACTACCCGCCAGCAGACAGCCCCGTAAGGTTATAGAGTTCTTTGGGCCGGATCCTAGGGTCAACGCCGGACCCCGCCCCCAACGTTCCGGGCCTTGGCCGTCGTTGGACCCTAGAGACTGGGTGGGTGTTCTTTGCGTGGGTAGCCCTACCCGTCCCAGAGGAAATGAGGCCCGTCGGACACTTAGAACACCATAACTGCTCGCCTTTGCCGAGTAGCTAGCTAGCACTGTGCCGGGTGCTGTGCCTGGCGCTTGGTGGCGGGCGGGGTCGTGGGCAGCTTCACTAAGATCAACACACAGATGACACAAGCACTTTCATGCTACGAAAAAGGGCATTCACCAAACTGACAACCCAGAATAGTAAGGACTGTCGAGTGAAAACCGGTGGCCTGAGCTATCAGGGGTTATCATGAGGGAAACCGAGGGTCTGGGATGGTAGGGCCAAGAACGCTTTTCAGCGTGAACTGAGCACGAACAAGAGAAATTTTAGGATGTTAATCCCTAATTCTGGCAGGAGGGATAGTGGATTAAAGTGTTCTAGTTCGAAGAGCCTGCTCGGGCATAGATCGAGTGGTGCGAGATTCTTCCCTTTCTGCAAACTAAAAGGAGTTATTTGTGGTTGAATTTAGAGGTGAAGTGGTGAAAGGACGCGGGCGAATTGGACAGGGTCATAAGATAGACGGCAGCAGCAAATGGTTTAATACTGAGGGAAAGGGTCAAATTGAGTTTTAAAAAGTTTTTCCCTCTGGCATTGTGAAGGTTAGCAATGGAGAGGAATAGGAGATAGGGATCGGTACAGAGCTGCACTGGCAATTGCCCTTTAAGAGTCTACCCTGCCGGTGCTGCTCACAGGAGTCCACACACTCTCTCGGTGCTCCAGGCCTTCCCTCCTCTGGAGGGTCGCCCCGCCTCCGGAGGTGACTGAACGCGATTCGCGCGTGCGTCCTCGGTCCCGATCCTTTCGTAGACTGCGCCAAAGTGGGTTCCCGTTTTTCACCCAATCAGGGGTCACCAGTGGGCCTAACATCTAGTGAGAGGACTCTTTCCACTCTCAATTAACTAATCGGGCGTCTAGCAGAAGATCGGCGTCTGCAGTAGCCATTGGAGAGAGGCAAAGGGAGGGGCCGTCTTGTTTCCTTGTGGAGAGGCGAAGGGGGTCTTTTGGTTTGATGGATTAGCGAGAAAAACCAATGAAAGTGGGAAGGAGGCGGGGCTTTTGACAGTGAGGGTGTGCTGCTCCTATCAGGTACTCCTAAGGAGGCCATGCCGTGCCAGAAATCCAACCAATCAAGTTAGAGTTTATTTTAAGGCGGCGGGGCCAGAGAAATGACTGGCAGAAAGCTCTCGCCTATAAGAAGTGTCCCAGACAAACGAGGGCGGGCACTCCTGCAGAAGGGCGTGCGCTTTATCCAATAGGCGCGCAAGGCGTATGGAGGCTTCCCCTCCCCCCGCGGCGGGACCAGTGGCTCCCCCTATCGGGTGGGGGCGGCGGGTGACGGGCGTGTCCCTCCCCCAATGAGAGGCGGGGGGAGGCGGGTTCTGCGCCGCCATGTCGCGGAGGCTGCTGCCCCGGGCGGAGAAGCGGCATCGGCGGCTGGAGCAGAGGCAGCAGCCGGACGAGCAGCGGAGGCGGTCCGGAGCGATGGTGAAGATGGCGGCGGCGGGCGGCGGAGGCGGCGGTGGCCGTTACTACGGCGGCGGCAGTGAGGGCGGTCGGCCCCAAACGGCTCAAGACTGACAACGCCGGCGACCAGCATGGAGGCGGCGGCGGCGGCGGCGGAGGAGCCGGGGCGGCGGGCGGTGGCGGCGGGGTGAGGCCAGGGTCCTGGACGCCGGAGATGGTCGGGCAGGGAGGAAAATTTTCTCACTTTGAGGGCATTTATTTGTTGGGGGGCTGTGCGCACGCGCCCAAGCCCTCACTCTGTAGAAGGGGTGGGGGAGGGGCGGGCGTTGGGCAAACGGCGGGGTTTGCGCGAGGACAAGCGCCTGCGCGTGCGCGCTCTACAGAACCGGGTGTAGGGGGGCGGAGGAAACTGCTCGCGCTGCAGGTGCTGCAGTGCGCAGGCGTCGCGGGCTGGCATGTGGGGGCCGGGCACGCGGCCGGGCCGGTTTTTTTTTCTTTATCATTCTCTTCGCTGGCCCTCTGCGCAGGCGCACTTCTCCTGTCCGGGCCTCGTGGGCGGTTGTGCGGGGGGTGGCGGGGACCGCCTGAGCGGGAACTAGTGGGTGGTGGCCTTTTCCGCGCCTGAGTTGGGCATTATGCCTGAACACTGTTTAGTTTTGTAGCGTCATGTTTTGTCTCAATACAGAAATTTATTTACTTGGGGGTATTTACCCAGATCAAAGTATGCCTCATTTAGTGAACATTGAAAACCGGAAGAAAAAAGTTGTGAAAGGTCTTTTTAGATATTTGGAAGTTGAACCATGCTTTGGAGTCATCACAAGTTTGCTTACAATTTCTGGGGTTAGATGGGTGCGGTAGGTTTGATGAACGAAAATGTTCCCTGAGGGGTGGACACTTTGGAAGGAATTCAGCCTCTTCAGCGTCCTACGTCGAAAAGACAACCAATTGTTACTCCTGGCTTGGAGCCCATTTTTTCTTCCCTGGAAGTTCATGAAATCCTGTCCGGTTCAGCCATTTGCAGGGTTTTCCAGGGTTTAGTGGCGCTCTGTAGCTGCGGTTTACAGGCATTTAAACTGTGTGAGAAGCTTCATTGCATGCATAATACTTAAAATACTTAACACTCTTCTATAAGATAAAGAATGGTGTTACTATTACACATTTGATTTTGTAGCTAAACTAGGGAGCAGCTGGGATTAGTACTGATGAGGGCTGTGGAACTCCAAATCGCTGAGCTGGTAACCTCAGGCGGGTGTGGTGCCTGTGGTTTGTGTGGTTCATTCCTGAAATAGAATCCCATTCTGCCCCTGTTACATGGGCTTCTGCCTAGTGGTTCTCAGATGGGAGGCTGGGCCCAGAGCCCAGGAGAGGAGGAGAAGCTTAACTTTCCTCTTGACTCTCAGAGACTTTTGTCTGTGGGTGGAAAAATACTTCCCCTGGGAAGGGAAGTGTCCTGGTTTTTAGTGATATGGGTTGGAGTTTTGTGTTTTGTTTTAAGACTTTCCTCACCCTCTTTTTCCTTAGTTTGGTGTCTAGGTAGTATTTTTCAATACAGATTTTGGTGGGAGAGTAAAGACTGGCCTGGATGCCACAGCGTCTGAGGCACCTGCTGGACCTGGGGATGAGTGGTGGGGAACAGCAGTGTTTGGCTGTGTGGTGATGGCAGCTTCCTCCAATAGAGGATGAGCGAAGAAGCTGGGATGAATGGAAAGGGAATGTCCCGGTTCAGGCTGCAGCAGAACATTGAGTCCCCTTTCCAAAGCCACTCTTCCCACATTTCTTTGGTCAGTTGGAAGAGATTGGTTCTGGGAAGAATGAATTAATAAGATGGGGCTTGAGATTTGCTTCATCTTCCATTTTGTCATCTTCAGAAATTAACAGTGAGAGCCATTAGGCAAGTGGCCATCCACTTAGGCCTTCTGCTCTGCTGACCCAGAATCCTTTTGGGATGATTGGTTGAATTGCTGTTCCTTATTGTCTGCCATGTATGTTCTTCCTGGGTGACACGCAAATGTTTTATCCATCTGAGTCCCCAGCAGTGCAGAACCCAGTAGGCCGCCATCTTACACAGCAGAAAGTAAAGTCTTGGTTTTGCTTCCTTTCTCAGGAGAACTACGATGACCCGCATAAAACCCCTGCCTCCCCAGTTGTTCACATCAGGGGCCTGATTGATGGTGTGGTGGAAGCTGACCTTGTGGAAGCCTTGCAGGAGTTTGGACCCATCAGGTACTCGGTCGAGGCCAGGGATTGGGCTTGGGTATTCAAATGAGTTAACTCCTTGGCGTCCTACGTGTCACCGGGTTTCTGGTTGGAAGTAACCTATTTCAATTTCAGTCCACGTTCCTTTAGCTAGGTCCTGAGCCTCCACTACTCCTGGGGTTAGCCATTGTACTTTGGATAAGTTACAGCAAGTTCTGTGCCAAAGAATGTAATGCCAAAGCTGCAGACCCCTTTTGCTTGTCATGCCGTTTGCGGTAAGGGGTGTAAGGTACGGGTCAGGATACCATGACAGGGCTCAGAGCACTCGAGAGGCCAGGGAGCAATCAGCTCATAGAAGGTTGAAGCTGTCCTCTGATTCTCATTGTCTCCATCCCCCTAAGATGATTGCGTTCTCTCTGTGTTCTCTCTGCCAGCTATGTGGTGGTGATGCCTAAAAAGAGACAAGCATTGGTGGAGTTTGAAGATGTGTTGGGGGCTTGCAATGCTGTGAACTACGCAGCCGACAACCAGATCTACATTGCGGGCCACCCAGCTTTTGTCAATTACTCTACCAGCCAGAAAATCTCCCGTCCCGGGGACTCAGATGACTCCCGGAGCGTCAACAGTGTGCTTCTCTTTACCATCCTAAACCCCATCTATTCCATTACCACGGTGCGTGCCAGCAGTTACTTGTTGAGGTTCTTTTTCTGTATAGTCTCTCTCCTGCCATTTCTCCCTGTTCCCTCTCCCCTGAGTCAGACTGATTGGCCGGTGCCTTTTCATCTTTGGTTTTTACAGGATGTTCTTTATACTATCTGTAATCCTTGTGGTCCTGTCCAGAGAATTGTGATTTTCCGGAAGAATGGCGTCCAGGCCATGGTGGAATATCCTTTGCTGGGAAATGGGTGTTCCTTGAGATGGGAGCTCACAGGAGTCCATATTTTCAAGCAGTATGTGTCTCCTGAAAACCTGCCTTGTGCCAGATGCCTTCATAGAGCCCATGGTCTCCTGGGAGGGTTAGTTAAACAATCACATGTAAACAGATAACCCTTGAACAGCACAGGCTTGAACTCTGTGGATCCTCTTAAGGTGAATTTCACTTACTAAGTGCATACTTGAGTAGTAGGTTATCTGTAGTTGGTTAAATACATTGGTTTCCAACTGCACAGAGGTCGGTATCGGTAAAACACACCCGTGTTTAAGGGTTAATTGTGTATTGTGAAAGTGCAGTGCAGAGTTTAAAGCGTGAAGGGAAAAAAGAGCATGCTGTGAGCTATAAGGGGACAGAATTTACAGAGGTTCTGGGAAGGTCTCTGAGGAAGTGACGTCCTGTTTTCACATGGAGGTGGGAACTGATACGTGCACCACCGAGAACACCACCTCTGCAGAGGTCTGCTAGTGGGCAGGCGCTTAGTGTTGGAGAAAGCAAACAACCTGACAACTGAGGAGTAGGGAACAGAGGGTTCCTTAAGACATCGAAGAAGTTAGGGTGGCCCAGGCAGTGGGGTGAAGGTTGGATCAGGGTGCAGAGGGAGCTCAGTGATGGATTTTTCAGGACAGGAACATAATCTCGTTGACATTTCAGATGCTGTTCAGGCTTAGTCAAGACATGTAGCACCAGGGGAGGGTTGGGCTGAAGAAGGTGGTTTGACCTTTGATGGTGACAGAGAAGGCTGATGCTAATATCTGGGTTGCGGGGGGAGTACAAGTCGTAGAAGAACTCTAGCTAGTTTCTGTGCCTCAGCGCAGCACTCTACCTGTCTCCATAGGAGTGGCTGTGGGCAGTGAGCTCACCCCTGAGCCCACTTGGAGCTGTTTTTGGGTGCTGCCTTGCCCTCATTCCCCTTTGGCCCAACTTGAGCTCTTTCCGAAAAGCTCTTGGGAGGGGACTTTCCCTTAACTTGATTCACGTTTGACTCTGTGCAGAGTGCCCAGCGAGCTAAGGCCTCACTCAACGGGGCTGACATCTACTCAGGCTGTTGCACTCTGAAGATAGAATATGCAAAGGTAGGTCTGGGAAATGGCTGCCCCTTGTCCGCTTCTCAGGTGAGCCTAGGGCCTGGCTGATCTCAAGCTTTGTTTTATCCCTGCAGCCTACACGCTTAAACGTGTTCAAGAATGATCAGGATACTTGGGACTACACAAACCCCAATCTCAGTGGACAAGGTAATCCTGATGGCCGCTTTATTCTAAATACACCCGCCTTGCCTTCACTTGATTAGTTCACTTCATAGACCTGGGCTCAGGGTTATGTAATGCCATTGGGCTCCCTGTGGACATGGGAGGGCCTTAAGGATCAGCTCTTGGAGAAGGCACTCCTGTGGAAGAGGGTAAATAAGGGGCCTCTACGTCCTAGCTGCTGGTTGCGGCCCTTTGATGCAGCTGAGGATGCAGGGTCAAGGCAGAGGCCTGGGTGGGGTGGGAAACAGAGCACAGGCCCTGGCAATGGCTTACAAACCAGTGGCTCCTAGCTCCCAGGCGGGTTCTGCCGCTCACCTTCTTGGAGGCTGCTTAGGGTCACTGACTCCATTCTCACTGGGCTAGGAATGGCCCTTTTGCTGTCCACTATTGACAGGGTCTGCTTGTGGGGAGAGAGACGGGGGAGGTGATGAGGGCTCCCAGGCCTTTGCAGCAGAGCCTTTGAGCAAATTGACCTTGTGAAGTTCAGACACCCCGGATTGGAGAGGGGCAGACACGCCTTGCCTCACTTGTAGAGGGGACGCAACATCTCTGCAGGGGGCCCAAATGGACAACCCTCTTCCTAGAATCTCTCAAGAATGGTTTGCCTTGGATAGGAGGGAGAGGTGGAGCATTGCCTTTGAAAAACAGCAGCACCCCCTCAGCCAAACCACCCGTCTGTTTCTGTTTTGGTCTGATTGTTTGGACTAGGCATGGGCTGAGGGAGGTGGCTGGTCGCTGACATCTCACCAGCCCTGGGAAGCCAGAGGCGCCTGTTCCTAGGCAGGCCTGTCCTGCTTGCCCTTGCCGCTGGGAAGCCGTGGGCCGGGTGGGCTAGACTCTTCCCCAGGACCCTCACAATGGGCGCTGTGGGGCAGGCTGCCCCCTCCAGAGATCAGAGGCAAATTGGTGACCAAGTGAATGTACCAGAGCGGGCAATGGCATTACATGACTGCTAACAGAAACACGGCAACCAACCATTTCTTCTCCAAGGAACATAAGTAGAAGATGTGCAGACCGGCAGGGGCTAGTGGCAGGGGCTGGCTGTGCATTGGTTTTGATGCCTCTCAGCTTTGGCCGCCCCCAGGCCCGGGGTCAAAAAAAAAAACGAGAGCTGATGAGGTGACCTGGAGTGAGGGCGGTGCTTCGCCACCCCCTCGGGAACCAGACTTCAGCGGCTCTGCCTCTGCACATTGCTCACCAACACACAGGGTAGAAACCACTGGCTCTTCCTGGAGAGAACAGAACACGCAGCCTCCACCACGTCCCCAGAAACAGCCGCAGACTTGAGCTCACTACATCAAGAACACCACCACACCGCGCTCCAAGGAACAGCTACAAGCACAGAGACAGAGGCAGACAGAGGCAAAGAGATTCGACACGGCGGTAGACACTGCATTTTCACTAAACATTTAAAAACAAAGTCAAAATCCAAGCAAACTTGAACCCGAAAATGTACACAGAAGTAGGAAACACAGAGAACAGAGCTCTCCCAGCCAGCCAGCGGCGCTCTTTTCGGAGAACGATTCATAGACTGAAGTAGATTCCATGGGCCTCCAAGACAATAGGATCCTCTCCATTCCTCGCCATGTGGGTTTGGTTTTTTTGTTTGTTTTTTAAGTCCTTTGGTTTGGGGAGGGCCTTCTTTTTTTTTTCTTTTGTGTTTTGATATTTTTTTTTTTCTGCAGTCATCGGCTGCCAACATAATCTGCACCAGCTGGAGATCAGAAACCAAAAAAAAAAAAAAAAAACCACAACAACAGCAAAAAAAAAAAATCAAAAAGCCAAAACAGACCTAAAACCAAACAGCTCAGAGGTACACAGTTACCTGCTGGCGGGTAACCAGGCGCGCTCCCAAGGCCAAAAGTGCGGGCATAGTGGGGCCACTGGCACACCTCACAACCAGGAGACACGCACATGGAGCGCTACACAGCCAGCAGCACCGCACTGAGCACACAGTGAGGAGTGACAACACGGAGGGACACTACCCACTGCATACACCTTTATTGTCCACTTTCTGGTATCTTCTGAGGACAGAACATCTGTGAGCCATTTTTGACTTAATCGAGACATTGACTTTAAAAACAATTCTTTTTAAAGAAAAAAAAATTGTAGCGGATGTGTACCGTAACTTGTATTTATGACTGTAAAACCATGTGATGCAGGGTCGCAGTGTATGTTTGGTGGGACGCCATCTTTCAGAACTGTGCTAACTCACTGTTGAAGCGTCCAATGGTAAGAGAAAATACAGATTTGTTTTTTGTGACAAATGGATATTGTACTCTGTACTTCTGCTGTAAGTAACCCTTTTCCATCTTTGTAATGACTGTTGGAAAACAAAACCCAGGCCGGGTGGCAGGAAAGGGCAGTGGCCCCAAGCCCTGGGTTTTTGGAGTCAGCCAGGCCTGGGTTCAAATCCCGGCTCAGTCACTAACTTGCTTTGTGATCTTGGGCCAAAGTGTCTTAACTGCTCAGTTAAAAATTAATTGCTCATTATCCTTATCTGTGAAATGGGGCAAAAATATTAGTACCTACCTCATAGGGTTGTTGTGAGGAATTTAAGAAACAATGATGTCTGTCTGTAAAGCTCTTAGCACCTTGTCTGCTATTTGAAGTGCTAAGTTAAGGTAGCGATTATGAACTGTAGCTGTGGGTGGGGCAGGGTGGATCTGCGCCATTGTCTTGAGAATGTTGATGCCTTGTACATGATGCTCATTTGAATTGGTTCTGATGATGCCCTGTTTTGTCCTTTCCTTCAGTCCCTCTCCTTGGGGTGAACATGATGAGCGGGGAGGGTGACTGGGACCAGATTTGAGAAAATTGTCTCTAGAGAGTGGGCCCTAGCGCTCGTAGAACCTTGGGGCTTCAAGGGCCCGATTTTACCTTTCTGCTCCTCCCTGAGTTATTTTATGGCTCTTAACTCCTTTGCCTTTTTGGGAGTTACTGTAGAATGCTGTTCCTGGCCCCCAGTCAGCTTCCATAGTGGCTGCAAGTTCCCCAGAGGGCCCAAGAGCTGACCTTCCTGACAGAGCTCTGGGAAGTGGGAAGTCCAGAATCTGGCTTCACCCTTCACTGGGAAAGGAAAGCAGCCTGCCTGCACTGGGCAGGGCTCAGGGAGGGACGGTGGGCTCCAGCCTTGAGACCTGGGCTTCATGCCCACCCTGGATCCAGCCCTGGGAAGGCCGGTGCCCAGGCCCTCAGGAGCCAAGGGACGCTGAGACTGTGCCCTGCAGTCAGGAGGGAGGGAGATGCCCATTTCCAAGTCAGCCTCTTGACTGTTCTCTCTGTCTACAGGTGACCCTGGCAGCAACCCTAACAAACGCCAGAGGCAGCCCCCTCTACTGGGAGATCACCCCGCAGAATATGGTGAGGGCAGGGGGTTCCCCTCCGTGGACTCCCGTGGCTCGTGTGCCCCTGCCCGCCGCCCGACACGCAAATTCTCA
>NW_011494852.1:6593027-6597587 GCF_000754665.1 Bison bison bison | reverse complement strand
TGACCGGGTCTTCAATGTCTTCTGCTTGTATGGCAATGTGGAGAAGGTGAGCTTCTGCTAGGTCCACTGCTTTCCTAGTAGACCTGACAGGCCCAAGGGAGGCCCTGATCCTCTGACCCCTCAGTGAGCAGAGAGTGGGCAGGAGCCTTTTTAGAAGCAAGCAGGTCCAGAGTGGGTAATAAGGATTTTCTCTGGAGCGCTTCAGGTGATAACAGCAACACTGAGCGCTCTGTCTTGCCAGGGGTAACAGCTGACTGGGGCTGCCTGGTGACTGCCGACCTCAGACTAGGTGGTTTCTGCTGTCAAACCCATCTGGGTCCTGAAAGCCTTTTGCTTTGCAGCCCCTGACCTAGCCCATTGATAATAGCAGCTAGCACGTGTCAGGTATTCTTACTGTATCAGGATGGTGTTAAAGGTGTTAGAAGTTGCTTAAATTCATTATAAGAATCCTTAGTGAGACAAGCAGGGAAATTGAAAGCATCGGGGGCAGCAGATAACTTGTCCAGTTTCACATGCCTTTATGTGGAAGCAGGACTTCTAGCTGACACTGCTGTTTTCAGTGTTTGTATAACAGCCACAACTCAGTATTTGTACATATTCTGTGTTGATGGGAGTAAGTGCTTTTCTCCCCCTGTGGCCGCTTTTCTGTTGTGCTTCATTAAATGACCCATTCATGGGTTGGGTCCTGCCATTAGGGAAACACTGCCAAGTGAGTCTCTGCTGCCCAACTTGGGCTCAGCACTTGCTGTGGGCCAGGCCAGTGTCTCTGTCCACCTGTCTTAACAAGTGAGGAAATAGAAGCCTAGATCCAGAGCCGGAGTTCACTTGCTTTTAACTAACTAGGAAGGGTCAGCAGAAGGGTCTCTGGCACCTGACCAGTGGTGCTGACTGTGACTGCTCTTCTCAAGGTGAAATTCATGAAAAGCAAGCCGGGGGCTGCCATGGTGGAGATGGCTGATGGCTATGCTGTGGACCGGGCCATCACTCACCTCAACAACAACTTCATGTTTGGGCAGAAGCTGAATGTCTGGTAGGTACCTTATCTCTGTGGGCTTGGGAGGTGTGGAGAGGGGAAGGGCAGTGGAGCCCACTCTGGACAGGGGTCAGAGGAGCACAGAGCAGCCAGGTGCTTAGCCAGGCTGGCATTGGGTGTGATGGAAGCGTCTTGTCAGCCTCTCTCCGCGGTGGAGCAGGGCCCTGCGAGGCACACAGTGTTGTCAGATGGGAAAGCCACAGTAGAAGGCGGGGGACAGCTTGAGGTCTGACGGGGCTCCCCTTCTGTCCGACAGTGTCTCCAAGCAACCAGCTATCATGCCCGGTCAGTCATATGGGCTAGAAGACGGGTCCTGCAGTTACAAAGACTTCAGTGAATCAAGGAACAACCGGTTCTCCACTCCAGAGCAGGCAGCCAAGAATCGCATCCAGCACCCTAGCAATGTGCTGCACTTCTTCAATGCCCCTCTGGAGGTGACTGAAGAGAACTTCTTTGAGGTGGGTGCTGCGGAGTTGGTCCCTCAGCACAGCCATCTGAGGAGGCCATCTGTTTTCTTATTTTTTAACAAATATCTATTGAGCTCCCACTCTCCTGGGCTTTGGGTTGGGTGCTGGACACATGTCAGGGACCAAGGAAGGCTCAGAACAGCACAGAACACCTACCAGCAGTGGAGTCTGCTGTGCTCTCTGCATCTTTGGCAAGCTAGAGTGGCTGCTCATCTGCCATGAGAGAGTCCTCCTCGTCTAGATGGTAGGTTGGTGATTGGAGCCCAATCTTGAAACATCTGCGCTGTCAGGCCCTCTGGGGCCTAGATGACATTAGAAGGGAGGGTCCTATTACAGTGCCCTCAGAGGGGAACCAGGCAGCTTCAGGGAAGGGTGGGAGTCTGACTGCTGATTTGGACTTGCGGCCTTATTCTAGCCTGAGGTGTTGCTATTCAGTTCAGCAAATATTTACCTAGTACCTGCAATACACCCAAATTAACAGCTGAAGATGGGAAATTTAAAAAGCAGTTTTCCAGTGTTTTTCAACATAATAGTGATTGTACTTCAGTCTTTGGGGAGGGGGATCATAGGGCCACAGTGTGTGTGAGAAAAGCTTAGCAACTCCTTGTCCAGAAAAACGCAGGTGTTTGGTTGTGTGCTTGCATTCCACCATGTGGCACTTCTTGTGTTCCTGAGTCTGTTTTCTCTCTCTGTTGCAGATCTGCGATGAGTTGGGAGTGAAGCGGCCATCTTCTGTGAAAGTATTCTCAGGCAAAAGTGAGTGAACTGCCCCGCCTATCTCCACAGTTCCCTGGTGGTACACAGGCAGCTCCCTGGCTCCTCCTCAGATCAGCCTAACACCTTCATTTTCCCTCAGGTGAACGCAGCTCCTCTGGACTGCTGGAGTGGGAATCCAAGAGTGATGCCCTGGAGACTCTGGGCTTCCTGAACCATTACCAGATGAAAAACCCAAGTGAGTATCTGTGTGTCCTGCAGTCATCTCCCTTGTGGCCTAGTGGGTTGGCTGGCTTCCTGCCAGAGCCATCTTTCGTACCGTCAAGACAGGGCCCTGGAGATTTCCTCCTTGTTGCTGACACAGGCAGGTGGGACCTGGTCGTCAGGAGAGCAGCCTGCTGTTCCACATGGGAGGGCCAGCCTAGCCGCTTGCTGCCACCCACTCTGCCAGCTTGGGAGTTGCTTAGGCTTGTCCTCCAGGGAGCTGGCATTCTGTGTGCGTCAGAGGCTGGCTCACATAATGCCCAGGAAAAGGGGGGCTGTACTAGCCAGCAGGTAAAATTCACCTACCCAGTTCCTGGGCAGGCCTCTCCTCATGTACCAGCTAAAGAGCTGGGAAAGGGGTCCTCCTTGCAGTTAAGGAACAGAAGGAAGAATGCCTTGTGGATTTGGCTTGTCTTTGAATCTGGCAAGGATGAGTTAGACCCCCGAATTGCAGAAAAAGATGTGTGCAAAACCAGGGAAACGCGGGGAAAGGGGCCCAGTCATGTCTCTCTCCTCTCTTACAGATGGGCCATACCCGTACACTCTGAAGTTGTGTTTCTCCACCGCTCAGCACGCCTCCTAATTAGGTGCCTAAGAAGAGTCCCATCTGAGCAGGAAAACATTTCTTTCTTTTACGCTGTTTTTTTTTTTTTTTTTCCTGCAAATGTTCCTGTATTCCTTTTTTTTAAATGCTAGTTTAGTAGAGGCTTTAACCATAATGGACTGGCTGGAAGTCTAAAGGGGGAGGGGAAGGGGAACTGATATCTCCCAAGATTAACCTTCACTTTTTAAAAATTATTGTACATGTGATTTCTTTTTTTTTTTTCCTGTTCATACATTTGTGCTGCCCATGTACTCTTGGCACATTTCAATAAAATTGTTTGGAAAATAAAGGTCACTTTCTGGGATTCTGAGGTGTGTCTGCTTCCCTCCCACTCAGTCTTCTGAAGGCAGGCAGGGTGGCTAGGAACAGCTGCAGCCTCCAGAGGGACAGACCCAGCTCCGAGGAGCAGTGTGGGCCAGAGCTGTGGCTTGGGGGTGATGCTGGGAATTCTGAGTGTCTTTTTTTGTCTATAAGGGAAGTTTCCCAATTTGTGTGTCTTTTAACAAAATGCATTGTGCTGTACAGTGATCTCATATCACATGCAGGGCAACCTCCTTATCTTTACTCCTAACGTGTGGATGTGTCATAGTTTACTTGGTCCCGAAGGTAATTTCTGATTATTTGGTTTTGCAAACAGTACTGTGATGTGTATCTTTACACAAACTTCTTAGGCAACTTCCCTGATACTGATCTAGAAGTAAATTCCTAGCAGTGGAATTGCCGGATTAAAGGGTATGTTCAGTTACTGTTGATCCTCCCTGATAGTGGTGACTGGGAGCAAAGTCTAGTGCCTTGTATGTGTATCCCCCACTTGTATGTGTTTGTATCACCACTTTGGGGATTTCCTGTAGAGTTTTTAAACAATACTGAAGTCAAGTGACATCAGATAAACTGCTTCGTCAGGGTGGAAATTTAAGAGAACCTTTAAACAAGGAGAAACTACAGTCACTTGGTAGCCATAACTTACAAAATCATACTACTAGGTTTTAAGCTACTTGGGTAAAAAGTAAATTTCTCTACTCTGACTCCCAGCACTCAGCTTTCTTCCCATATTAAGTTCTATTTCCTAGGTAGCCTGTGCGTAAGTTTACTCAAACTCGGGTCCATTGAGTCAGTGATGCCATCCAATCATATCCTGTCAACCCCCTTCCGCCTTCAATTGTTTCACAACCGTCTTTTTATACCAACCTAACTAAATGGGAAATAGATAGGGAAACAGTGGAAACAGTGTCAGACTTTTATTTTGGGGGGCTCCAAAATCACTGCAGATGGTGACTGCAGCCATGAAATTAAAAGACACTCCTTGAAAGGAAAGTTATGACCAACCTAGATAGCATATTCAAAAGCAGAGACATTACTTTGGCAACAAAGGTCCATCTAGTCAAGGCTATGGTTTTTCCTGTGGTCATGTATGGATGTGAGAGTTGGACTGTGAAGAAGGCTGAGCGCCGAAGAATTGATGCTTTTGAACTGTGGTG
>NW_011494852.1:6569072-6592927 GCF_000754665.1 Bison bison bison | reverse complement strand
CAGAGGCTATGGTTTTTCCTGTGGTCATGTATGGATGTGAGAGTTGGACTGTGAAGAAGGCTGAGCGCCGAAGAATTGATGCTTTTGAACTGTGGTGTTGGAGAAGACTCTTGAGAGTCCCTTGGACTGCAAGGAGATCCAACCAGTCCATTCTGAAGGATATCAGCCCTGGGATTTCTTTGGAAGGAATGACGCTGAAGCTGAAACTGCAGTACTTTGGCCACTTCATGTGAAGAATTGACTCATTGGAAAAGACTCTGGTGCTGGGAGGGATTGGGGGCAGGAGGAGAAGGGGATGACAGAGGATGAGATGGCTGGATGGCATCACTGACTCGATTTGAGTCTGAGTGAACTCCGGGAGTTGGTGATGGACAGGGAGGCCTGGCGTGCTGCAATTCATGGGGTTGCAAAGAGTCAGACACGACAGAGCGACTGAACTGAACTAAACGTACTACCTCTAAATTTCTCTCAAATCTTGGTACCTGCTTAGTGGTTCCAGATAACCAAACAGTTCTCTGTCTTCCAAAAGACCTTTACCATCTGACACGTGAAGAAGACAAAGTGGGACTTACCTAGCAAGTCAAGGGTGCAGCCAAAAGGGGAGAAAGAAAGCAAAATACTCATTTCAATCCCATGTGTCAGGGACACCTGTTCACCTCCTACAAGAGCATACTTAAGCACTTCAATAGCACTTAAAACACACAGGCTTTAGAGTGCTGGCTCAGAAATAGTGGCCCAGGGGCTTGGTGGCTCCATGGCATGTGGAATCTAACCCCACGGATCCAACCTGTCCCTTGCGTAGCAGGGTGGATTCTTTACCACTGGACCACCAGGGAAGCCCCAGTTTTGTTTTTTTATACTCTAGGGTTAACCAGCTTTTTCCAAAGTCATTTTATTTTTGAAAGAAATTTCAACATGTACTTACTGTATATATAAATCCCCTCTTTAGCACTCCTGAAGCTCAGAGACCTTGAACTAGTGACTTCTCCCCAGCCAGTTTTATCTGCATACAAATGTAAAATACTATGACCCCTAGCAAGTGAGGAGGTAGATGTAACATAGTAAGACCCCCACCCCCACCAGCCTACTAGGGGCCTTGGTTTAGACTTGAAGATGGGCTTCCCTGATGGCTCAGTTGGTAAAGAATCCTGCAACGCAGGAGAACCGGGTTCTTTGGGTGTGGTGGGGCAATTCAGATTACACAGAGTTTAACGTTGGCCCGTCTGTATTCACATTCCCTTATGTGGATAACTTTGGTGGGACCTGTTTTTTCCTTTTCAGTTCAGTTCAGTTGCTCAGTCGTGTCAGACTCTTTGCGACCCCATGAATCACAGCATGCCAGGCCTCCCTGTCCATCACCAACTCCCGGAGTTCACTCAAACTCACCTCCATCGAGTTGGTGATGCCATCCAGCCATCTCATCCTCTGTCGTCCCCTTCTCCTCCTGCCCCCAATCCTTCCCTGCATCAGGGTCTTTTCCAATGAGTCAACTCTTCACATGAGGTGGCCAAAGTACTGGAGTTTCAGCTTTAGCATCATTCCTTCCAATGAACACCCAGGACTGATCTCCTTTAGGATGGACTGGTTGGACCTCCTTGTAGTCCAAGGGACTCTCAAGAGTCTTCTCCAACACCACAGTTCAAAAGCATCAATTCTTCGGCGCTCAGCCTTCTTCACAGTCCAACTCTCACATCCATACATGACCACAGGAAAAACCATAGCCTTGACTAGACGGACCTTTGTTGGCAAAGTAATGTCTCTGCTTTTGAATATGCTATCTAGGTTGGTCATAACTTTCCTTCCAAGGAGTAAGCGTCTTCTAATTTCATGGCTGCAGTCACCATCTGCAGTAATTTTGGAGCCCCCCAAAATAAAGTCTGACACTTGTTTCCACTGTTTCCCCATCTATATCCCATGAAGTGATGGGACCAGATGCCATGATCTTAGTTTTCTGAATGTTAAGCTTTAAGCCAATTTTTTCACTCTCCTCTTTCACTTTCATCAAGAGGCTTTTTAGTTCCTCTTCACTTTCTGCCATAAAGGTGGTGTCATCTGCATATCTGAGGTTATTGATATTTCTCCCGGCTATATACAAACGCATGATTGCAAACTTGGAGATTGGCAGTTATTTCGCCATTATGCCCGTGGACATTCAGTTGTCTCCAGTTTCTCCTTTATGAAACAGCTGTGGTGAACTTTGAACACAATGTTCAAAAGCACTGTGAACTGTTTTCTTAGGTCAGGTTTCTACTGGGTTAAAGGTTTCATGCGGAATCACTCTAATGGCCGGCGAACTTAGAAGACTGTTTCCGGTTGCCCTTGATAAAGATGGCGGAAAGGGGGACCGTCTCCGCGGTCAGCCTAGGGCTTCGATGCCCTCACCAAGCATGGCGGCCTTTTGTGCCCGCCCCCATCGCTTACTCTCGTCGCCTTAAACCACCAGTCAGTGGCAATGGCGGCAGCGTTTGCGGCTGTTCGGCGATTCGGCAACTTTCTTATCCCGCGTGAGTCACCTCTTGGTCTTTGAGGGGTCCTTTGAGCTGTCGTGCTGTCATCGCGACAGTTGGACAGAGAGGCCTGTCCAGGGTCACCGAGGGTTCGAACCCCTTATTAAACTCACGGGTCTATGTGCCCCCATCCAAAGGGCTTATGTCTTACAGTTGGGCTGCTGACAAGCTCAGTGTACTCAGTCTGGGGTGAGTACCATGATCACAGGGCTTTCTGGGTGGCGCTAGTGGTAAAGAACCTGCCTGCCAATGCAGGAGACTTAAGAGACACGGGTTCGGGTCGGGAAGGTCCCCTGAAGAAGGGCAGGGCAACCCACTCCAGTATTCTTGCCTGGAGAATCCCATGGACAGAGGAGCCTAATGGGCTATGGCCCAGAGGGTTGCAAAGAACGGGCTAGGGCCAAAGGGTTGCTTCACGACTAGAGCAACTTAGCGTGCACCACAGTCATGGGTCTGAAGTGATCCTCAGGCTGAGGCCTCGGATAAGTGCACCTGAATCTTAAAGTCTGGTGGTGGTGGTGGTGCTTTAGTCACTCCGTGGCGTCTGACTCTTGTGACACCATGGACTGTAGCCTTCCAGGCTCCTCTGTCCATGGGATTTCCCAGGCAAGAATACAGGAGTGGGTTGCCATTTCTTTTCCAGGGGATCTTCCTAATCAGGGCGGTCAAACCCGGTCCTCCTGCATTGCAGGCAGATTCTTTACTGAGTGAGCCACCAGGGAAGCCCCTCTTAAAGTCTGTATCCCCTAAACCGAGGCCTCTCATAGGCTGTGTCCCCCAACCTAGTGTCAACTGAGATGTGTACCCTCTGCTTTTGAAGGTGCTGTGCCCCGTATTCAGGGTCATCAAAGGCACTTCCTACCTCTGTCTCCCCAGGATTGACAGCCTCCAGCAACCTGGGTCTCAACCTTCGCCCAATGAGTGCCTTTGCAGAAGAGGAAGCCTCCAAAGCGTCCCCAGAAGAAGCCCCAGGCCACAGCTATGAGTCCCTTCGGGTGACAGCTGCCCAGAAACACGTTCTGCATGTGCAACTAAACCGGCCTGAGAAGAGAAATGCCATGAACAAGGCCTTCTGGAGGTCTGGCCTACAGATCCTGGAGGCCTGCCTGCACGAGGAGGCAGGGGCTGGGGCACTGGGCAGGGGAGGGCCTGAGGGCAGGGGATTCCCACCCCAGACACAGCCCTTCCTCCTTTCCCCTTCTGCAGAGAAATGGTGGTATGCTTCAACAAGATTGCAGAAGATTCTGACTGTCGTGTGGTGGTGATCTCTGGTGCAGGAAAAATGTTCAGTTCAGGTAGCAGCTGCTCTCCACACCCACCCCTGCCAGTCTCCCCTGCTCCTGGGAGTAGAATAATGCTTCATAATTAGGGTTTTAAGCAGCTTCTAAATTCTGCTTTATATGCATGCTAAGTCGCTTCAGTTGTCTGACTCTTTGCGACCCATGGACTGTAGCCCACCAGGCTCCTCTGTCCATGGGGATTCTCTAGGAAAGCATACTGGAGTGAGTGGCTGTGCCCTTCTCCAGGGGATCTTTCTGACCCAGGGATCAAACCCATGTCTCATATGTCTCCTGCACTGGGAGGCGGGTTCTTTACCACTAGTGCCACCTTTTACTTGGGGAAGGTCTGCTTAAATCATTTTCAAATGTAGAAATTAGTCCAACAAAAGACAGGATCACGGGCTCTAAAGTCTGGTTTTCACGCTGAATCTATGGCCTTGATGAAGGCCCTTGACCTCTCAGTCTTTTTTTGGGTGTCAATAAAATGTGTTGTGATAATTACATGCTTTCTGGGAATTCCGTATCAAGTCCAATGTTAGGATTTGGTGCTTTCACTTCAGGGGCCCAGGTTCAGTCCCTGGTTGGGGAACTAAGATCCTGCCAGCTGCACATGAAGTGGCCAAGACCTTTTTTTCTTAAATACATGTTTTTGTGCAATTAATTTTGAACCTACATGAACTGATTTTCTGTTCATGTCTATTGGGTCTTTTGATTGTCCCACAAGTCTATTCATCAGGTTGGATAATTTCCATCGATCAGGTTCATCGTCTCCTTTGTCTTCTCTCTTCTGCTGTTAAACCCATCTAGTGATTTTTTTTTTTTTAATTTCAAGGTGTAAAAAACCCAATACTGCAGAGCACAGTAACATGAGATATGCCTGTATCTTAGTTTCCTTTTTTTTGTTTATAGTTTCCATTCTTCTGCTGAAGTTTCATATCTTTTTATTCATCACAATCATATTTTTCTTTGCGTCATTCAGCATGGTTACAATGGCTGTTTTTAAAATCCTGTCTCCTGATCCCAACATCGGGGCCACCTTGGGGTCAATCTCTGTTTATTACCTTTTCTCCTGAAAAAAAAATGAGTCTCATTTTCCTGTTTCTTTGTTTTTGGAGTAAGGTTGGATTGCATGTATCCTGGATGTTGGACTATGGAAGAAAATGATATGGAAATTCTAGATCCTATTACATAATTCCAGAGTGCTGAATTTCCTGTTTTAGCAGCTACGTTGGTATCAGTTTTTAAATCTCTTTGCTGGGCTGTAGGTCTGGTTCATGGGTCTCTTGTTATAGAGATTTGGGCAGAGCTTATACACAGAATCTGGGGCTCTCCTCTCTGGCTGTCTGCTTTCTGGAATTTTACCCCTTTATTTTCCATCAGTTGAGGTCCCCCTGGATTCTGTCCTATGGTTCTTCAGGCACAACTTCACCCTGTACTCAGGTTAAATTAAAAAAAAAAACAACAGGTAACTCACTTGGCTGATTCCTTCTAGAAGAATCTGCTTGGTACCCTCAGGTAATTGGACCTTGTTCATCTAGGGCACATAGTTGGCATCTGTGGGAGGCTCCATGCCAGAAGTGAGGGATCACATACACTGATTTCTGCACAGGGCGCAGCCCAGTGCTGGGGACCCAGTGGCGACTGAGATAGCCCCAGGCCCTGCCCCTCCTTCAGTGGGGAAGACTGGACATTAAACAATGTATTTCTTTGTGTTTCCTCTCTTTCCTTCTGTTCTATTTCTCTGTAACATCTTTGCCTGTCCCTTGTTTCCTTTTTTTGTTCTTCATTTCTTTGTTCATCCATTCAACATTCTGCGAGGTCACTCCAGTGTCAGCCCCCTTCCTGGGTGACCCCGACCTTGAAATAGGAAGCAGCCTGTTTTCTGACCCCTCATCCTGATGAAGTGCAGAATGAGGGTTCATCTCTAGCTGTGCCTGGCCAGAGGTCCTCATCTTTCAGCTCTCAGTTGATTGTGCTCATTTTGTTCCATTTTCAACCTGAAGGCCAGAAAGAAGACATTTAGTTTAATTAGCAGTTTTAAAGATTGAATGAAACTGCTAATTAAAAAAAAAATAGTCCAGACTTATTTACATTTGTGGAGTGTCTCTGAGCACTTTACACATGTTAATTAATTCTCACCACAGCCCTATGAGACAAGCTCAGTCATCATCCCCATTTGATAGATGAGGAAACTGAGACCCACAGAGAGGAAAGTGTGCCCAGTCCTCATTGTTGGGATTTTTGAATGTGGGCTGCCTGGCTGCAGAATCCTTGCCCTTCACCACTAAGTGACTATGGCCCAGGTGTGTGGCAAGCTGATTCAGAGTATTCCTGGCCCAGTAGCCAGCCACCTCCCACCCCTGCCACCTCCACACACCTTCACCTCTCTGTGAGCTTCTGATCTGAAGACAATGGCGATGCTATGAGCACCCATGGGTGCAGTGGTAAAGAATCCACCTGCCAGGCAGGAGACACAGGTTCGATCCCTGTGTTAGGAAGATCCCCTGGAGAAGGACATGGCAACCCACTCCAGTATTCTTGCCTGAGAAATCCCATAGACAGAGGAGCCTGGCAGGCTACAGTCCATGGGGTCGCAAAGAGTTGGACACAACTTAGCAACTCATCACCCCCCTCATCAGGTTGCATCGAGGATTAAATGAGTTAATAGGCACCAAATGTTAATTCATGTGAAACTTTTATTGATGTAGGTGTTATTCTTGATGATGATGAATAACTTAATTATGACAGTGAATGAGATCTGAAACATTTAGAGGTTCCCAGGGAACGAGATGAGAGACTCCTCAAAAATGAGTTCTGGCTCTGGAAGGGAAAGACCTCGTACCATGGTCTGGGGCCCTTTATTCCAAGGGGTTGCAGACAACCACCCATGTCTGCAGATCCAAGTAGGGCAGATAAACCAGCAAAGCCCGTGGGAGGAGGTGTCGCAAGTTGCCGAGCTGAGCTTGTTCTGGGAGTAAGCGTGGTTCCCACTGAGTCATACAAGCTTCTCGGACCTGGTGTGGAAGCCAGCAGATGCCTACAGACTGATGCAGGTGGTTCTGGCCTTGGCAGAGATGGAATGTATAACAGTAGGACCTATTGTGATGCCATTACATGCCAGGCACTGCTCAAAGCGCCATGGGCTCTGTCTCTTGAATCCTTGCAGCCCCATGAGCTCTAGGGAGGGTTTTAGCCTCAATTTTCAGAGCAGAAACCCAAGACCCAGAGAATGGAGTGACCTGGCTGAGGTCACACAGAGTTCTTTTTTTTTTAATAATTTTATTGTATTTATTTATTTTGGGCTGTTCTGGGTCTTCATTGCTGCAAGGGCTTTTCTCTAGTTGTGGCGAGCAGGGGCCACTCTCTAGCTGTTGTATGAGGGCTTCTCATTGTGATGGCTTCTCTTGTTGCGGAGCACGGGCTCTAGGGTGCAAGGGCTTCAGTCGTTGCAGCTCCTGAGTTCTAGAGTGCAGGTTCAGTAGTTGGGGTGCCCTGGTTTAGTCACTCCACAGCATGTGGGATCTTCCTGCCCAGGGATCAAACCCATCTCACCTGCATTGGCAGACGGATTCTTTACCACTGAGCCACCAGGGAAGCCCTATTTTATTTTTATTTGAAGGATAATTGGGGTTATATCCTACTCATATTTAACTTGCACAAATTCAGCTCTACCAAGTCAACACTCCTCTGTTCTCGCTCATTTAAACAAGCTGCAGAGGCCACAAAGCTATAGAGGGTCAGGGGTGTGGCCAAATGTGGGACTGATTTTTCCAGCTTTGTCAAATTGCACTGTTCAGACAAGCGAAAAATGAGAATGATTAACCTCAGGAAGAAGAAAATTCTGCTCAGAACCATCCTGTAGCTCCATCTCACTCAGAGTCAAAGCCAAGTCCTCCTTTTGGCCCACGAGGCCCCACAGAATCTGCCTCTGTCACCTCTCTATCCTTGGCTCTTCCTACTCTCCTTGCTCACTCTGCTCCACTATGCTGGCCTCCTCCATGGTCCTCACGCAGACACCAGGGGCACTCCCACCCTAGGGCCTCTGTACTGGCTGTCCCTAACATTGAGAACTGTCTTATCCCAGATATCTGTACAGTTTCCTCCCTCTGGTCCTTCAGATCTTCACTCATATGTCACCATTTCAGTGAGAGGGTCCCTGACTACCCCAGTTAATACTGCAACAGCCCTCACTGCACATGGCGTATGCCTGTGCACATGCGTACGTACGTGCGTGCACACACACACACACACACTCACACACTCACACTCCATTCCATTTCCCTCCTTTAATTTTTTTAGTACTTTTCTCCACTGGACAAAATGAATTTTCTCATTTGTTTGTTTCCCCCCAGAAGAGCAGCCCCCTGCGGGCAGAGCTTGTTGTCTGTGTTGTTCATTGATGAAGCACCTGCTGTGTACTAAGCTGTGTTAGGCACAGGGATAGAGTGGGAGGCAAAAAGCCAAACGCCTTGCGTGCACGCACATGCCTGTGCATGTGTATGTGTGTGTGTGTAGCTGACAAGCTCCTCTGCTCATGGATCTCACATCCTAGAGAGGGAGACAGGCACACAATTATGTGATAACAAGAGGGCAGTGTGGGAGGCACGGCAAAGGAGGTGAAGGGTGACAGGCAGCTATCGAGCCAGGGTGGGGAGGAGGGCCTCCCTGAGGAGGTGGACTTTGCCCTGTGGCTTGAACAGTGTGATGGAGTCAGTCTTGAGACCATTGCTGGGGAAAGGCTGCTCTAGGCAGAGGGAGGAATAGGCATGAAAGCCCCAGGAAGGGAATGTGTCGCGTTGTTGTAACAGCTGGTGGAGGCCTGCGTCCCCAGTGGAATAGGTTAGAAATGGTGCTTGTGCAGAGTTGGTAAGGTCCTGGTATAAGACCCCGCATTTTGTTCTATATGAGAGGGATGGATGGATGGGAAGAAGAGAGGGCCCTGAGGTGATCACAAGGGCCCTGAGGCTGTGTGCGAGGAACAGAATGTGGGAGCAGGTCAGTGGAGGAAAAGGTCGAACTTGGGATTGTCTTAAGGTTGGAGTGACAAAGACTGCTCCACTTCTGACCTCCCTGTCTTAGGAAACATTACCACCTCTGACGAAATTAGTGTTAGTTGCTCAAGTCATGTCCAACTCTTTGAGATCCCATAGACTGTAGCCCAGTCCACAGAGGAGCCAGCCCTTCTGTCCATGGGATTTTCCAGCAAGACTACTGGAGTGGGTTGCCATTTCCTTCTCCAGGGGATCTTCCCGACCCAGGGATCAAACCCAGGTCTCCTGCATTGAAGGCAGATTCTTTACCGCCCAGAGCCAGCTGCATGGCTCTGGGTTTGAAATCTCAGTTCCACTGCTCACAAGCCAGGGTGACCTTGGGCAAGTGACTTAAGCTCCCTGTGCCTTAGTTTCTCCCCCGATAAAATGGAGATAGTAATAGGACCTACCTTAGAGGATCACTGTGAGGCTAAAGTGAGCAGAGACTCAATACGTGTTAACTTGTATTGCCCTTCACACCCCAAATGCGACCCCTCCAGAAGTCCTGTGTGAGTTGCTTTCTCCACTGTGGTGGTTTGCCTGGCCTATGACCTCTAGTCGGGGCAATGGGTAGGACCTGGGAGGCTAGGTGAGCCTCCCCACATCTCCCCACCAGGTATCGACCTTATGGACGTGGCTTCAGACCTCCTTCAGCCCGCAGGTGACGACAGTGCCCGCATCAGCTGGCACCTCCATAGCCTCCTCGCCAGATACCAAGAGACCTTCAGCGTCATCGAGAAGGTGACTCTGGGAGTCTAGCAGGGTGTCCCCCCGACCTGCTGCTCCCGGACCAGCCTTGACCCTGCCCTTTCTGTCCCCTTCCAGTGCCCTAAGCCGGTGATCGCCGCCATCCATGGAGGCTGCGTTGGCGGAGGTTGAGTCTGAACCCACCCACCCCAGATCTGTTGCTAGTTAGACTTTGCCCCAAGGTGCAAGCCCCTGCTCCCCACTCTGGGAATGGGTGTGGGTCAGTCCTGTGGTTGTTCATTGTCTCTGGCCTCTACTTCCCAGGAGTGGATCTCATCACTGCCTGTGACATCCGATACAGTACCCGGGATTGTTTCTTCCAGGTGAAGGTGAGCCATTCTCCCAAGCTTCTGCTCCCTTGGGTCCTACTGAGGGCTGAGAAATGAGTGGCAGAGCCGGGTCAGAGCAGGGACGGAGCAAGCTAAAGGGGGTGGGAGTGAGCCTCTATGGCTTCATGGAAGAGTTAGAATTGAATCTTAAAAAGTAAAACTTGGCCATTGAGGACATCAAGGGGAGGTCACCGAGTCAATGTGAGGTCAAGAGTGAGTCAAGGTGTGGGGGAGGGGAAGAGGGTGGGGGCTTTGCTCAAGTCAGTGCTGGAGTGGGTGGGAGGCAGGATGGAGCTCATGGATGGAGGGGGTCAGGGCAAGGCTTTTCCTGGAGAGAGATGCAGCTGACTTCAAAGAGTTGGGAGGACAGAGGAGTTGGAAGGTGGGCTATATTCTAGAGCGAAGGAACCTATATGGGCAAAAGTCTGTGGATGGGAATGAAAAGGGGTGTCTGGGAGGGGCGTCTCCGAGGTGAGAGTGTGCTGGGACTCTGAGGTAAATGCAGAGTTTCGCTGGCATTGAGGCTGCAGTGGGGACAATACTGGGCAGAAACCAAGCACTAACACTATGGCTTCCCCCAGGAGGTGGACATAGGTTTGGCGGCAGATGTGGGAACCCTGCAGCGACTGCCCAAAGTCATCGGGAACCAGAGGTGGGTGAGAGGAACCTGGGGAAGGGGACAGCAGAGCATCTCCTAAACCGGATGCCATCCTCTTGCATGTCCTGCCCTCTTGCAGCCTGGTCAACGAGCTGGCCTACACTGCCCGCAAGATGATGGCTGACGAGGCCCTGGAGAGTGGACTGGTCAGGTAAGGGCTGAGGCCTGTGCTGGATAAGAATTCAGGGACAGGCAGACTTGGGTGGGGCTCCCTGGATTCCCATGCACCTTAACTCATGGATTCCAAGTGGCCTCCTCTCTGTGGATGGTCTGGAGTCTACTGCCTTGCTCCGATTGGTCCATTTCACCAGTGCTGTCTTCCACTTTCTACTGCGATTGGTCACTTCTTCATCCATGGGAGGGAGAGGAGAGCTCTTCTCAGATTGCCTGATTTCCGATTCCTTTCATCCTCAGCCGGCTCTTCCCAGACAAGGAGAGCATGCTTGATGCGGCTTTCACCTTGGCAGCTGAGATTTCCAGCAAGAGCCCCGTGGCGGTGCAGAGCACAAAAATCAACCTGATCTACTCCCGCAACCATTCGGTGATGGAGAGCCTCAACTATATGGTAAGACTCTCCATCCAACCAGTCACACCCATCTCTGATTCCCTGAGTGACCAATCAGGACCCAGCGGCCATTTACAGGCCTTGTCCTCTGATTGGCTCGCTGCTATCTCCCTCCCATTTTTCATTGGTCCAACGAAAATCTTCCTGTATTCTTTCTATTACCGGCTGCCATCTTTATCCAGAGATCCTGGAACATGAGCATGCTACAAACAAAAGACATCATGAAGTCTGTCCAGGCCGCAATAGAGAAGAAGGATCTGAAGACCGTCTCCTTCTCTAAGCTCTGAGAGGCCTGTCATCCCAGGTCTTGACGCAGGGGTCTGGCTTTGCCCTGCCTCCTGCCTGCATGTTCTCATTCACGGGAAGGGAGGATTCATAAAGATGGTCCAGCTTGCTGTCTTCTCAAGTCTTCCAGTTTTTATCTTCATGACACATTTCTTCCTGCCTTATCTTTGCCCCACGAACAATAAAGCAATGTAAAGAACCCGGTGTCCTTGTTGGAAAGAGAGGCGAGGCAGAAAGAGTAGGTAGATCAATGACCCTGGGGGCTCTAAGGACCACGGTTGTGTTGAATGTTGGGAATAGAGATTTGACCAATTGGGAACGGGAGCTGTGCAGATGATGACCATTCAGAGTGTTGGTGGGCAGGCCAGGCCTGGTAGAAAGTCATGTGATTCCCTTTAGGTTGATGAGGCTACAGATGGTCTCCCTGCCTGCTTTATGCTTAAGGGCAGAGTCTACCCTGCCTGGTACCCACTCACCACAGAACATAGTGGGATCTGGTGCTGGAGTGTGGCTAGGAGTCAGCTGCTACACACTCTTGGGCCAACTGCCTCACTTCTTTAGGCTTCGAGTTTTCCATAGGTAATCTCAACCTCCTGGGGAATTAGGACTAGGCGCTTTCACTGCGGTGGCCCAGGGTTCAATCCCTGGTCAGGGAGCTAAGATCATACAAGCCTGGTGGCACTGCCAAAAAAATTAATTAAAAAAAAACAACTAACCTCCTGGATTTATGTTTGGAAAGAGAGCAAAGTATTATTTTCCCTCTGTCTTTGAGTATTTTAGCATTACTTTGGTGTCTTGTATATGCCACATCCTATTCTGCATATTTATTAATTTAGTGACTACTTTCAAGGACTCTATGAGGTTGATACTATTAATATTCTCCCATTTAACAGACAGGCACATGGGCAAATTGAAGTGAAGGCACTGACCCAAGATCAAAGCCAAGAAATGGCAGAGGAAGGAATTCAACCCAGAGCTTCTGGCTCCAGAAGTTGGTGATCTAAAGCACTACATACACAATATAATGTACATAGTAGAGCCATGCAGTGGGCAAGCAATAAATTTAGGTCTTTTCACAGTTCCTGGGAGTACCAAGAGTGCCCAGGTCCTCCCTGCTTTCACTTTTTTCATTGCCCATCTGTTCTGAGCCACTCCTTTTAGCCTTGCCCTGCCCAACCCTCCTGGCCTCACCTTCCCTCTGCTAACAAAGGTCCAGTCAGGTTTTATGGGCTCTGATAAGGGCCAAAGTTCACCAGCACTTCCTCTTTACAAAAGAGCCTAGAGCGGCTCTGAGCTCAGTTGCACCAGGTGTGGCCCCAGTGATCTGGATGCTGGTTGGTCACTAGTGAGGCTGGTAAGAGAAGGGAGCCTGGGATGTGCAGAAGAGAGACCCCACCATGGACCCTGCCCTGCCAGCCACACCCTTATCCTCAGCTATAAGAGCCACCCACCACCTGCTAGCTGCCACCATTCACGACTCCTGCAGCTTTTCTCACAGGAGAAGTCACCAGCCCAGCCTCTAAAGATGGCCTTTGTCCCTGCACCAGGCTATCAGCCCACCTACAACCCGGTGAGATACCCTAACCCCGGGGTTAGCTCCACCCGGACCTCCACTCACCAATTTATCCTCATCCTGAGCCTCAGAGGCACCCATCTGTGACCCTTGGGGCTGATTTACCCAGTAGTGACCCTGGAGCCTGACTTACTCCCACTCTGACTCTCAGGCTATTTGCTTCCATCTCTAACTCAGCTCTCTTCATCTCACTGATCCCTCCCACTTTGGTTTCCTCTCCCTTGCTTAATGGAGTGGGGCTGGAGGGGCTTCTGAATAAGTGGTAAGGGCTGCAATAGGGAGATGGCCTTTGAGGCCCCTCACCCGACCCCATCTGCAGACGCTGCCCTACCACAACCCCATCCCAGGAGGTCTCAGAGTTGGAATGTCCATTTACATCCAAGGAGTGGCTAGCGAGCACATGAAGAGGTAAGACCCTCACCTGTGCCAGGCGAGCAAAGGAGGAAGTGGGGAGAGAAGGGGGTGACTACAAATGGGGCTTCCAGCCCAAATGCAGGAGGCCTACTTCCCTTCCTCCACCCTGGCTGAGAAGAGGACTCTATGTCACTGCATCGGATGGCCAAAGACCAGCCCTGGTCTGGGGAGTCCAGGGTTTGGTGATCAGATCAAGAGGGGGACCCTCGGGACTGGGAGGTGTCAGGGAGACTCACTATGACAGGTGGCCCCAAACTTGGAACACTGGATTGGAATTGATGGGTATGATAGCATGAATTAAGATCATGGGCTCAGAACTGGTCCACTTGAGTTCACATCCCAGATCTGTCACTTACCAACAGTGTGACTGGGAAAGCTCTGTGTGCTTTACTTTCTCATCTATAAAATGAGTTTTGAGGATTCAATGTGTAAAATGTGTAAAGTAGTATAATCAGTGCTACAATAACTTAGCTTTTAAAAAAATGTTATTTTATTAATTTATTTACTTTTGGCTGCCCAGGGTCTTCATTGCTGCATACAGGCTTTTCTCTAGTTGCAGTGAGGGGGCATTACTCTCTAGTGGCAGTGTGCGGGCTTCTTATTGTGGTAGCTTAGCTTGATGTGAAACACAGGCTCTAGAGCTCGGGCTTAATAGTTGTGATGCATGGCCTCAGTAGTTGCTGCTCACGAGCTTAGTCGCCCTGGCACATGTGGAATCTTCCCAGACCGGGGATTGAACCCGTGTCCCCTTCACTGGCAGGCAGAGTCCCAACCACTGGGCCATCAGAGAAGTCCTTAGATTTTTTTTTTTTTTAAATTTTATTTTATTTTTAAACTTTACATAATTGTATTAGTTTTGCCAAATATCTTAGATTTTTTTTTATGGCTTTAAAATAGGATCATCGTTTCTTTGTTCATTTTTTATACGTCCGCTGAGCGCCCACTCTGTGCCTAGACGCTGGGAACAGAGCAGTCAACAGGACAAAGATCCCTGGAGCTGACATCCTAGTAGAGGATATGGATAAAAAATAAATTTAACTCAAATATACAATTTGGCAAATGGTGATAAATGCTATGGAGACAAATAAGGAGAGAAGAGAGATGGGGAACAGATGTGGGGGAGAGGATGTGGCATTGTCCCATTAAATAAGGTGGCCAGGGAAGGGAACTTTTCAGCAAAGACCTGAAGGAGGTGAGGGAGGGAGTCTGGGGTGTGTCTGAGGTGTATCTGAGTGCAAAGTCCTGAGGCAGGTGTGTGCCTGCATCCTTGCGGTAATTTGTGGGATGCTGATGTGAAATGAGCTGTGAAAAGTGCTCGGATTTGGGTCTTCCGGACGACAGAGAATGAGATGGTTGGATGGCATCACTGACTCGATGGACATGAGTTTGAGCAAGCTCCAGGAGTTGGTGATGGACAGGGAAGCCTGGCATGCAGCAGTCCATGGGGTCGCAAAGAGTTGGACAGGACTGAGCAACTGAACTGAACTGAGAGTCCCTCTGGCTGCACCTGGGGAATGGGCTTCAGGAACTGGGGACGGGGATAAAGAGACTTGAACTGATAGATTCAAGTTTGTCGGGGCAAACGCAGGAGTCCCAGGGCTGGTCCTATTTGAAACTGGGTGGGGGAAGGATTTCTCATAAGGACAGGGAGTAAGCGATGGGGTAGCGATGGGAAACTGCCCCTTGGAGTGCGGCCAGGGGTACAGCCCTCCGTGTCCCGCCAGGTTCTTTGTGAACTTCGAGGTGGGGCAGGGCCAAGGGGCAGACGTCGCCTTCCACTTCAATCCCCGCTTTGATGGCTGGGATAAGGTGGTCTTGAACTCGAAGCAGAACGGCTCGTGGGGCAAGGAGGAGAAGAAAATGAGCATGCCCTTCCGCAAGGGCGCGGCCTTCGAGCTGGTGTTCATGGTCATGACGGAGCACTTCAAGGTCAGAGCCGTGGGGGCGGGGCCTCCCCGCCCCGCTCCTCCCTCCCTCCTTTTCTTCCTTTCTTCCTGCCTGCCTGCCTGCCTGCCTTTCTTCCCTTACTCCTTCCCACCCGCCGTTTCTTTCTTCTTTTTCCCTCTCTCCCTTTCCCCTCCCTCCTCCCTTTTTTCTTTTCTTTTCCTTCTTTCCTGCCTATTAGCCAATTCTTTTTCTTTTAATTTTTTTTTCATTTAGAACTTTTTAAATACAAATTCTCTCATCTCTTTTTCTTATTCCCATTCCTCCACCGTGGAGACCCTTCTGACATGTTTCGCGTTTATCATCTTGCCCCTCTGTGTTCTTGTGAGATTGAGATTTGTGTTAGTCGCTTCAGGCGTATCCAACTCTTTGCCACCCCATGGACTGCAGCCCGCCAGGCTCCTCTGTCCCTGAAATTCTCCAGGCAAGAATACTGGAGTGGGTTGCCCTTCTCCTCAGGGGATCTTCCTGACCCAGGCGTCGAACCCAGGTGTCCCCCATTTCAGGCAGACTCTTTAACTTCTGAGCCACTAGGAAAGCCCAAACACACGCAAAAGGAAGCACCGAATTGTGGGAAACCCTCCTCTCCTGGGCCAGGGCTGATAGCTGTCAACTCCAGGTCTGTCTGCTCCCATCTCTACCTGCCACTTCCCCTCCCCTATCATTTAACTGCAAATCCTAGATATCATATAATTTCATTCATAAATATTTTTGTTTTGACCCCATGTCAAAAAGCTCCCTATTGCCTGCTTCCTGTTTCTGCCTTCCTGTTTCTGCCTTCCCAAGGTCATGGGTGCCGACTCTGACCTTACCCCTGCCCTCCAGGTGGTGGTGAATGGGACTCCCTTCCATGAGTTTAAGCACCGGATCCCGCTGCAGATGGTCACCCACCTGCATGTGGATGGCGACCTGATGCTTCAATCAATTAACTTCATTGGAGGCCAGCCTCCCTCAAACCAGGTGTGTGGTGTCTCTCTCTCCTGTCTGCTTGTTTCCTTCCTTAATTCGTGCCCATGTTTACTTATTTCCTGGGCACTTTCTCTGTGCCAGACCCACCGCTGGGTGATTCCATGGACCCAGCGGCAACCAAGACAATCTACTGGGAAGATGGCTCTGTTGCCAGATGGTGGTGGCCACAGGTGGTCAGTGCGGGGGTGGGAGGTATACAGGGGATTTGGAGAGTCTTTCTTTTTCTAAGGTATTTGAACCATTTTCTACACCATCATTTTGTTTGTTTTCACTTATTTTTTTGGCTGTGCCACTTGGCTTACAAGAGCCTTGTTCCCTGACCAGCGATTGAACCCTGGCCCTTGGTGATGAAAGTGCAGACTCCCAACCTCTGGACCATCAGGGAATTCCCTGCAGGGTCTTAAGGAAGGACTTTCTGAAGGAGACATAGGTGTGTGAGCTGAGTCAGAAAGCACAGACCCAGCGACCAGGAAACCCACTCCCAGGTCCATAGTGAACGATTGGCCACCAAAATACAGGCACTAGAACCCTCCCAGCAGCACCACTTGGAGCAGCTCAAACTCCATACCCCTGGCATGTTGTTTAGCTGAGGGCTCTCCCCTTCCCAACCTGTGAGTCCCCCAGTCCCTCCCAGGGGAAAGTACTCTCTGACGATCATCAGCCCCATTCTACAGATGTGGGAACTGAGGCACAGAGAGCTTAAGTAACTTGCCCAAGGTCTTGGAGCTTGTAATTGGCAGAGGCACAGATCAAACCACTCTGCCTCCCCAGTGAGGAATGTCTTCATCCATAGGTAACCTCAGGCCTAGGGTAACCTCATTTTACTCTTGCGCTCCATCAATGTATTGTATTATTTTTTTAGTTTTTATTTATTTATTTTTGGCCTCACTGCCAAAAATGAGGGAATTCCCTCATCAATGTATCTTAAAAAAAAAAAAAATGGAAATTCCCTGGTGGTCCAGGGATTATGACTTTGTTCTTTCACTGCTGAGCAATTGGGTTTGATCCCTGGTCAGGGAACTAAGATCCCACCAAATGCACAATACAGGCAGGAGAAAAAAAAAAATGAAGCTATTTTTTAAAACTGGCTTAACACAGAAGTCAAGGCAGAAAGGAGTTCATTAGAAACAGAGAGAAAGGGTAAATAAAAATTGTCTAGATGGGGGAAAAGGTTTTCTGGGCACAAGAAGCCACAGTTGAGAAGGTGAGGGCAAGTGAGAGAGAAACAAAGGCAGGGAGAGCCAGAGACTGAGAAAGAGAGAGTCTCACACAGACTGAAAATGCCTGAGACAGACAGGGGAGAGATGGGAACTTGGCTGGTAAAAGCACCCCTGGTTGCCTCAGGGTGGTCACGCAGAGTGAGGGGCAAATCGTGGTTGGTGATGAGGTGAGCAGAGTATTATGTGGGCTTGGGAGGTGTTCTGAGGATGCTCACTTTATTGCGGGACTCCTGGATTGAGGAGGGAGGTGAGGAGTGGATGAGGGTCCTGGGACAGCAGGAAGCCAGGAGGGGGCAGGTATCAGCCTTGTCCTAGAGGGGTGGGGAGAGGTGCACTGAAGATCCCTAAACTTGATGAGTTCCTTGCCATGAATGAGCCATCTGGGCACACCCAGAGTTCCCATGGATGGTGGTGGCGGGCTGCCCTGGGGCAGGCATCCTTGACACCTTCCAGGCCCTAGTTTGGGGCCCCCCTCATTGCCTCCTTCTCCTCTCTCCACAGATGCCCATGTCTGCTCAGGCGTACCCAGTAAGTACCTGCTGGTGGGTGATGGACTTCCCCTCGAAGTGTGGGTTCAGTGGCTGAGGACGGCCCTGGGGCTCCCCTCATTGCCTCCTTCTCCTCTCTCCACAGATGCCCATGTCTGCTCAGGCGTACCCAGTAAGTACCTGCTGGTGGGTGATGGACTTCCCCTCGAGGTGGGGGTTCAGTGGCTGAGGAGGCCCTGGGGCCCCCAGCCTCTCATCACTCATGTCTTCCTTCTATCCATGTAGAGTCCCGGACAGTACTATCAACAACAAAGCAGACTGCCTGTAAGTGGGACAGTGTATGGCCATTTGGGTGTTGGGTGGTAAGAGTTGGGGGTGGTCAGATTGGATCCCAGTTGTATTAATCCAGCACCTAGAGATATGCCTGCATGTAGTAGCTGTTGTTGTCATTTAGTCGCTCAGTCGTGTCTGACTGTTTGTGACCCCATAGACTGTAGCCCGCCAGGCTCCTCTGTCCATGGGATTCTCCAGGCAAGAATACTGGAGTGGGTTGCCATTTCCTTCTCTGGGCGAACTTCCCACTCAGGGACTGAACCCACATCTCCTGCATTGGCAGGTGGATTCTTTACCTCTGAGCCATTAGGGACTGCCCCTGTATGCCATAGGTGTTCCCTAATTTTTGTCGAATATTACAGAATAGTATCTCCTCTTCCTCACTTCACAGACCATGGAGGGACCCCCAGCCTTCAACCCGGTAAGGTCTCTGGCAGGAGTTTAGGGTTCTGTGGTGGGCAGTTTGTGGGAAAACAGGAGTGGGAGGTCCTGAACCACTGGGAGCCCTGAGAAGTTTGGAAACAGAACGGGCAGAGCACATTTGGGACAGGAGGTGGGTGGGGAGAGGGTAGAATTGGTGGTCGGAGTCGGTGGGGCTTGGAGGTTTGGAGCGTTTCCCAGGATAAGTGAATGCTCCTCTCTGAAAATTCGTCCCTGCCTCTGGCTTCTGGGGACCTGAGAGATGTTGGAGTGTTGTGTTTTCTTTCCACAGCCCGTGCCATTTAATGGGAGACTGCAAGGGGGGCTCATAGCTCGAAGAACCATCATTATCAAGGGCTACATACCTCCTACAGCCAAGAGGTACAGAATCTAGATTGAGATGTGAAATCTCTGTCACCATCATCGCTCAAACCTAGGAGTCTGAACCCCTAACCCCCTCCTCCATTGGAGACCCCGGAGTCCAGGCCCCAGTTCCCTCTTTCCTTGGGGAGCAAGGTGCTCCCCCAGCCCCCCTCCCATACCCCCACCTTACTCCTGCCTTCCTCTCTGCCCCAGCTTTGTCATCAACTTCAAGGTGGGATCCTCTGGGGACGTGGCTCTGCACATTAACCCCCGCATGACCGAGGGCGCTGTGGTTCGGAACAGCTTTCTGAATGGCTCTTGGGGATCTGAGGAGAGGAAGGTCTCCTACAACCCATTTGGTCCTGGACAGTTCTTTGATGTGAGTCTGGGGTTTCTTTCCCTGCTTCCCTCTGAAGCGTCTGTCCTGGCCCTGGCCTCATACCTGCCCTTCTCCCTGCAGCTGTCTGTTCGTTGTGGTACAGATCGCTTCAAGGTGTATGCCAATGGCCAGCACCTCTTCGACTTCTCCCATCGCCTCTCAGCCTTCCAGAGGGTGGACTTGGTGGAGATCCATGGTGATGTCACCTTGTCCTACGTCCAGATCTGATCTATTCCTGGGGCCATAACCCTTGGGAACACAGAGGAATGGTTGGATTTTTAGGTGGACCCTTTCTAAGCCCCTAATAAAATGTCTGAGGGTGTCTCATGAATGTATGTGACTCCATTCACTTCCCTCATTGTCTCTTTCTTTTTGATTCAGCCATCCAGTCATCTGGTCATCCATCTTCTCATCATAATAAACCTAGGCCTTTGAGTGTATCAACCCATTCACTCCTCACAATGCCAGTAGGTAGGAACTATTAATATCTTCCATGTGTAAATGATGAGGAAACAGGCAAAGAAAAATGAAGTTCACTGCCTAAGGTCACAGAGTCCTTAAATGGCAGAACCAGGATTCAAATCGAGGTGGTCTGGTTCCCATGCTCAACCACTGTGTAGTCTTGTAGTGGGAATTCCTAATAATGTACTTTTACAGCCTTGAGAAATTTCACAGAAATAGCACCTGAAAAAACAACATATTATGTTTTTATGTTAATGACTATCTTTCATGTTTTTCTTAAGAATTATCACCTTGTTACAAACTCCAAGGCCAGACCCAGAAGGGAGTATGACTGGGATCATGAAAACATGGACCTTGAAACACCGGGTTGGCGCCAGGCATGAACACTGCCTAAGCACTTGCTAATTGTTCCCGAGACTAGCCCAGAAGGGAACGGCCTGGGATAAGCACAAGGAGATCTGGACTAAGTCAGTGTAGTTCATTACGTTTAGAAGTACATGATTAACATAACGTGTCTTGAGAAGGATAAGATCTGAGAAAGCCTTGTAGTCTGCAATTAGGAATAAAAGCTGAACTCAGAGTGGACTCTGCCCCTCAGTCCAATAGAGGCTGCAGGTCCCCTGACCCATTGCACCAGATTTCGTGTTCTGGCTTCATTCTTGTCACGTGCTCCTGGACCATTAGGGCAACATAACCTGTTGTCCCATCCACCACTATATCCATCTAACCAAAAGTCCATAGATCTATTCAACATCTAAACATCTAGCCACTCGCTAGTCCATTTATCCATCTGTTCAGCCATCTTTTCATCCAACCCTTCATCCATCCACCCATCCATTCATCTCTCCACCTCTTTCATCATCCAGCAATATTTCTAAACAGTCATGCAAGCATATGTTCATCCATCCACCTAAATATCCAACCATTCATTCACTCATCAGTCAATCTTCCTTTCCCTTTATCCATTCAGCTCTCTGTTCATCCACTCATCATCCAATCCTTCACCTTCCATCTATTCAAGCATCTATTTACTCATTTATTAGTCCATATGTCTATCCATTCAGCCATCCTTACATCCAAATTTCATTCATCCATTCATCTCTTCACTCCTTCATTTGTCCATGCAATTCTCTGCCTTACAGCACATCCATCCATCCATCCATTTGTCCATTCACCTCTCCATCCAGTCATCCATTCATTTCTCCATTTATATCTATCCATTCATCCATTCATCTCTTCATGATTAATTCCTAACTGTTTATGCACCCATTTATCTCTTCATATGTCCACTAACCATCTGCCATTTATTCAGACATCCCTTTATCATCACCTTTGTGTTGATTTAGTAATTCATTTATTTATACTTTCTTGCATCCATTTATTCCCTTATAATTTGACTTACTCACTTGCTTGTTCTCATATCCAGTTATTTGTCAGTGCCCACTCAGTTGCTCATTCAGTTTATTGTCTCATTCATTCACCTAGTCTAGTTCTCAAATAGTTCTATGTTGCAATCTCCTGGGGAATTTTTAAAAAATATTGATATCTGATCCCAACCCAGACCTTGATTAGATTAAACTATATAAAAATACCATTTTTGTAGGTTTAAAAGTGCTTAAATGTCAATCATTCCATATGTTCCAGCCTGGTATATCAGTAGCAGGTCCCAGGCATCAGTATGTTCATTTAGTTCTTCAGATGATTCTATGGATTTGTCAGACTCTGATCAAAGATGTTCCTCAGACCCTGGATGGATGCTAGGAGGGGTCAGGAAGGGAGGAGGGATGACCTGGGCACCTCCAGTCTGAGGCTCCTCCTTCTGGACTCTCTCTTGTCACACTGAACAGTCACTGCCTAGGAATGACCATGGAGATACACATCAGACATGAGCCTAGAGGGGCTTAGGGAGAGGGGCCCCCAAAGAGCTGGGGAGGTCATGTCTGATTTTGTATCACTGCTGCAAAATGTCTGAAGAAATAATGGCTACAGACTTACCCAATTTTATGGAAGATATTAGATTCTAGATCCAAGAAGCTCAATGTACTGCAAGTAGGATAAATACAAAGAGATCCTTACCTAGACCCAACATAGTCAAACTGCAGGAAGAAGGAAAAATGACAAGGACAGTTTTGAAAGCTGCAAGTGAAAAACAGCTCAACACAAACAGGGGAACAGCATGTGTTTACAGAAAGAACTAACTGTTCACAGAAACAATGGAGGTCAGAATGCAGTTGAATGATTTATTCAGAGTGCTAAAGAAAGGAAAACTGTCAATAATTCTATATTCAACAAAACTACATTTTAAAACTGAAGGCAAGGGACTTCCCCGGTGGTCCAGTGGTTGAGAATCCTCAACTGCCAATGCAGAGGATGAGAGTTCAATCCCTGGTTGGGGAACTAAATTCTCACATGCCCAGGGCAGCTAAGCCCACGGGCCACACCACAGAGCACTCTGTAAGCCATTTGCCACAACTACAGATAAACCAGCGTGCTGCAGCAAAGGGTCCTGCAGGCCACAGGAAGATCCCGCATACCACAGCTGAGACCCAACACAGCCCAAAATGATGAAATAGCTAAGTAAATATTAAAAAAACAAAACTGAAGGCAAAAGAAAGACATTCTCAGGTAGACAAAAATCAAGAATTCATTGTGAGCTGATCTACCCTGTTGGAAATGCTGAAGAAAGTCCTTTACTTTGAAAGAAAATGACATCAAATCCACAGGAAGAAACAAATGAAGAATCCTAGAAATTATAAATATGTGGGTAAACATTTTTAAAAATCAAAGTTTTTTTTAATTTAAAAATGTGATTGTAAAAGTGGAAATTATAACACTATGTTGTAGAGTGTATAACATATATGGATGTGATGGAACAACAGTAGCACAAAATAAGGTGGGAAATGGAGATATGTTGGAACAAGTCTGCTATATTTTACTGTGATTCAATATGTATTAACCTAAAGTTGACTGTGATAATTTACAGTGTAAATATTGTCATCCCTAGAGTGACCATTTAAAAACCAGCTTTCAAAATATATAGATTTTTAAAAAAAATCAACAGAGGAATTTAAATAGTATACTAAAAGTTGTTTAACACAGGAGAAGGTAGTGAATGAGTCACAGCGAGTGAAAACGGACAACAAAATGGCAGCCATGAAGCCAACCATATCGATCATGACATCAAATGTGAATGACATAAACATTCCAATCTAAAGTCAGAGATCATCTGTGGTAGTCAGCTTCCAAAGTGGCCTCCAAGGATACTCACACCCTTGTGTGAACACCTCCCAAACTACCAGCGTTGCTATAAATGACTAGGAAAATACAGCAGAACTCATGGTACAAACAGGGTTATGAGACACTGCAGCTTCTGTCTTGGCTTGTTCTATTGCTGACACTTTTCTATCCCTCCTCTCGGAGGAGTCAGGAACTTCTTGAACAGTCCTGGGTAAGTGTTCATGTGACAAGAGACTGAAACTCCTGCCAGCACTCATATGTGTAAGCCCTCTTTGGAGAAGCTCCTCCAATCCCAGTCAAGCCTTTAGAATAGGGATTGCAAACTTTTTCTATAATGTTGTTGTGTGTTGTTTAGTTACTAAGTCGTGTCCAACTCTTTGCCACCCCATGGACTGCAGCTGGCCAAGATCCTCTGTCCATGGGATTTTCCAGGCAAGGACACTGGAGTGGGTTGCCATTTCCCTCTCTAGGAGATCATCCCAACCCAGATTCAAACCAGAGTCTCCTGCACTGGCAGGCAGATTCTTTACTGCTAAGCTGCCAAGCCACATAGTAAACCCTTTAGGCGTTGTGGGTGACCTGAAAAAGTCCTGAAATCCAAGCGCAAAAAGCAGCCAATAGGCAATACATAAATGAAAGAGCATGACTATGT
>NW_011494852.1:6565664-6568972 GCF_000754665.1 Bison bison bison | reverse complement strand
ACTATGTCCCAGGAAAACTATTTATGGACACTGAAATGTGTATTTCACATCATTTTCAGGGTTATGAAAATTTCTTCTTTTTTTTTTCACTTTTTTCCAGCTATTTTAAAGTGTGGAAATCATTCTCAGATTGTGACTCTTACAAAAACAGGCATTGGGTGGATTTAGCCCACTGCCATAGTTTGCCAAAACATCTTTCGGATGATAGAAACTTCACTGATAGATTGTAGCTTCATGAAAACTCAGCACCCCAACCACCTAGTTAAGCCACTCCTGGACTCCAAACTTCAGAAACAGTAAGACAATAAGTATGCGTTATTTTATGACGTTAATGGGATAATTTGTTATGAAGCAATAGATAATAATACACTGTCAGCCTGAATAAGAAAGTCAGACCCAAGCATATGCTTATTTGTACTTTAGATCTAACTTTTTAGACATAAAAAAAGTTGAAAGTAAAAGGATAAGAAAAATACCAGGCAAACAGTAAGCATAAGAGAGTGAGGACAAAATTGGTATCAGTGCAATAGATGTTAAAAAAATTTTACTAGAGACAAAGAAGAACGTAGGAAGTGAAAGTGGAGAGAGAAAAAGTTGGCTTAAAGCTCAACATTCAGAAAATGAAGATCATGGCATCTGGTCCCATCACTTCATGGGAAATAGATGGGGAAACAGTGGAAACAGTGTCAGACTTTATTTTTCTGGGCTCCAAAATCACTGCAGATGGTGACTGCGGCCATGAAATTAAAAGACGCTTACTCCTTGGAAGGAAAGTTATGACGAACCTAGATAGCATATTGAAAATCAGAGACATTACTTTGCCAACAAAGGTCCGTCTAGTCAAGGCTATGGTTCTTCCTGTGGTCATGTATGGATGTGTGGCACCCTACTCCAGTACTCTTGCCTGGAGAGTCCCATGGATGGAGGAGCCTGGTAGGCTGCAGTCCATGGAGTCGCGGGGGGTCGGATACGACTGAGCGGCTTCGCTTTCACTTTTTACTTTCATGCATTGGAGAAGGAAATGGCAACCCACTCCAGTGTTCTTGCCTGGAGAATCCCAGGGACGGGGGAGCCTTGTGGGCTGCTGTCTATGGGGTCGCACAGAGTCGGACACGACTGAAGTGACTTAGCTTAGCTTGTATGGATGTGAGAGTTGGACTGTGAAGAAGGCTGAGCACCAAAGAATTGATGCTTTTGAACTGTGGTGTTGAAGAAGACTCTTGAGAGTCCCTTGGACTGCAAGGAGATCCAACCAGTCCATTCTGAAGGAGATCAGCCCTGGGATTTCTTTGGAAGGAATGATGCTAAAGCTGAAACTCCAGTACTTTGGCCACCTCATGCACAGAGTTGACTTATTGGAAAAGACTCTGACGCTGGGAGGGATTGGGGGCAGGAGGAGAAGGGGACGACAGAGGATGAGATGGCTGGAGGGCATCACTGACTCAATGGACATGGGTCTGGGTGAACTCCGGAGTTGGTGATGGACAGGGAGGCCTGGTGTGCTGCGATTCATGGGGTCACAAACAGTCGGACACAACTGAGCGACTGAACTGAACTGACATCAAATATACACATCAAAGATACACATGTAGGGAATTTCCTAGAGCTCCAGTGGTTAGGACTTGGCGGGTTCACAGCAGCGGGGCAGGGATTCTATCCTTGGTCAGGGAACTAACATCCTGCATGCCCAGAGGCATGGCAAAGACAAAAAAAAAAAAAAGACAAAAAACCCCAAACACATGTATATTGCTAAGTGACAAAAGCAAGGTGAGTAGGTGGAGAGCTCAATTTTATGCAGGGAGGGGCGAGAAAACTGCATATGCATGAGTTTAGGAATATAGAGAGGACTTCCTTGGTGGTCCAGTGGTTAAGAATCTGCCTTGTAATGCAGGGGACACTGGTTCCACCCCTGGTCTGGGAAGATTCCACGTGCCAAGGGACAACCGGGCTGGTGTGCCACAAATACTGAAGCCCACGCGCCCCAGAGCCCATCGTCCATGAGAGAAGCCACCACAACTGGCGTAGCCCGAGCCCCGCAACTAGAGAGTGGCCCCACTCCCCACAACTAGAGAGCAGCAATGAAGACCCAGCACAGCCCAAAAGTAGATAAATAATAAAATATTTATATACATTAAAAAGGTAAATAATAAAGCATATTTTTTAAAAAAGAAGTACAGAGTTTTAGAAAGAAACACAAGAAATGAAGACACTGGTAACAGAAGTTTATTCTTATAAAGGAGGACTTTCATCTGCATGTTTTATATATTTATATTTTTCTGTTTTGAAATGACAAACACAGAAAGTTGTAAGCACCATACAAACATTTTTTTTCCTATACGCATTTGAGTGCTAGTTGCCAATATGCTGCCTGATCGCCTTCAAATACTTCACTGTGTATTTCCACACAAACAAGAACATTCTCTTGCATGTCCACTGTAAGGCCACAGTGAAAATCAGGAAATCTACATGGATGAATAACTATCATCTGTTCTGAAGACCCCAACCGCATTTACCATGGTGCCAATGACTACTTTTCACTGCAAACCTGGGAATTTGTACCATAAGTGTATGTGGGTACATGTGAGCTTAGTTGCTCAGTGGTGTCCAACTCTTTGCGACCCCATGGACTGGAGCCCGCCAGGCTCCTCTGTCCATGGGATTCTCCAGGCAAGAATCCTGGAGTGGGTTGCCATTTCCTCCTCCAGGGGATCTTCCTGACCCAGGGATCAAGTCCGGGTATCTTGTGTTGCAGGCAGATTCTTTACCATCTGAGCCACCAGATCTGCTGTGTGTGTGCGTGCGTGTGTGTACATG
Source organism: Bison bison bison (assembly GCF_000754665.1). Classification (NCBI taxonomy): domain Eukaryota; kingdom Metazoa; phylum Chordata; class Mammalia; order Artiodactyla; family Bovidae; genus Bison; species Bison bison. The sequence continues at coordinate 6,566,158 of NW_011494852.1, read as the reverse complement.
TCTCTGGTAGCTCAGACGGTAAAGAATGCCTGCAATGTGGGAGACCTGAATTCGATCCCGGGGTTGGGAAGATCCCCTAGAGGAGGGCATGGCAACCCACTCCTGTATTCTTGCCTGGAGAATCCCCATGGACAGAGAAGTCTGGCAGGCTACAGTCTGTGGGGTCACAGAGTCTGACACGACAGAGCAACTAAGCACAGCAAGAATATATCCTTGAACAGGCAAAAACAAAAAACAACAACAACAACAACAACAAAAATGAGCCCAGGGGACCAGGGGAATTCAGACTTTCCCGGGTCTTCCACTGGGAGAGGGGAGACTTCATTCCACGATTCATCCAGAGACACACTCTCAAGAGCTGAACCTGGGGTGGGGTGACTTCAGCCGAAGGGTCTCAAGGGGCAGAAAAATGGGTCCAGAAAAGGCTGAAGCCCCGCGCAGCACGGCTGGTCTTCTCACCACCCCAGGTTCAGTCGGGAACCAGTTCCAGCTTT
>NW_011494852.1:6561694-6565385 GCF_000754665.1 Bison bison bison | reverse complement strand
CTGGGATTCTCCAGGCAAGAACACTGGAGTGGGTTGCCATTTCCTTCTCCAATACATGAAAGTGAAGAGTGAAAGTGAAGTCGCTCAGTCGTGTCCGACTCTTGGCGACCCCGTGGACTGCAGCGTACCAGGCTCCTCCATCCATGGGATTTTCCAGGCAAGAGTACTGGACTAGGCCAGGGGATTTTCCCAACCCAAGGATCAGAACCCACGTCTCTTACATCTTCCATGGATACGGAAGCTGAGTGCATCCCGCCAAGAGGCGCGGCCCCGGACTTTCCCAGAATCCGGCCCAGCCCTCCGTGCGCGGCTGGCACACTGCACCCTCCCGGCTCCATCCGCAGGTGACAACCCCGGCAGCTGCGAGCGCCTCGCTGAGAGGGTTGGGGGTGATCGTGTGGCCCTGACTACCCCCGGCCCCCACCAGAGCCCTTCAGTGGCGGCCCAGAGAACCCCTGAATCCAGATAATCCCAACCTGGAGGTCGCGGGGTGGGAGCAGTGGAGGGAGACTGGGCGTCTGCAGGGACCCAGCTCCCCCTTTCCCATAGAATCTCTGGTAAGACTGGGTTGGGGGTGAGACGCTCGCGGCCTTCGGGTGAGCCCGGAAGGACGAAGTGTGTGGACCCACTCGACATGGCAGACCCGCCCTTCGCGTCCAGCGTCTCCTCCGCGGTGAGGCTGGCGCTCCAGTGCGCTTCTGACCCGGGGCACAAAGGGCGGGAGCCTGTCCAGACCCGCATGCCAGAAGTCTAGGAGGCAGGTGAAGTCCGATTTGCTTCCGAACCCCTCCCCGCACGAGCCACCTGCAGCCGCCTGGAGGTGGGGGAAGCTGGGGAGAGACAAGAAGCTGGGGGTGCGCGCGGGGAGCCTGAAATTCACTCACCTGAGGTCCCCAAGGGACCTGATTGCAGACGAACCGATTGGGGGGTCTGTTACACGAGGGCGCCAAGGGATGGCTTGTGTATGTGTGTGTATATGTGCTCAATCGCTCGGTCGTGTCCGACTCTTTGCGACCCCACGGACTATAGCCTGTCAGGCTTTTCTGTCCATGCGATTTCCCTGGCAAGAATACTGGAGTGGGTTGCCGTGTCCTCCTCCGGGGATCTTCCGACCCTAGATTGAAACCGCAATTCCTGCATTGGCAGGCGGCTGGAGGCACCAGGGAAGCCAAGGGAGGGCTTAGAAAGGGAAAGTCGCACAGTTGTGTCGACTCTTTGCGACCCCATGGACTATACAGTCCATGGAATTCTCCAAGCCAGAATACTGGAGTGGGTAGCATTTCCCTCCTCCAGGCGATCTTCCCAACCCAGAGATTGAACCCAGGTCTCCCACCTTGCGGGCGGATTCTTTACCAGCTGAGCCTCAGGGGAAGCCCAAGAATACTGCAGTGGGTAGCCTATCCCTTCTCCAGGGGATCTTCCCGACCCAGAAATTGAACCGGGGTTTCCTGCATTGCAGGTAGATTCTTTACTGAATTGTCAGGGAAGCCCATAAGGGAGGGTCCCTCCAAACTCTTATCGGCTCACCCTCATCGCACTACCACCTGGCTGCTCCGCAAAGTGCAGCAGGAAGGCGAGTCAAAGCCCCAGCCCCCCCAGATCGCGACCGTCCCTAGGCCTCTAGGCACAGCACCTGCCTAGTTCTGGGAGATCTAGGCTCAGATCCGCTCCCGCTAGAGCATTGCTGTGTGACCTTTAATCAGTGTCTTCACCTCTCTGAACGTGCTACTCTCGTCTATATGAAGGAGACACTGACACAAGACAGGCGCACAGATGAGGGACTAAAGACTTTATTTGCCATCCAAGACCCCTGCCCCGGGTCTCCGCCAGCCCTCCTGGGAAGGCTCAGAAGATCTTCACCAACTCCAGCTGCAGGTCCCCGCCCACCTCTAACGCGCGCACGCGCCCTGGCGGGATCCGGTACCGGAAGTGGTGGTACTCAGAGTCTGCGATGACCGCCTGCAGGGGCAAGGGGACGCGGCTTAACGTTCCCCAGGCAACTGCGGGGTCATTCCAGCCTCGTACCCACGCGGCGACCTGGACACTCAGGGAACCCTGTCAGGCCCCAGGGCCCCTTTGGGCAAATGGCTACTGTTCACTGAAACCCCTTGTCCTGAGGATTAAATGAATTTATTGTTGACACCTGAGTGCTTTTAAGGTTTAGCTGTGGATGTGGTGTCCACATTGCCGGGGTTCATTGCCTCCCTCGACGTGCAGATTGGAAGTGAAGACTGCCTGGGTGGTAGAGGATCTGCAGCGACCACACCCTGCACTTTCCCTGTCTCCCAGTCCATCCATTCTTCTGCCCCAGAGCCGCTACCTCGGTCGCCAGTGGACAGAGAATAGGATCCAGGATGTCTACACCTCCCGGCTGGAAACCCACCTTTTGGGCACTTGGCTCTCCCTCTCTGGTCCTTGGCACTGCTACACGCCTGCCCTCTGACAGTAGTGAGCTTGCGCCAGGGGAGGTGAGGGATAGGGGAGGCCCTGCCCAGCCTTGGCCACACCTTTGCTCCCAACCTCTGCCAAGGGCCTTCCTGGCCTTGCCAAGGGAAGAGACGTGGGTGTTGGAGCCCGCCCTGTGGAAGAGACACACCTTGAAGCCTTCTTCGGTGGCAATGAGGAGCACGTCGAAGGGCTGCCCTCTCTGGAAGGGAATGCCTGAGCCCCGCTCCTCTGCACCCCAGGTGCCGCGCTCCAGGGTGTTGAAGACCACCGTGGACTCGTCCAGGCGGGGGTTGAAATGCAGGGCGGCATCACTGCCTGGTTCCTCACCGCACAGCAGGTTCATGTAGAACCTGGCAGGTGGTGGAAGAGAGGGGCATCCGATAGAGAATTAACCCTTTGCCAGAGCATATTTAGAGGGACCTGAGAGCCACAATCAGGGGGAAAGGGGTGGTGGACTGGAGGCCATGGAGCCCAGATTGCAGGGCACCCGAAAACCAACTGGGGACCTGGACACACATCCACCTAGACCAGGGCCTGGGTCCCCCTCATTTCCAGAGTTTGAGAGGACCAAGGAGTCATGGTCCTGAAGACGAGAGTGCTCCCAGTTCCCAGAGGGCTGAGAACAAGGCGAGGGACCCCAGTATTCCCGGGCACCGTAGATTCTCAGAAATCCTGAAGACTCGACCCAGGTAGTCGTAGGATTGATTGCTTAGGCCTTCCATATACCGAGGGCACCTCTGATTCACAGAGGTGCCCTCAGCATATGCCCTGATTCCAAAGTGGCTGTGGTCTCAGACTGGAAGTCATATCATTGCCCTGGAATGCCCAGATTCTTACAATGATGTAGGGATCCCACCTGCACAGTCATGGGACAGATAAGTGAAGACATCAGATTCCAGAAGGGCAGAAATAGCCTGGGGATTCCAAGATCCTGGTGGGCAAAGTTGGCCTGGAGCTTTGTTCTCTGGGCTGTAAAAGTGGGGTTCACTGAGCCTGGAAACCTCCCACCCGTTACCGCTGAGGCTCGGGGGTCTCACCTGCCAGCCTTGTCGGGGACTAAACCACGAATTCTCAACACAGTGCCCACTCGGATGCCCTCGGGCAGCGAGGTCTTGTGGGGGACGTTCTGCAGCAGCCAGAGTGGATCAGGGAGGCAGAGGAGAGAGACAAGTGGGTCAGCTGTGTGGAGAACATGACCAGGACGCAGAGCAGCAGAATCAGAGAGAAGAAAGGGCACAGAGAC
>NW_011494852.1:6544056-6561050 GCF_000754665.1 Bison bison bison | reverse complement strand
CGAAGCTGTGAGCTCAAACTCTGCGCCCTCTCTCCCAGGTTAGGACCTGCTGCCTAGGGCTAAGGATGGGTCTCCCCTGAAATTCCAGTTGATGCTTCTGTAATATAATAATAACCATGGCAACAGGATAATGATAGGAAAGGCAGCTAAGAGGACAGGATATTCTGCCCAGTGGTCAAAGCTGTATCCTTGGTGCCTAGTGCAGTGCCTGGCACACAGTAAGTGCTCAGTAAATGTGGATGAAAGAAAGAAGGAAAGATAATGAGAAGTGCCACTGACAAAGCCTCGGGCTTGCCTAGCATGTGGGAGAGACCACTGATCTCTGACAGGCCACTGAGCATAGGGCCCCCGATCACCCTTATCTGACAGATAAGGAAACTGAGGCTCAGAAAGGAGAAGCAGTTTGCCCAAGAAACACAGCTAAGCAGAACCATGTAGACTGTGTGTCTGGCTTTCTTCATCTCTGGAAGTTCCTCTCTGGTTTTTTCTGTCTCCAGGATGCCCTAGACTCCCTTGTCTCTGGCTGTCTTGTGTCTCTGTCTCCCCCTGTCTCTGACTCTCTCTCTCTCTCTCACGTGTTCCTGTCTGTTTCTCTTCTTTGAGCCTCTCTCCTTCCAGAATCGCTTCTTCTCTCCCACCTGGTGTTCAGAACCAGGGACGGGGGAGGGGGAAGAGGACCACCCAGACTCAGATTAAAGGAGATAAAAAAGTGGGAACCCCAGGTCCATTTCCAGTTCCCGCAGCCCAAGACGCCAGGAGGGGAACACAGGTATGAAGGGTAGGGTGAGAAAGAGAATCCTGGAAAGGGTTTGAGGCTAGAGACAGATGGGTCCCCCTAGGGTAAAGCAATTGGAGAGTCATTATTGACCGAAACTTCTAGAGGAGAATAGCAGGACAACAAAGGGAGGAAGCTGGGCTCTGCTCGGACCAGATATTTCTCGTTCCTGAAGTCAGGAGACCTCCCCAACCACATGTGCACAGAAAAGGGTCCTTGCAGGCCAATGGGGGAGCAATGTCAAGGGATGCTGTACCCAGAAGCCTTTGTGGTAGGATCCATCTTGACCAAGAGACGTGTGCTCGCACATGGAAGGATCCTGAGATTACCAAATGCGGATTGTGAACCAGGCAAATTAAAATGATGGGCCAAAGGAAAACTGGCAGAAATGCCCCATATAAGTCACTTAAAATGCAATGTGGGCGCCACTCAGGGACTTTCCCTCTGCGTCTGCCCATTTGTCCTTCCACACATGCAGTACTCCTCCTCTTAATAAACACTTTACTTGCTTCACTACTTCCATCCTTGTGGAAATTCTTTTCTGCAAAGTCAAAGGACCAGGGCCCTTGTCACTGACCACTGGTCTCATTGCTAGGATCTGGTGCTCTCACCACCAAAACTCAGCCTCAGTCTGTGGCTGGGAACCCAAGCCCCGCTCCAAGCCGTTGCCACCCGAGATCAGGTTCTGGGAGGCAGGGAACAGGGGAGGTGTGGGGCTGAGCAGAAACCCCTCCTAGCAGCTTAGCAGCCCACAACTCCGTGTCCCTCTCCCCACCCCACCTACCCTCCCAGTTGGTACCCCACCCAGCAGAGGGAGAAGAGGCCTGGGGCCGAGCCAGGAATGGAGACTTTGGGTGGAGACAAGACAACTCAGAAATTGGTCCACCGCCCTCAGCCTCTCAGGCCTGCCAGCCTCCCTCCAGCCCCATCACCGCACAGTTGGTACAGCTGAGGGTAGGGGCGTGGCAAGCTTCTCAGATAGGGAGGGTGGGCAGCTGCATTTAGGTGGGGGCTGCAGGCACCCCCATTTGGCAGAGAACAAAGTGGGCTTAGAGAGAGCCAGCCTTTCTCCAAGGCCTCATGGAAAGGGTAGGGCCAGCGCCTGGTCTGTGTGCCAAGGACACCCCACATCATGATTTTAATTAGAGAGGGTAGTAGGGTTGGAGGTGGTAACACCAGCATCTATTCGGGTGGAGAGTTTCCCAGAATGATGGGTTCTGTTACTCAGATCCATAATCGGGTCCCCTTTGTAGGCCTCCTTCCATACATTGCTGTGTATCCTGGTAGCTCATCTTTGTCTTGATTTCTTCATTGTCTCTGGCTGTTTCTTCACATGCTGCCAACCTGTACGTCCAGACTTGTTTTTGATGTTTGGTCAGATATTTGCCTTCAATCTGTCATCAGTTTGATTGCTGGTTCACTTCTCATAACTCAGATATAGGCACCCTGGATGCATTCTATCAGTTCTGGAATAATACACTTGGTAGCACTTTTTTTTTTTCACTTCTAAATAAGCTGGGCTTCCCTGGTGGCTCAGATGGTAAAGTGACTGCCTGCAATATGGGAGGCCCGGGTTCGATCCCTGGCTTGGGAAGATCCCCTGGAGAAGGAAATGGCAATCCACTCCAGTGCTCTTGCCTGGAAAATCCCATGGACAGAGGAGCCTGGTAGGCTACAGTTCTACCAGGGGTCCAAAGAGTCGGACACAGCTGAGCAACTTCACTTCACTTCAAATAAGTGGTGAACGTGCTTATTTCCCAAGACTCTTTTTGTTTCCCCAAGCTGTATGTCACATTCATAAATTATCCAGATTTTAACAGAATACTTCCCCGAGCCTTGACAATATACAGACCTGGGCAACCACTACCCCAGTTAAGGTTTAATCAAGGCAGCTTGACCCCCTCCACCTGCCCCAGGACACAGTGTCATTCCTCAGCAGTTAGGAGCCAACGTGTTCATTTGCCATGAAAATAAAAGAAGAATGCCCAGCGGGCCGAGCATGCTGACTTTCCTCTCCTTCAGGAATAACTGGGGCAAAAAATAAATATTCATTACACCCATGGTGGTTGTGGCAATTGACAAGCCCAGGCTCTGTCCATGTCAGCTTCTTGATGACTTCAGGTCAGTTTTCATATTCAGTGAAGATAATTCAGGGGCTGCTTTGGTATTGTAAATTAGTTTACCAACGAGGAAAGTGGCATGTTTTCAAAATCTGATTAAAGCCCTGCCATGCTTGGCTTGCAGGATCTTATTCCACCACCAGAAACTGACCTCGGACCCTTGGCAATGAAAGCACCAAGTCTTAACCACCGGACCCCCAGGGAATGCAGGGAATGCTCCCAAACCTGACTCTTCCTTAAGCAATTAAGTCCATTGGATAGCTTTTAGTTTTATTTATAAAGATAGTAAGTTGTACCAATCCAATCACTTGCTAAGAAGGAGAATTTTCAGTCATAGTTGGAGGGGGAGGGGACTGAGGGGCGCTGCTCCCCTAGGGCTGGATCAGCTGGGATATCAAAAGGAACCCTGAGAAGGGTGCTCAGTAGAGGCTGACCCTCGGGATAGGAGTAAAGGGAGGACCCCAACCCCACCTGGAGGAGGTGTCCATGCAGGGCAAGGGGGCGGCCAGATGAGAGTCGGGGGAGGAAATGCCCTGTGGGTATCATGGATGGAGGCAGGTACAGATTCGGACCAAAGAAATGCACCATGATGCTGAACTGGAATTTGAGGTGTCCTTTTGAACTAATGATTTCATGAGTTGGGGGGTTTTTTTGAAGGGGGTTCTTTCAATTTTTTAAAAAAATTCTGTTAAAATAGAAAACCATGGAATTTACCTCTTTTTTTTTTTTTTGGCTGCTAGGCTTGCAGGATCTTAGTTCCCCAGCTAGGGATTGAACCAGCACCCCCTGCATTGGAAGGTAAAGTCTTAACCAGGGAAGTCCCTTTCAACCATTTTTTAAAAGTTTATTTATTTTTAACTGAAGGATAATTGCTTTATAGTATTGTGTTGGCTTCTACCAAGCATCAGCATGAATCAGTCATAGTTTACCCATGTCCCCTCCCACTTGAACATTCCTCCCACCTCCCTCCCCATCTCACTCCTCCAGGTTGTTACCAAGCCTCGGTTTGAGCTCCCTGAGTCATTAACGGTTTTTTAAATGTACAGTTTGGACTTTCCCTGGTGGTCTAGCAAATAAGACTCCACACTCCCAACGCCTGGGATGCAGGTTCTATCCCTGGTCAGGGGAACTAAGCTCTCACATGCCAGGCACGCAGGGGTGGAAGAATAAAAACTAAAAAAATAAACGTACAGTTCAGCGGCACTAGTGGTAGAGAATCCCCCCACCAGTGCAGGAGATGCAAGAGACGTGGGTTCCATCCCCAGGTAGGGAAGATCTCCTGGAGTAGAAAGTAGTAAACCACCCCTGTATTCTTGCCTGGAAAATCCCATGGGCAGAGGAACCTGGTGGGCTATAGTCCATGAGGCTACGAAGATTCGGACACGACCGAACACATGGACACACACACACAAGCATATTCACACTGAATATCCCCAGATGAGGACTTGGAGAGCAATGGCGACAAGAAGAACCTCCCTGGAGGCGGAACCAGAGCCAGTGTTTGGTCTTCATGTCCAGTGGGCTTGATCTATGCCATGGGCCAGTGTCTGCTGCAAGTTTCCATGCTCCCCTGTTTCTGAATAAGAAGCCTCTCCCACCTTAGTGTATTGGGTGTCTGGGCCCAGACTCAGCTGGGCTTGACGAAGAGGAATATGTCTTCCCCCAAAATCCTGGACTCTGTGTTGGACACGGAGCTTAAACTTGTCTGCCCTGGGCAGGGAGGTGAATGGTCTGGGTAGGAGAAGAACAGTACATGTGAATCTCATTGTAGCCAAAGGGGTCGACTGTAGCAGGAAGCTCCTGTTGACCATCCACTATTTATTATCTTTCGTTCTTTCTTTCTTCCTTACTTCCTCCCTCTCTTCCTTATTTCTTTCTTTCTATTTTTGGCCGCACTGCACAGTCTCCACAGTCAAAGCTCCGAGTCCTTAATCACAGGACCGCCAGGGAATTCCTATCACTTTCTTTCTTAGTCAAAGACTCTTGACTCAATCCAGGATGGCAATGTGGCTGTTGCAGTTCCCAGGGTTCCAGTTACTTTGGTTGTGAAGCTGACTGCCCCAAAGCCTTGCAGCTTCAGATGACCATTGGGGGTGGGGCTCATGGCTGCTATAGGTCAAGAGTTTGGATGGGGCACATGGGAATGGCTTGTCTTAGTCCATGATGTCTGGGCAACCTCTAGTGCTAGAGGCTGGGATCATCTGGACCACCTGCACTTACCCGCCCTAGGAAGCCTGAGCATCCTCAGAGAAACCAGACTACCTCCATGGCAGCCCAGGGCTCCAAAAGCTAGTGCCCCTTCAGCTAACCTGGTGAAACCTGCCTCTTCATTTCTTTTTAATGATTTTTAATTTTTTTTAACATTTACATGATTTGAATGGATAGTAATATGATGTGTGCCAATTGCTACTTTATTTACTTATTTATTGGAATTTAGATGCTTTAAAATGTTGTCTTAGTGTCTGCTATACAGCATAGTGAATCAGCTATATGTTTACATCAGTTCAGTTCAGTTCAGTCGCTCAGTCATGTTCGACTCTTTGGGACCCCATGAATCGCAGCACGCCAGGCCTCCCTGTCCATCACCAACTCCCGGAGTTCACTCAGACTCACGTCCATCGAGTCAGTGATGCCCTCCAGCCATCTCATCCTCTGTCGTCCCCTTCTCCTCCTGCCCTCAATCCCTCCCAGCATCAGAGTCTTTTCCAATGAGTCAACTCTTCGCATGAGGTGGCCAAAGTACTGGAGTTTCAGCTTTAGCATCATTCCTTCCAAAGAAATCCCAGGGCTGATCTCCTTCAGAATGGACTGGTTGGATCTCCTTGCAATCCCCTCTTTTTTGGATTTCCTTCCCATTTAGGTCACCACAGAGCACTGAGTAGAGTTCTCTGTGCTATCCAGTAGGTTTTCATTAGTTATCAATAGTGTATACATGTCAGTCCCAATCTCTCAATTCATTCCACCCTCTCTTTGCCCACTTGGTGTCCATACGTTTGTTCTCTACATCTGTGTCTCTATTTCTGCTTTGCAAATAGGTTCATCTGTACTGTTTTTCTAGATTCCTGGTATATGTGCTAATGTATGATGTTTGTTTTTCTCTAACTTCACTTCGTATATCACTCCCTAGGTCCATCCATTATTTATCATAGATTATAAATAAATAATCTATTTATTGCTACTTCTGGATTTTCTGTAGGGGCATTATATATTGACTTCCACTCAGGTGCGACAGGTGACACTGGTTTAATCCCTGGGTTGAGAAGATCCCCTGGAGGAGGACGTGGCAACCCACTCCAGTATTCTTGCCTGGGAAATCCCACCAACAGAGAAGCCTGGTGGGCTACAGTCCATGGGCTCAATAAGAGTCGGACACGACTAAAGCGACTGAACGGGCACACACAAAAAGGGAGAGGGTGTGGCTCTCTTTCATCTCCTCGCCTCCTCCCTACTGCTGGGTTCATGCGCCCTCTTATCATTTACCAACAGACTTTAAAGTCATCATGGCTAGAGCAGTGTTCAGTGTTCACATTCATGTGACTCTGTTGGCACAATTCTCCAGCCAGCCGTGTGATGTATCTGTGAAGGTTCTCCTTGGTGTATAACTTTGTGTTCTCCCTGGAATTAGCGATCATCTTGTTTTGTATTTGTTTAGCTTTCTCTGTGCGTGCGTGTGTGCTCAGTTGTGTCTGACTCTGCGACCCCATGGGCTGTAGCCCACCAGGCTTCTCTGTCCATGCAGTTTTCCAGGCAAGAATGCTGGAGTGGGTTGCCATTTCCTCCTCCAGGGGATCTTCCTGACCTGGGGATCGAACCCGTCTCCTGCCTCTCCTTCACTACAGGTGAATTCTTTACCTCTGAGCCACAGGGGAAGCCCTCAGTACTTTCAGATGCACCCCATTTTCCATCAGTTTCACTTTCTCGGAGATTTTGCGCAAAACTTCCCCTTACTCCAGTCCTCTATTTCCTCCTCGGTGGAAAGGTGGTTGAAGGCCCCAGGTAGCTGTCTTTGTGCACAGCTGTCACTTCTCAGCCTCACATTTTTAGTCCTGGAGAAGCACCTGGTGCCATGGCTTCCTGGGCTGGGCTGTTCGGCAGTTCTGAATGAATGAGTTTCTTCTCCACTTTTTCAACTCCAGCCTAGGATTCAATTTCTGGGGTCTACTAAGTTACCATATATTCAGTACCTAAATCTGTCTTCTCTCTTTTTCTTTGTCCTTGAGGGCTTACACCTTGAAAAAATCCTTTAGGGACTTCCATGGTGGTCCAGTGGCTAAGACCCTGTGCTCCCAATGCAGGGGTTCCTGGTTCAATCCCTGGTCAGGGAACTAGATCCTGTGTACCGCAATTAAGACCCAGCACAGCCAAATTAATTAATTAAAATATGTTCTAAAAGTCCTTTAAAACATAATGATTTAAGGGCCAGAAGTCTGAGATCATTTTTTTTTTTTTTTGGCTCTGCATCTCCTGACTACGTGAACTGAAGACAGTTGCTTTTCTCTTTATGTTGGTGAATTGGGGGTAACAGTGGTCGCTACTGCATAGATAAGATAATATTAGAGTGAGAGACTAAACGGTGAAAGTCGATAAAGTGCCTAGAGCTGTGTGACACACACCAGGATATGCTGTTTGCACTGGAGTGGCTGCTGCTCGTGGGTTTCACATTATACATTATTGCTGATTGGCACATCACTCCAACCTCAAAGCTTAAAATAACCATTTCCTTTTGCTCAAGGATCCTGTGAGTGAGGAATTCAAACAGGGTATAGTTTGTTTCAGCTTTTCAATGTTGGGGGCCGTAGCTGGGAAGACTTAGTGGTTGGGGTTGATGTGAAAGCTTGGGGCTGGATCATCTGGAGACTTATTCACTCAAAAGTCCACCTGTAAGTCAATGCTGGTGGTTGACTGGGATCTCAGCTGCATGGACCGGTGGACATGAACACTTTCTGGATGGCTTGCACTTCCTCATAATATGGCTGCTCACATAGCAGCTCAGGGTTCCAAAAGGACCATCCCAGGTCACAGAATGGCAACCTTTCCTGACACAGTCCCACTTCTGCTGTACTCCATTGGTTACAAATGGATCAGAAGCCCACCCTGACCCAAGCAGAGGTGCTGTAGGATACCCATCCCCCCTCTGTGGGAAAATTGCCAAAGTCGTATATCATAGAAAAGCCTGTGGGACATGAAATAGTCTTGTGGCCATCTTTGGAAACTACAATTCATCATATTTCTCAAACGTTTATATATATATATATGTAAATTTTTATTTATTTATTTATTTTTGGCTGTGCTGGGTCTTCGTTGCTGCGAGGGCTTTCTCTAGTTGCAGTGCGTGGTCTTCTCATCGCAGTGGCTTCTCTTGTTGCGGAGCGTGGGCTCTAGGGTATGTGGCCTCAGTAGTTTGGGCTCCAAGGCTCTAGAGCACAGGCTCAATAGTTGTGGTGCACAGGCTTAGTTGCTCCGTAGCATATGCCGTCTTCCCAGACCAGGGATAGAACCCATGTCTCCTGCATTGGCAGGTGGATTCTTTACCACTGAGCCACCAGGGAAGCCTGCCTTAAAAATTTTTTTTAATTTATTTGGCTGCATCAGGTCTTAGCTGCTCTGTAGCATGTTGGGATCTTAGTTACCCAATCAGGGATCAGACCTGGGTCCCTGCAATGGGAGCATGGAGTCTTAGCCACTGGGACACCAGGGAAAGGGAAGTCCCCTTTCCTAGTTTTCTTGCCTACCAGGGCCACAATGCTTGTAGATACTCAAATGACAGCAGATTATGGTCTGCACATCTCTTGTCTTGCCTGACTTCATGATCAGACCTTTGTAATGCACTTTGTTATTGTCAGAAGGTCCCTGGTGGCTCAGATGGTAGAGAATTTGCCTACAGTATGGAGATCCGGGTTTGATCCCTGGGTCAGGAAGGAAGATCTGGAGAAGGGAATGGCTACCCCCTCCAGTATTCTTGCCTGAAGAATTCCCATGGACAGAGGAGCCTGGCGGGCTACAGTCCATGGGGTCACAAAGAGTCAGACACGACTGAGTGACTAATACTTGTTATTATCATTGGAAACATTTTTTCTCTCAGTTAATTGTATATACCTGTAAATTGTCTCGGAGAAGGCAATGGCACCCCACTCCAGTACTCTTGCCTGGAAAATCCCATGGACGGAGGAGCCTGGTAGGCTGCAGTCCGTGGGATCGCAAAGAGTCGGACACGACTGAGCGACTTCACTTTCACTTTCACTCTCATGCATTGGAGAAGGAATTGGCAACCCACTCCCAGGAACAGAGGAGCCTGGTGGGTTGCCGTCTATGGGGTCACACAGAGTCGGACACGACTGAAGTGACTTAGCAGCAGCAGCAGCAGCAGCAGTAAATTGTCTTACTGTAGAGGTTATCAAGCGTACAAAAGTCAACAAAACATAGGAAAATAAATCTCTCTGCACCTCCCAACCAGCACAACAGCTGCCAAACCATAGCCAATCTTGCCTGATCTGCATGTGTACCCACCTTCTATCTAGTAAAGATAATATTCTTTATTTTTGATATAATATTAAAGTCAATCTTTTAAAGTGCACAGTATTGCACCAGGAACTCTGTTCAATATTATGTAACAACCTAAATGGGAAAAGAATTTGAAAAAGAATAGATATACATATTTGATATACAATAGATATACAATTTGAAAAAGAATAGATATACATATTTGATATACAATAGATATACAATTTGAAAAAGAATACATATAACTGAATCACTTTGCTATATATTTGAAACTAACACAACATTGTTAATCAACTACACTCCAATATAAAATAAAAAGTTTTAAAAAGTGCACAATTCGGTGGGTTTTGCTATCTTCACAGGTTGTACAAGCATCACCACTATCTAATTCCAAATATCCTCTCACCCCTCAAAAGACCCCACACATAGCAGCAGTCACTCTCCATTCTCCCCTCCTCCCAGCTTTTGGCAACCACTGTCTCCATGAATTTGTCTTTTCTGGATATTTCCTATGGAGTCATGCAATATATGGCTTTTTAGGTCTGACTTCTTTCACTTAGCAGTGCTTTCAAGGATCATCCATCTTTCAGCATGGATTTGTACTTCGTCTGTTTCTACTGCTGATAATTTTCCATTGTGTAGATATACCATATTTATTTATACCTTATTTATACCATTATTTATACCTTATCCATCATTAGTTGATGGATAATTGGAATGTTTTCACATTTTGATAATGAATACTTTGTTTCAACTATTATAAATAATACTTCCATGAGCATTTTTATTTATTATTATTTGCCAGGCTGTGCAGCTTGTGGGATCTTGGTTCCCTGACTTGGAATTGAACTGAGGCTCCAGCAATGAAAGTCCAGCAGAGTCTGAACCGCTGGGCTACCAGGGAATTCCCAATATAAAAGTTTTTGTGTGGATATATGTTACCATTTTTCTTGTGTATCTACCAAGAAAGGAACAACAACCAAGGAACGGGGTTGTTGGTCACTGGGTAAGTTCACGTTTAATCTTTGGGGAACTGCTGGAGTGTTTTCTATAGCTGCACTATTTTACATTCCCACCAGCAAATTAAGAGGGTTCCAGTTTCTCTATATCCTTCTTTAGGAAATGTTTACTTATTTATTTGGCTGTGTAAAGTCTTAGTTGCAGCATGCAGGATCCAGTTCCCTGACCAGGCATCGAACGGCATCGAACCCAGGCCCCTTGCATTGGGAGCTCGGAGTCTTAGCCACTGGACCATCAGGGAAATCCCTTTCTCCATGTCCTTACCTGTACTTGTTATTATCTATCTTTTTTATTGTTGCCATCCTAGTGGGCTAAAAGGATTGTTTTGTAAGATGTTAACTTTGATGTATTAAGTATGTGTAAAGTTTTAAAGAACTTTGGCATATTAAAATACCTAACTGAATAGCCTTGTGATTCCAACTTAAAGTATATAACTGAGTTATGGTTTATACTTGTGAATTTTACTTTACAATTTCTAAAAACAGTGCTGGGACATTTAAAAGGACTACAGACTACTTAAGATTCACTATATTTTTTCTTCTTTTTTTTAAATTGAAGGATAGTTGATTTATAATGTTGTGTTAGTTTCAGGTCTACAGCAAAGTGATTAAGTGATAAATACAGGTGTGTATATATATATGAATATATAGGGCTTCCCTGGTGGCTGAGATGGTAATGAATTCACCTGCAATGCCGGAGACCTGAGTTCGATCCCTGGGTCAGGAAGATCCCCTGGAGAATCCCAGGGACGGGGGAGCCTCATGGGCTGACGTCTATGGGGTCACACAGAGTCGGACATGACTGAAGTGACTTAGCAGCAGCAGCAGGGCTTCCCTGGTGGCTGAGATGGTAATGAATCCACCTGCAGTGCCGGAGACCTGAGTTCAATCCCTGGATCAGGAAGATCCCCTGGAGAAGGGAATAGCTACCCACTCCAGTATTCTTGCCTGGAGAATTCCAGGGACCGAGGAGCCTGGTGGGCTACAATCCATGGGGTCCTAAAGAATCAGACATGGCAGAGCGAGTAACACTTTCACTTCACTTTCATTAATTCTTTCTCAGATTCTTTTTCATTATAGCTTATTACATGGTATTGAACATAGTTCCCTGTGCTATACAGTAGGTCCTTGTTGTTCATCTGTTTTAAAAAATAATTGTATTCATTTATTTGGCTGTGCTGAGTCTTCATGGCTACAGGAGGGTTTTTCTCTGGTTGTGGCGAGTGGGGGCTCCTCTGTAGCTGTGGCGCTCAGACTTCTCACTGCAGTGGCTTCTCCTGTTGCAGAACACGGGCTCCAGGGCGCATAGGCTTAGCAGTTGCAGCACGCAGGCTCCAGAGTTCAGGCTCAGTAGTTGTGGCAAATGGGCTCAGTTGCCCCTCGGCACGTGGACTCTTCCCAAAACAGGGATGGAACCTGTGCTCCATGCATTGGCAGGCAGATTCCTTCCCACTGGGCCACTAGGGAAGCCTTGTTTACCTATCTTATATGTAGTAGGGTGTATCTGTTAACCCCAAACTCCTAATTCATCCCTCTCTCCCCCTTTCCCCCTTGATAACTATAAATTTGCTTTCTATGTCTGTGAAGATTCCCTATATTTTGATATCACTGAAACATTTGGAAACAATTGGAAACTTACAGAATAGTTTGTAAGTTTGTATTAGTTTGTATTTGCAAATACAGGACTATGTAAGTCAGTTGCCAATAGACAGCCCCACCATCCTCAAATACGCTAATAAGTGTGTGTGAGGGGTACACAAGGACGCTCACTCACACCCAACAACATCAGGGGTTCACCCTAGAGCCCCTACTGCCACCTGACCTTCAGACCCCATTCCAGTTCTGCCTGTGGTGCCACCGAGCAGCTGGTAGCAGAGGACTCAGTTCAGAAACTGGCATTGATTTGGTTGTCACATATTCTTAGTTTCTGTCCCCTTCAGTCTGGAACAGTTCCTCAGTCTTTCTTTCTTTCAAGACCTTGACATGTTAGAAGGTTACAGGTTGATGTTTCCTTGTCCTTGGATTTTGGGGGCAGAAGCGTCACTGTGTGCACCTATGAAGCTGCTCACAACCTCCAGGTATCCTGTTGCTGGTGATGTGGACTCTGAACATGTGATTAGCAGTACCTGCCAGGTTTCTCCACCATCGAGTTACCCTTTGGTCTTTGGTCATTAGTAAACATTTCATAGGGAAGCACTTAGAACTTAGTGCAAACATTCTTCATTCCATTTTTTATCATTTCTCTCCTTTCCTTATGCACATCTGCTATAGACTGAATGTTTATGTTCCTCCCCCTAAATCCCCATGTTGAAACCTAATCCCCAGTGCCATGGTATTTGGAAGTGGAGCCTTTAGGAGGAGATAAAGGGCTTCCCTGGTAGCTCAGACAGTAAAAAATCTGCCTGCAAGGAAAAGACCCAGGTTCAATACCTGGATCCTGAAGATCCCCTGGAAGAGGGTATGGCAATCCACCCCAGTATTCTTGCCAGGAGAATCCCATGGACCGGGGAGCCTGGCAGGCTACAGTCTACGGGGTCACAAAGAGTCAGATACGACTGAGTGACTAATGCATACAAGGTCATGAGACAGAGGCCTTATGAGTGGGAGTCTCTTATAAAGGGACCCAGAGGGTCAGCCTTGATGGTCCAGTGGTTAAGACTCCACGCTCCCAGTGCAGAGGGCCCAGGTTTGATCCCTGGTCAGGGAACTAGAGTCCACATGCCACAGCTAAAGATTTTGCATGCCGTGATGAAGATCAAAGATCCTGTGTGCCGAAACTAAGATCCGGAACAGCCAAATAAATATAAATCTTTAAAAAAAAAAATCCACCTGCCAATGCAGGGGACCCAGGGTCAATCCCTGGTCTGGGAAGATCCCACACATCGGGAAGCGACAAAGCTCTCGAGCTGCAATGACTGAAGCCTGTGCACCCAGAGCCCGTGCTCCACAAAAGAAACAGCCACGGCAATGAGAGGCCCGCGTGCTGCAACTAGAGAGCAGCCCTGCTCAACACAACTAGAGAAAACCCACGTGTAGCAACGAAGACCCCGCACAGCCAAAAATAAATAAATAAAAATTTAAAAATAAATAAAGGGACCTAGAGAGTGCCTTGACCCTCTAGTCATGGGGGGATCGGTGAGAACCAGCAATTGAAAGGTTGTTGTTGAATCACGCGAAGACACCGGGATTCTTGGCCCCCAGAGGAGAAGAATTCAATCCGGGGCCAGAGACGAGGCCTGATCGCTCAGAGCTTTTGTGTAATAAAGTTTTATTAAAGTATAAAGGAGATAGAGAAAGCTTCTGACATAGGCATCAGAAGCGGGCAGAAAGAGTACCCGCTTGCTAGTGTTAACAATGAAGTTATATAATCCAAAGGATGTCTGAGGTTGTAAAGACCTCATCAGACCCACTCCCATAATTTACATTTTAAGATAACACTGTCCTCAGGCAGGATACATCCTTGTAAAGACCAGGTCTACTCCCATAATTTACCTTTTAAAATAACAGAAGGTTTAATCCAGAGACTGTCCTTAGGCAGGATACATTATTGTTATATAATCCTAAGGAATGTGGAGAAAGAAAAAGGTTTGTCCTTTCTTCCTCCTTGAGAATTCCAGACCCCTCTCTCCTTGGGGACCCCTAGACTCCCTATCAACCTGCCTAGGAAATGACTCTCTCACAATCAGGCTCTCAGTGATGATAATGACACCTTGGTCTTGGACTTCTCAGCCACCAGAACCATGAGAAATAAATTTCTTCTTTTTTTTTAATATGCAATGTTTTACTAGCTGCATACATTTCAACAAACAAGTTGGGGACACAGATTTGGCTATTTAGATTATTAAAAGTATTTATTACAAGGTTTCTTTTCCTATATTTAAGAGAAAACACATGACTGGAAATATTGAGATGGAAACTGGGTTAAACCAATTCCCAAGTCCTTATTAAGTAATTCATCAATAAAGGAAAATATACTTTAGAACTAAAAATTAGGGAAGCCTATACACAATTTAGATAGGGGTGGGAGAGAAAAATAAATCAAAATGAAGTCAGATCGTTTACATTTTATAGCCTTCAATCCAGCACATAAAACTGTACTATTTAATGTATTTCTCCATGAACTTTTTGTGAAATTCAGATCGGAAGCGTATCATTTACAAATCTTTTGTCTTTCTTCTGATCATGTACACCTTTTGCACAGTTCTTGAAGACAACGTCATCATCTCACCTTCTTTTAACTTTGAAGTTGGCCTGAGGCTGGGATGGGCCAGTGAGATTAAGAAGAACGAATCCTTTCTTCTTTAGCTTTTTGTTCTTGTTCCTTCCTGGCCTGCTCTTCAGCTCTTTCTGTTTTAATTTTTTCCAGCTCTTCAAGAAGAGCTGCAGTATCATCATCATCACTCTCCTCTTCAAAATCTTCATCTTCATCTTCCTCATCTGTCAGTGGATCGTCTGCATCAAGGTTGGCAGCAGGAATCTGGTCCAATCGAGGCTTCTTTGACACTGAAGAGGAGGTTGTATGTTCTCGGGTTGGCTGATCTCTTGTTTGTTTTCTCTTGCAGCAGCTCTCTCTCTCTTCTCCAACTCTCTCCTGAAGTCACGGTTTCGAACCTCTTCAGGGGCATCCTGAGTGGTCTGTCTATATTTTGTCTTTGTATGAGAGGGTAGGTCTCTGCTTGAATACTGCTTTGACAGTTGGCTCAAATCACCCTCACCTTTTCCTCTTCCACCTCTTGCAGGTTCAAAAGTTGGCCGAGCTGCTGTTGTCATCTTTTATGTTTGGCCGAATTCCGACGCTTCTACCTCCGGAGATCATACAGACACCATCATGACTCTCTGCTCCCCAAGAAATAAATTTCTGTTGTTTGTAAGCCATCTGGGCGATGATATTCTAGGGCTGTCACAGTGGCCCTAGCAGAATAAGACAACATCAGTACGGGCTCATGGCTTCCTATTCTAGTCATGGTGTTATCACTCAGGAGTCTCATGGTCCCAGATTCAGTCTGTGGGAGTCCTTCAAGTGATTCAAGTGAGTTCATACACCTGCCCCGGATGCCCCGTCCTTTTGTAAGTGCTTCCTTCTTCTCTGACACAAGCAGTTGTTCCCAGCACATCTTGTATGCTCCCTGTCTGAGCCTGGGAAGCGGTCATTTCTACAGCAGTTCCTTCAGTAGAGAAAGATACGGTCCTTAGGAACCAAGATCTGGGTGCCAGTGTGTGAAAAGGGAAAGTGTTAGTTGCTCAGTTGTGTCTGACTCTTTGTGACCCCATGGACTGTAGCCTGCCAGGTTCCTCTGTCCATGGGATGCTCCAGCAAGAATACTGGGGTGGGTAGAACTCCCTTCTCCAGGGTATCTTCCCCACCCAGGAATCAAACTCAGATCTCCTGCACTGCAGGCAGATTCTTTACCATTGGAGCCACCAGGGAAGCCTGAGTGCAAGTGTGCTCACTGCCATTCAGATGTCTCTGCTCCCAGGCCCTCTGGGGAGACCAGGTGGGAATACAAGAAGTCAAGTGTATGTCCACATATGGTAGGGTAGGCAAAATTTTACCTCTATCTTCCTTTTTTTTTTCTTTTGGCAAGGCCTGAGAATTAAACTGACAAACCAAATCAACACAGAAGAAATGAATACACATTTAAAAGTTTTACATGATCTGGAGCCCACATAAGGAAATAAACACAAAGAAGCAGCTACACCTACAAGTTAAGAACAATGAAAGGCATTGTGGAAAAGTAACTAAACTAATACGTGGGGAGGTAAAGGAAGATAGGAATCTTTTTTTTTTTTTTTTGGCTGCAATGGCCACGTATGATCTTAGTTCCCCTGAAGTGGGAGTGCAGAGTCTTAACCACTGGATTGCCAGGGAAGTCCCAGACAAGAATTATTTTAACAAGGCCTCCCTAGGTTCTCACCTTGCTGATAAAATTGTTACTTTCTTAGGGCACAAGTAGAGCGTCTTTCACTTGGCAGTTTTTATCTCCTGTTTTCAGGAGAAAAGTGGAGATTAGAATGACCTTCCTGTATTTGCTGTTTTTCAAGTGCTGAAAGCTCAAAATAATCCTTATACCAAAGGGCATATTTTGGGTGACATATTTGTCACCTTTCAACACACACAGGTATTTACAACTGACTTTCTCTTTTGTGTGCATATAATGCTCATCGATCACAGAGGGCAAGTATGACTCCACTTATACAAGGTACCCAGAGCAGCCAAATTCAGAGACAGGAAGTAGAATGGTGGTGGTCAGGGGCTGGGGTTAGGGGAAGAGAAAGTGAGTGTTTAGTGGGTACAAGTTTCAGTTGGGGAAGGTGAAAAAGTGCTGGAGATGTTGGTGGTAAGGGGTGCACAACATGGGAATGTACTTAAGGCCACTGAACTGTACATTTAAAAAATAGTTAGAATGGGGGACCCCCCTGGTGGGCCAGTGGATGAGAACCTGCTTTCCAGTACAGGGGACATGGGATCGATCCCTGGTCGGGGAACTAGTCCCACATGCAGCAGGGCAACTAAGCCGCAACTAACACCTGACTCAGGCAAGTAAATACATACATTTTTTAAAATAAATTAAAAAGAAA
>NW_011494852.1:6537023-6543956 GCF_000754665.1 Bison bison bison | reverse complement strand
TTTCCTTGTGGCCCAGTGGTTAGGATTCAGAGCTTTCCCTGTCGAGGGCCCAGGGCAATTCCCAATCCAGGAATAAGATCCTGCAAGCCCAGTGCATCAAGGCCAAAAAAAAAGAAAAAAATTAACAAAAAAAGAAAACAATCAGATTTTTAAAACGTCATTTTCCTCACTGGGAAGGTAATTTACAAAACCAAAGCAGCTCCTGGGACATCTTCACTGAATATGAAAACCAACCCAAAGTCGCCAAGAAGCTGACACTGACACACCTGGGATTTTCAATTCCTGGAACCGCTGTGGGGGCACTTAGTATTACTTCTGGCCCAGTTGTTTCTTTTTATTTTTTCTGATCTGGGTCTTCACGGCTGCGTGCCGGCTTTCGCTAGTTGTACTGCACGGGCTTCTCTTGTTGCGGAGTATGGGGGTCTAGAGCTCTTAGCAGTGGTAGCACACATCGCCCCAGTTGTTTCTTTTTATGTATTTCATCTTTTGGCTGTGGTGGGTCTTCATTGCTGCACCCAGGCTTTCTCTATTTGCAGAGAGTGGGGGCTACTCACTAGCTGTGGTGGCCAGCTTCTCACTGCAGTGGCTTCTCTTTTATGGAGGATGGGCTCTAGGCACACAGGCTTTAGTAGTTGAAGCACAAGGGCCCTAGAGCGTGGGCTCGGTAGCTGTGGCCCACGGATTAGTTGCTCCACGGCGTGGGGGCTCTTCCAGGACCAGGGATCAAACCAGTGTCCCTTGCATTGCAAGGCAGATTCTTAACCAACCACTGGACCACCAGGGAAGCCCTCCCCCAGTTATTTCTGCAGGAGGTAATTCTGGAAGGTGGAAGGAGAGACACACACAACCTGCTGGGCATCCTTCTTTTTATTTTCATGGCAAATGAACGTGTTGGCTCAATACTAAGGAATAACGGTGTGTCCTGGGGTAGATGAGAGGGGCAGACTTTTTCAGGAGATAAACCTTGATTGGGGTGGTGGTTGTCCAGGTGTGTATATCATTAAGACTCATGGAACTATTCTGTTGAAACCTGGGTGATCTGATTTATGAGTGTAGCATATGGCTTGGAAAAACAAAAAGAGTATTGGGAAATAACTACATTCACCACTTATTTAGAAGTTAAAAAAAAAAAGATACTAAGTATATTATTTCCAAACTGATAGAAGATAATCAACACAGATGAATAAGAATGCATCCCACATCTGAATTATGAGAAATAAACCAGGAATCAAACTGGTAACAGATTGAATGCCTCATTTGACCAAACATCAAAAACAAGCCTGGACGTGCAGGTTGGAAGCATGTGGAGAAATATCCAGAGACAATGAAGAAATCAGGAAAAGATAAACTGCCAGGATACACAGCAATATACAGAATGACATATACAAAAGGCACATGATTACTGATCAGAATAACAGAACCCATCATTCTGGGAAACTCTCCATCTGAACAGACGTCGATGTCACAGCCTCAAAACCCACAGTCCTCTCCAGATTGAAAAATACTTTTATTTATTTTATTTTGGGTGTGCTGGGTCTTTGTTGCAGTGTGTAGGCTTCTCTAACTTCAGTGTCCCAGCTGAGCTGCCACGTCTGGGATCTTAGTTCACTGACCAGGGGGCGAACGCAGGCCCTCTGCACTGGAAGTGCAGAGTCTTAGCCATTGGACCAAATAGGGAAGTCCTTGTCCTCTCTATTTAAAATCTCCATGAGGTAGGTGTCCTTGGCACACAGATCAGCTCCAGGCCCTGGCCCCGTCCTCCCCATGAGGCCTTGGGGAGATGCTGGCCCTCTCTAAGCCCACTTTCTCTTCTGCCAAATGGAGGTGACTGTAGCCCCCACCCAAATGCAGTTTCCCACCCTTGCTCTCTGAGACGCTTGCCCCCCCAGCTGCACCAGCTGTGCAGTGATGGGGCTGAAGGCTGGGAGGCTGAGGGCGGTGGATCAGGTTCTGACTCTGCTTGTCTCCACCCAAAGTCTCCATTCCCGACTCAGCCCCGGGCCTTTTCTCCCTCTGCTGGGTGGGGCACCAAGAGGGGTGGGTGGGGTGGGGAGATGGAAATGGAGTGGTAGGCTGCCCAGGCTTCTAGGAGGAGTTTCTGCTCAGCTCCCCAATGCCCTGTTCCCTGCCTTCCAGAACCCTCTATCAACATTCTCCCTCTCACACCACCCTTCATACCTGCATGCCCCTTCAGGAGCCTTGGGCTGTGGGGACTTGGCCTGGGCAGAGGGGCCACCCTTCCCCCCCTCCCACTCCCTTCCCTTATCTTGAACACCAGGTAGGACAGAGGAGGCCATTCTGGGAGGTGGAAGGAGAGAGACTCAAAGAAGAGAAATAGACAGGAACATGTGAGAGAGACAGGGCAGGACAGAGACACAGGACAGCCAGAGACTAGGGCATCCTGGAGAAAAAACCAGAGAGGAACTTCCAGAGATGAAGAAAGCCAGACACACAGTCTACATGGTTCTACTTAGTTGTGTTTCTTGGGCAAACTGCTTCTCCTTTCTGAGCCTCAGTTTCCTTATCTGTCAGATAAGGGTGATCGGGGGCCCTATGCTCAGTGGCCTGTCAGAGATCAGTGGTCTCTCCCACATGCTAGGCAAGCCCGAGGCTTTGTCAGTGGCACTTCTCATTATCTTTCCTTCTTTCTTTCATCCACATTTACTGAGCACTTACTGTGTGCCAGGCACTGCACTAGGCACCAAGGATACAGCTTTGACCACTGGGCAGAATATCCTGTCCTCTTAGCTGCCTTTCTTATCATTATCCTGTTGCCATGGTTATTATTATATTACAGAAGCATCAACTGGAATTTCAGGGGAGACCCATCCTTAGCCCTAGGCAGCAGGTCCTAACCTGGGAGAGAGGGCGCAGAGTTTGAGCTCACAGCTTCGTCTCTCAGGACTCAGATTTTCCATGATGGAATGGATGTGAGAGTCTTCTCTCTCCACCAGGCAGCAGGAAGGTAGGGCTGGAGGGATGGTGTCTCAACAAGCCTTCCACGCTGTGTGCTGTGCTGGTATGGTTATTATTGTTAACTGTCTCTATCACTATTAGCTCAAAGGGGAGGAACCGTACACCTGGGAATCCTCAGGATGGCAGGGGCATCAGAGGCCCTAGAAAGAGGGTGCTGGGCCAGCATGGCCCCAGGGTCTGTGCCAGGTGTGGGTGGTGGGTGTGGAAAGGCTGAGTCACCAGGGCCAGGCACACCCTGCTTTGATTTAAGGTCCCAGCAGCCACGCCACTGCCACTGCCGTCCCGCTGTTCCAGCCATGGCCGGGAGCTTTGTGAGTGCTCGCAGTGTGGGGGCTTGAGGGGTTTGGACCCAAGGCTGCACTGGCAGAGGGGAGGGGCTGGGGCTTGGCTGAGGGCTCCTGTTTCAGGGAGAAAGCGGGTGTTCCGTTGTGCCAGAATGTTCTGGGCTGCCGTTTCTGGGTTCACCCAATCCATCCCCACGCTCTCACCCCTCCCCCCATTGGTTCCCCTTACTGTCTATCTTTCTGTCCCTCTGAGTATCTTCCTGCTGAGTCTCTGTGTTCCTCTGCACCCCCGGTTCTCTTTCCCGTGTCTCTGTGCCCTTTCTTCTCTCTGATTCTGCTGCTCTGCGTCCTGGTCATGTTCTCCACACAGCTGACCCACTTGTCTCTCTCCTCTGCCTCCCTGATCCACTCTGGCTGCTGCAGAACGTCCCCCACAAGACCTCGCTGCCTGAGGGCATCCGAGTGGGCACTGTGTTGAGAATTCGTGGTTTAGTCCCCGACAAGGCTGGCAGGTGAGACCCCCGAGCCTCAGCGGTAATGGGTGGGAGGTTTCCAGGCTCAGTGAACCCCACTTTTACAGCCCAGAGAACAAAACCCCAGGCTAACTTTGCCCACCAGGATCTTGGAATCCCCAGGCTATTTCTGCCCTCCTGGAATCTGACGTCCTCACTTACCTGTCCCATTACTGTGCAGGTGGGGAACCTACATCAAAGAATCTGGGGGTTCCAGGGCAATCTCATGACAAGTCCAAGTGCACAGCCACTCTGGAAATATAACCTATGAATCACAGGTGCCCTGGGCAGCATGTAGGAGGCCTAGGCAATCAATCCTAGGGCTTCCTGGGTGGGGATCTTCAGGATTTCTGAGAATCTACAGTGCCTGGGAATTTGGGGGTCCCTGGTATTGTCCCAGCCCTCTGGGAAGTGGGAGCACCCTGGTCTTCAGGACCATGAGTCCTTGGCATCTCCCAGACTCTGGAAATGAGGGGGACCCAGGCCCTGGTCTAGGTGAATGTGTGTCCAGGTCTCCCACTGGTTTTTGGTTGCCCTGGGATCTGGGCTCCATGGTCTCCAGTCCATCTCCCCTCTTTCCCTGGTGTGTGGCTCTCACGTTCCTGTAAATATGGATGTGCTCTGGCAAAGGGTAACTCCTCTATCCAATGTTCTTCTTCTCCACCACCTGCCAGGTTCTACGTGAACCTGCTGTGCGGTGAGGAGCCAGGCAGTGATGCCGCCCTGCATTTCAACCCCCGCCTGGACGAGTCCACGGTGGTCTTCAACACCCTGGAGCGCGGCACCTGGGGCGCAGAGGAGCGGGGCTCAGGCATTCCCTTCCAGCGAGGGCAGCCCTTCGACGTGCTCCTCATTGCCACTGAAGAAGGCTTCAAGGTGTGTCTCTTCCACAGGGCGGGCTCCAACACCCACATCTCTTCCCTTGGCAAGGCCAGGAAGGCTCTTGGCAGAGGTTGGGATCAAAGGCGTGGCCAAGGTGGGCAGGGCCTCCCCAGTTCCTCACCTCCCCTGGCGCAAGCGCACTACTGTCAGAGGGTAGGCATGTGTCGGTAGCAAGGACGAGACAGTGAGAGCCAAGTGCTCAAAGGGTGGGAGTCCAGCCGGAAGATGTGGACATCCTCTATCCTGTTCCCTGTCCACTGGCGTCTGAGGTAGCAGTTCTGGGACAGGGAAATGGACGACTTGGAAGACAGGACCCCGAATAAGTCCCAGCCGGGGGTGGTCATTGAAGACCTTCCACTACCCGGGCTGTTCTTCACTTTCTGTGCGTCCGAGGAAGGCGATGTATCCAGGAATTCTGGCAACTGCATCACTGCCAAAGCTTAAAAAGCACTCAGGTGTCAACAATGAACTCATTTAATCCTCTTGACAAGGGGCTTCATTGAATAATAGACCTCTTTCTCAGTGGGGGCTTGCGTGCGTGCCTAGGTCACGCCGCGTGGGCACGAGCCGGGAATAACCCCGCAGTTGCCTGGGGAACCTTAAGCAGTGTCTCCTCGTCCCTGCAGGCGGTCATCGCAGACTCTGAGTACCACCACTTCCGGTACCGGATCCCGCCAGGGCGCGTGCGCGCGTTAGAGGTGGGCGGGGACCTGCAGCTGGAGTTGGTGAAGATCTTCTGAGCCTTCCCAGGAGGGCTGGCGGAGACCCGGGGCAGGGGTCTTGGATGGCAAATAAAGTCTTTAGTCCCTCATCTGTGCGCCTGTCTTGTGTCAGTGTCTCCTTCATATAGACGAGAGCAGCAAGTTCAGAGAGGTGAAGTTAAAGTCGCTCAGTTGTGTCCGACTCTTTGCGACCCCACGTACTATACATTCCATGGAATTCTCCAGGCCAGAATACTAGTGGGGAGCATTTCCCTTCTTCAGGGGATCTTCCCAACCCAGGGATCGAACCTAGGTCTCCCGCATTGTGGGCGATTCTTAACCAGCTGAGCCACAAGGGAAGCCCAAGTATACTGGAGTGGGTAGCCTATTCCTTCTCCAGCGGATCTTCCTGACCCAGGAATCGAACCGGGGTCTCCTGCATTGCAGGCGGATTCTTTAACTGCACTATCAGGGAAGAGAGGTAAAGACAATGGCTAATGGTCACAAAGTGGCCCAGGTGGGTCCGACCCTGAATCTCCGAGGGCAATTTCTATTCCTGGAGGCTTGGAGAGGGTGGGGGTGGGGCTTTGACTCGCCTTCCTGCTGCACTTTACGGAGGAGCCAGGTGATAAAGCGGTGGAGTTGACTGAGGGAGTCTGGAGGAGCCCAAGCCCTCACCAAAGCGATGGACATGAGTTTGAGTAGGCTCCGGGAGCTGGTGATGGACAGGGAAGTCTGGCGTGCGGCAGTCCATGGGGTCTCAAAGAGTTGGACACGACTGAGCGACTGAACTGAACTGAAGCCCTCCCTTGGGCTTCCCAGGTGGCTCAGTGGTAAAGAACCGACCTGCCAGTGCAGGAGATGCAGGAGACATGGGTTCGATCCCTGGGTCTGGAAGATCTGGAGGAGGAAATGGCAACCCCCTCCGGTATTCTTGCCTGGGAAATCTCATGGACTGAGGAGCCTGGCGGGCTACGGCCCATGGGGTTGCAAAGAGTCTGAGCACGAATTACTACTAAGCCCACCCTTGGCGCCCCCCCTGAGGGTATAACAGCCACCACCACCTCCCCCCCTCTCCACCTCCCCCCCCCAGCGGTTGGTCAGCCTGCAAACAGGTCCCTTGGAGACCCCAGTCTCGCGGAGATGATGTGTGAATCTCGGCCTCTCTGCAGTTGCCCCCGCTTCCTGGCTCCCCAGGCTTTCCAGCCCTCCTCTGGGGCGGGTTCAGGCTTGGAAGGGATCCGGGCGTTGCCGGCCTACTTTTCTGTCCCCGAGATGGGACAGTCTCCGCCAGTTCGCGCCCGGAGGCAGACGCACACTGGCGGGGTCCGGAACGCGAAGTGCCGGCTCCTGTGTCCCTGCTGCCCTCTAGGGCGCTGTTCTCACACTTCCTCCTTGGCTCGCCTGATGGCCCTGAACTGCCCCTTCCCCCAGGGATTCTGGAGGGGGAACGAGGGGCGGGGTACAACTTAGAAGCCAAGTCAGCCCCGAGTGCCAGGTGGGGATTTTCTGGCCACTGTGGGGAGAGGAGTCCATACCACGGAGTGCCCCCCTCCCCCGCCGACTCCCCCACCCCCT
>NW_011494852.1:6531083-6536902 GCF_000754665.1 Bison bison bison | reverse complement strand
GGATGGTCTCAAGCAGTTGATGGAGAGAGGTTGGAGGGAGCGTGCACCGCATACCAGGAGTTGGAAAAGTCCAGAGCCGCTCCCCTGGGGGGATGTTTCTCAGCCTAGTACCTTGCGAAGCCAGTGACATGCTGCCCCCTCCTGGCCGCTGCCCACATCGCAATCTTGGGTCGGGGAAGAGCCCCTCGAGAAGGGAACGGCCACCCACTCCAGTATTCTTACCTGGAGAATCTCATGGACAGAGGAGCCTGGAAGGCTCCATAGGGTCGCAAAGAGTCGGACACGACTGAAGCGACTTACACAAGCACCTTGAAGAGGGGTGCAAAATCCTGTGGGACCACCAACCCCGGGCGCCAGTTCGAGCCCTTTCATGACCCGAACTTATCCTGCACTTTGCAAACCTCCAACTGCAGGTACCTATCCCCATGGCCAGCCTTTCTGAGTATGTTTCTCAGGGACAGTGGAATAAGGGGTCCCCTGCGGAGACCAGTCTGGCATCCACTGGAACTCCAGGGCTCATTGTTAAGTGAATTAATTTTTATTTTATGTATGTGTTTTCATATCGTTATTGAACATTTTAAAATGTTTGTAGATAACATACCAATACGGTACAAATTTCAGAAAATAGAGTGAAAAGTAAGGCATTTTACTGGCACAACCACAAACGTGGTTAGGTTCTGAGCAGTAGATGGTAATGATTCATCTGTGTTAATTTACTGGTTTCATCTCTGCCTTACTGTATAGATAGTGGAGAATGTTCTTATTTGCACAAAATACAGAGTAAAGTATTTGGAGGTAAAGAGGCAATATATTGGCAACTTATTCATAAATTGCTCAGGAAAAAACTGAAGTTTGTATTGTATTTAAAACTCTTTTTTTCATGTCAAGAAATACATATATATATGAATTATAACATATATATATGATATGATCTTATATGTAGGATTCCCTAAAATTTTCCCCGTGTGTGTGTGCTAAGTCGCTTCAGTCGTGTCCAAGTCTTTGTGACCCCAATGGACCATAACCCACCAGGCTCCTCTGCCCATGGGATTCTCCAGGCAAGAATACTGGAGTGGTCTGCCTTGCCCTCCTCCAGGGAATCTTCCCGACCCAGGATCGAACCCATATCTCCTGTGTCTCCTGCGTTGCAGGCAAATTCTTTACAGCTGAGCCACCCGGGAAGCCCAAAGTTCCCCTCACCCTATTGTTAAAAGCTTAATGAATGAATGCAGCAAAGTAGCAGGACACATAGTCAACACACAAAAATCAGCTGCATTTCCCTATACTGAGACTTTTCTTCTTTCATTTTGCTGGCTCCCCAGGGCTCCATTGTAAGGAGTAGCACAACTTAGGCCACTTGAGGCCCCATGGATGTCTACTGGTGTCAAAGCATCCCCTACATGCAAACTGTACTTTAGTTTTTCAGTTTCCTTGGACTTACATCAGCCCAAAGCTTTCACCTTTTTTTACACACTCCATTGTGATTAGAAAATATATGCATATTTACTGTACAATCTTTAACAAGATTTTTTGAATCACCCACAATTTCACCACTCTGAAATAACCACTCGATATATTAGTGTACTTCCTTCTAGGCATTTTTCTGTAATAATTTATCTACATTGTACATTCTGGGGAAGTTGGAATATATATATATTTATATACATATTTAGCTAATATTTCCTGAGTCCCTACTATGTGTTGTTAGTCACTGTGCTAACCATTCAGTCCTTAAAATGACACTCTGAGATAGATAATTTTTTTTCATTTATAGAAAGACAATAATTTTTTATTTTTTTAATTTTAAAAATTATTTCTTTTTCAAAATGAAGTATAGTTGATTTACAGTGTTGTGTTAATCACTGCTGTACACCAAAGTGACTCAGCTTTACATACATATATACATACAGATTCCTTTTTAAAATATTCTTTTCCATTTATGATTTCTCACAGGATATTGAATATAGTTCTCTGTACGACACAGTAAGACCTTGTTATCCTGTATATATCCTCTATTAGCCAGCCTATATATAATAGTTTACATCTGCTAATCCCAACCTCCCACTCCATCCCTCCCCCAACCCCTCCCCCTTGGCAACCACCAATCTATTCTCTATTTCTGTGATTCTATACGTCATCTTTCAGATTCCACATATAAGTGATATCATTTGGTATTTGTCTTTCTCTTTCTAACTTCGTTCGTTTAGTATGATAATCTCTAGTTTCAATCCAAGTTATAATCTAGTTGCATCCAAATTGCTGCAAATCGCCTTATTTCGTTCTTTTTTATGGCTGAGTAGTATAGTATGGATGTGAGAGTTGGACTGTGAAGAAAGCTGAGCGCCGAAGAATTGATGCTTTTGAACTGTGGTGTTGGAGAAGACTTGCGAGTCCCTTGGACTGCAAGGAGATCCAACCAGTCCATTCTGAAGGAGATCAGCCCTGGGATTTCTTTGGAAGGAATGATGCTAAAGCTGAAACTCCAGTACTTTGGCCACCTCATGCGAAGAGTTGACTCATTGGAAAAGACCCTGATGCTGGGAGGGATTGGGGGCAGGAAGAAGGGGACAACAGAGGATGAGATGGCTGGATGGCATCACTGACTTGATGGACGTGAGTCTGAGTCTGAGTGAACTCTGGGAGTTGGTGATGGACAGGGAGGCCTGGCGTGCTGGGATCACAAAGAGTTGGACACGACTGAGCTACTGAACTGAGTATAGTATCGGAGAAAGCAATGACACCCACTCTAGTACTCTTGCCTGGAAAATCCCATGGACGGAGGAGCCTAGAAGGCTGCAGTCCATGGGGTCGCACAGAATCGGACATGACTGAAGCGACGCAGCAGCAGCAGCAGCAGCAGCAGTGTAGTATAGTCTTATTATTCCTATTTTGCAAAGGAGACATCTGATGCACAAGGAAGTGAAGTGACCTGATCAAGGTTACATATCATGTAGATGGTGGAGCAGGGACCAGAGCTGCTCCATACCTGTCCATATGTTTTGATTAAATACCTGGTGAAGGAGATTCCACAGCTTGGGGTCTAAACCACTGGGAAATCATGTTTTATTTCTTTTCTTGTTTCAATTTTTAATATCAGCTTTATTGAGGTGTATTTTTTTTACAATACATACATATTAATGATTTTTGTATGTCTGATTTTTCTTTTTTAAACTTTTTATTGGAGTATAGCTGTGAGGTATATTGCTCATACAATAAAATTCACCCTGCATGTACAGTGCCATGAGTTTTGACAAATGCATGTGGTTGTGGGGCTAACATCACAGTCAGGGCACAGAATATTTCCATCACCTCTTCTCAAGCGCTCTTAGCAACTGCTAGCCACTGAACTGTTTACTATCAGCATAAACTGGTTTTTCTTGCTCTAAACTTGGTATAACAGTGTAGGATGTGCTCTTTTCTGCCTGGCTACTTCTGTTCAGCTTGTTTTTGGAGTTCATTCATGTGTTTGCATGTAGCAGCCACTCATTCTGAATGGTAACCATTGTATGACCACACTGCAGTTTACCTATTCACCTGTTGATGGATTTTTGAGTTGTTTCTAGTGTTAGTGATTATGAACTAGAGTGGTATGGACAAATCTTTGTGTGGATGTATTTTCTTTTTAAGATTTTTTTTTAATGTGTACAGATTTTAAAGTCTTTATTCAATTTGTTACAATATTGCTTCTATGTTTTGGTTTTTTGTCCACAAGGCATGCGAGATTTTAGGTTCTTGACCAAGGATCCAACTTGAATCCCCTGCATTGGAAGGAAAGTCTTAATCACTGGACCACCAGGGAAGTACCTGTCCATATGTTTTGATTAAATACCTAGGAGTTGAGATGCTGTGTCAAATGATGAGTGTATGCTTGCCTTCTAAGAAACTGTCAAATTGTTTTCCAGTGTACTTGAACCATGCTACATGCCTACTTGCCATGAATGAAAGCTCTGGTACCTCACGTCCTTATCAGCATGTAGTATGGCCAGGTTTGTTGGTTTGTTTAATTGTAGCCATTCAAGTCGGAGAAGGCAGTGGCACCCCACTCCAGTACTCTTGCCTGGAAAATCCCATGGACAGAGGAGCCTGGTGGGCTGCAGTCCATGGGGTCGAAAAGAGTCGGACACAACTGAGCGATTTCACTTTCACTTTCTACTTTCATGCATTGGAGAAGGAAATGGCAACCCACTCCAGTGTTCTTGCCTGGAGAATCCCAGGGACGAGGGAGCCTGATGGGCTGCGGTCTATGGGGTCGCACAGAGTCGGACACGAATGAAGCGACTCAACAGCAGCAGCAGCAGCAGCAGCCATTCAAGTGGCTCTGTATTTGTGTCTCATTGTAGTTTTAATTTGCATCTTTGCATTTTCCTGTAACTACTCACGTTGAGCATCCTTTTATGTGCTTGCCGGCCATTTGTATATTCTGAGACTTGTTTATTCAAATCTTTTGCCAATTTTAATTGGATTGTTTGCTTTCTTCTTATTAATATATGAGTTTTTTATACTTTCTGGATATAGTTCTTTGCCAAATAATGTATTGTGAATATGTAACATGTATTCTTCTTTGGGTAAACAGACTAAAAACAAAAACCTAAAGTCTTTTCATTGTTTATGCCTTTCTCAGAGCAGAAGTATTTAATTGATGAGTTCTGCAATATCAGGTGTGGGGTTTTTTTTTGTTTTTGTTTTTTTTCTGTTATGGTGTGTGCCTTTGTGTCCTATTTAAGAAATCTTTGGGAATTCCCTGGTGGTCCAGTGGTGAGGACTCAGCACTCTCATAGCCAAGGCCCAGGTTCAATCCCTGGTCAGGGAGTTAAAATCCCATAAGCCACAAAGCAACAGCCAAGGCGGGGTGGGGGGTGGGGGGAAATGGGACATAGAAATAAGCATAATGAAAAACTGTAAATCTTCCAAATGAAAGAAAAAAATTTTAATTAAAATTAAAAAAAAAAAAGAAGAGGAAGAGACCCCAGAGCTCTCTTCTGTCTGGGAAGATACATCAAGAAGGTGGCCATGTGCAAGCCTGACAGAGAGCCCTCAGCAGAACATGACCACACTGACACTCTGATCTGGGATGCTCAGGCCCCAGACCTGAGAAATAACCATTTGTTGTAGGAGCCCATAGTCTGTGGTGTTTGTTATAGCTGCCAGAGGTGGTGGAGATATCTCTGAAGGTTGGTGTGAGGATTACAGTCACAGCAAGTGCTCGGCAAATAGTAAGCACTTGTTATCCTATTTATAACAAATATCTGCTCTCTATGGGATGTCTTCATTTACATGATAGCATTACAGGCAAAACCTTGTTATTTTTTTCAATTTGGCTCGAGTGAATCCTTAAGTTGATGAGACAGGAACACTCTACTTTGCTGGTTAGGTCAGGAAGCAGGGGTAGAAACTGGGTAATTGGCACCGGACCCCTGACTCCATGGCTGTGTCAGATTCCTTACTCCACAGGGAAATGAGTTAATCGACATTCTGGCTGCTGCACCGCTACAGAGATCATGTCAACTGAATTAGGAAGGTTTTATTTGGTTGCTATTTATTTGGTTGACAAAAAAATAAATAAAATAAAAATGGGAAAGAGAGAATTATTGACTCTGTGAATGTAAAAGTCTGGTTTTGAGCACACCCAGATGGAGGCGTTCTATACTCCAGTAAATCTTATTTCTGGCTCTGCTTCACTCAGCGGCGTCCGCGTTCTCAGGCAGGGTCTCCTGACAACATGGCCAAGGTAGAGCTGGGCCACTCGAGGGTTTCATCCCCCCCCTGCTTAGGGGCCTCAGGGAAAGAGAAGCCCCGTCCTCACTTCCAGGCACTGAAAC
>NW_011494852.1:6524068-6530983 GCF_000754665.1 Bison bison bison | reverse complement strand
ATAAGGGACCCGTGGGTCCCCCAAACATAATGAGGTGACTGATTCCAGAAAGAGGTAAGGAGTGCTGGGTCCACAGACAGCCACTGCAGTAACATCAGTCTGTTTTTCTTAGCTAGGTTGGGGAAAGCATATTTGACTCTGGGTTCAAGGAGAGATTTGGGGAGTGGTAATCACAAGAACTCTTGGTGGTGTGAGCCCTGCAGCATGGCAGCCAGCGGGGAGCTAAGAAGAGCAGCAGCCTGGAGGGGCCTTTCAGGAGGGGCCAGGGAAGAAGTGGGAAGGAGGCCAGGGCATCTAACAGTTAACAAGATGTCAGTCAAGTTTTACTAAAAGCTTTCCCCTAGGACTGACGCTAAAGCTGAAGCTCCAGTACTTTGGCCACCCCTAATTCAAAGAGCTGACTCATCGGAAAAGACTCTGATGCTGGAAAAGCTTAAGGGCAGGAGGAGAAGGGGACAACAAAAGATGAGATGGTTGGATGGCATCACTGACTCAATGGATATGAGTTTGTGCAAGCTCCTAGAGACGGTGATAGACAGGAAAGCCTGGTGTGCTGCAGTCCGTGGGGTCGAAAAGAGTTGGACACGACTGAGCAGCTGAACAACACAAGCAACTGTTAGTGATACTTTGGAGCAAATAAAGGGGAGAGCGCTGTGACCTCGTGGGGTGAGAAGATAGAGAACAGATAGGGAATGGTGGAAGTGACCATGAAAATGGCAGAAATGATCTCCAGAGCCAGTGGTGATAGGTGACCATGGTTGGGATTGCAGGATGTAGTCATGACGTCAAAGGTTCATTGGCCACCAACTATGTGTCAGGCAGTGTTCTGAACATGTCCCACACATCAACTGGTTTGTTTCTCAACACTCAGAGGTAAGTCTTATTATCACCCCCATTACAGAGATGAGGAAACTGAGGCACAGAGAGGTTAAGTGACTTGCTCACAACACACAGTTCTAAGTGGCAGAGCTGAGATTTGAACCCAGGCCCTCTGGCTCCTGAGCTTCCCAGGTGGCGAAAGTGGTAAAGAACCAGCCTGCCAATGCAGGAGATGTAAGAGACACCAGTTTGATCCCTGGATCAGGAAGATCCCTTGAAGTAGGAAGTGGCAACCCAATCCAGCATTCTTGCCTGGAGAATCCCATGGACAGAGGAGCCTGGTGGGCTACCATCTATGGGGTCGCAGGGAGTTGGACACGACTGAAGTGACTTAGCACACACGCATGCCTCTGGCTTCTGACCCTGCCACCTGCCTCATGTGAGGGTTTGGTCTTGGCAATTCTATAGGAAGAAAACCTGTTTATAACCCCTCTTTGGTGGGAATACAACCAGGACACAGACAGTATCTTTTGGTCCATCTGGAGGGAAAGATCCCAGAGGGCTGAAGCTCATCTAGTGTCACAGAGGAGATGAGACTCTGTTAGGGCAGGAGACCCCCCTGTCTGCTGAGAGTGGACAGGCTTATGGGATGAAAACTGGTGAATTTTGGCCACTTGAAGCCAATTTTTCCCATTTGTCTCAACAGCTCTAAGATGGGAGGATAGATAAGCCCCAGGCTGAGGCACTGCAGCTGGTCTCCTGTTAATGCTTTGAGATGGGGTCCCAACAGGAGCACTGGGTCCTGATTCTGTGCATTCTTGTGGATTTCCTGGCCTGACACAAGTGTGGAGAAGGCCCTCAGTTTAGAGGAAGGACAAAGGAAGGAGACGATGCCAGCTGGATGCCATCTTGGCTGAGTGATGGGGGCCCACTCCAGGATAAAATATGAGGATCTTGGGCTAGAAAAACAACCTGGAAAACTACCCCTATATGAGCAACTTAAGTTGCCCCTGGTCTTCTCTGGTGGCTCAGTGGTAAAGAATCTGCCTGCAATGCAGGAGACGCAGGTTTGATCCCTGGCTCGGGAAGATCCTCTAGAGAAGAAAATGGCAACCCACTCCAGTATTTTTGCCTGAGAAATCCCATGGATAGAGGAGCCTGGTGGGCTACAGTTCATGGGGTCACAAAAGAGTCGGACACAACTGAGCAACAGAACTGCCGCTATTGCGTGCAGCTCACTCTGGGTTTACCTGTGTGCTCTTCCACACGTACTTTTTTTCTCCCATATGTTCTCTCCTCCATTTTAGACAATCCTCTTTAACCACACCCACCAACTCTCAGGAAGGAAACTGAGCCCCTCCTACTCCTATAAGTTTGTATTCCACTGACCGATCTCCAGTCCCCTATGCTTGTTTACAACGACTGGTACCCCAGGATGAGAAGATTAGTCCTGCTGGGGTGACCTAGAGTGGGACTTCCTATCACCCCAGATCAGGGAAAATATGTCCTCTTAAGGAAGTGGCAAATGGTGAAGACACAGTCAAAGTACATGTGGCTTTCTCCTGCTGCTGCTGCTGCTACTAAGTCGCTTCAGTCTTTCTCCTAATAGACTTTAAAAAATACTTATTTATTTTAAAAATATTTGGTTGCAGGATCTTTAGTTGCAGAATGTGGGATCTAGTTCCCTGACCAGGGATCAAACCTGCGTGCCCTGCACTGGGAGTGCAGAGTCTCAGCCACTGGACCACTTAGGAGGGAAATCCCCTCCTAGGCAATTTTGTTGTTGTTCAGTCACTCAGTTGTGTCTGACTCTTTGCAACCCCATGGACTGCAGCGTGCCAGGCCCCCGCCCCCGCCTGCCATCCCTCATTATCTCCCAGATTTCACCTAAGTTCATGTCCATTGAATTGGTGGTGCTATCCAACCATCTCATTCTCTATCTTCTCCTTTTCCTCCTGCCTTCAATCTTTCCCAGCATCAAGGTCTTTTTCAATGAGTTCACATCATGTGGCCAAAGTATTGAAGCTTCAGCTTCAACATCAGTCCTTCCAATGAGTATTCAGGGTTGATTTCCCTTAGGGTGGACTGGTTTGATCTCCTTGCAGTCCAAGGGACTTTCAAGAGTCTTCTCCAGCACCATAATTTGAAAGCATCAATTCTTCGGTGCTCAGCCTTCTTTATGGCCTTGGTGTACTTAATGATCAAGATCAAACTGAGGAAGAGGAGGAAAGAGCTCAGTTTGAGAAAAGGCAGGCCAGGGTTCAAGCTCAACTGATAGCAGTTGCTGTCAGCCATGTTTTGCAACCTCAGGACAACCCAGTGTTCAGGAAGATTCACCCATCCATCTGGAGGTAAAACCAACAAGGCGGAATGCTTCAAATGTAAGTCAACTTGCCACCAGGCCTGTGGATGCCAGGAGCCCCCCGGGCCATTCTCAGCCTGCAAAGAGACCAGGCTCTGGAGAAGGGAGTGACCTCAGTCCCAGATGGGAAAGGAGGGAGCTTCTGCTCCTGAAATGGCTATGCTGAACAGCTAAGGTGCCCCCAGGGATTCCAGCAGCTCCCTTCTTCCCCCAGGAGATGTCTATCTCCATCGAGGAATCCTGCATGGTCCTTTTCTTTTTTTTTGCACAGAATACAGGAAATTATTTCCCTGAACAGGGATGGAACCTGAGTCCCCTGCATTGGAAGTGGAAAGTCTTAAACAATGGATCACCAGGGAATTCTCCCTGGGTGGTCTGTAACAGAGCAGATAAGATTAATTTTAAAAATTGTTCTGAAGGAGTTTGGGTTTTTTGTTTATTTTATTTATTTATTTTTGGCTGCACCGGGTCTTTGTTGCTGCACGTGGGCTTTCTCTAGTTGTGGTGTGTGGGCTTCTCACTGCAGTGGCTTCTCTTGTTGCAGAGCACAGGCTCTAGGGTGCCTGTGCTTTAGTAGTTGTGACCCATGGGCTTAGCTGCCCCCTGGCATGTGGAATCTTCCCAGACTAGGGATCGAACCCCATGTCCCATGCATTGGCAGGCAGATTCTTAACCACTGGACCAGCAGAGAAGTCCAGAAGATCAATTTTTTAATCAATACCGGAGCCATTTATTCCATCCTGATTTCTCAAAATGGGCCTCTTTCCTCTAAATTTGCTCCGTAACTGGTGTCAGTGGGAAACCTTGAACCCATAACTTCACTGTGCCTCTCACTTGCCAATTAGAACAGTGTTTGATCTCACATGCCTTTCTAGCTCTTCCTGAGCATCCTACACCACTCCGGGGGAGACTTTCTGGATTCCCTCTGGGCCATGTTAGGGTTAAGAGGGGCCTTGGACAGCCCCTTATCTGAGGGGTAGAGCAAAGGCCTGTTCACAGAGTGATCTTCAACGCTTGTCTTTTTAATCTGCTTGTTAAGTTTGCTTTTTCCAGGTTACAGCAATTCAAGATGATGGTGATAGAGGGATTCCAGTGATTCTCTGAAACCAATCCTGACTCTCCAAACCAAACCAAACAGCAGAAGCTGTGCTGGGGCCCCTTGACAAGAGTGTTCCATGGCCCCAATTAGGTAGGGTGTATAAGCCCAATGTCAGCCTGAAGAAGCTACAGAAGATAGACCATTGTCCATCATCCTCCCAATAAGATTTGGGGGGTCCACGTCTCTCAGGAGGAATCTGAGACAGAGGATCAGGCCCCAGGCCGAGCAGCTGCAGCTGGTCTCCTGCTGATGCTCCAAGATAGGATACCAGCAGGAGCAGTGGGCTCTGATTCACTGCATTCTTATGGGTTTCCCAACTCAGTGCATGCACAGAGAAGGCCTTCCGTCTAGGGCAAGGACAAAAGGAGGGAGAAGACACAGGCTGGAATCCAATCTTGGTTGAGAGATGTGTGCCCATACCAGGACCATATATGGAGATGACTGGCCAGAAAAAAAAACAACCCTAATAACTGTCCCTATTCAAGCAACCTAATCCGCCCCTATTGTGCTCAATCCCTGTTGCTCTGCTATAAGTGCTTTGTTCCTAATAAACACTTTTATCTTTTTCATTATTCTTGGTCTCTTCACTGAATTCTTTCTTCAAAGAAGACAAGAACCAAAGTCCTTCTTCCAGCCATTCCACCAAGCTCCATCATCCTTTTGGGAAAACACTGCTCCACTGAGCCCTGAGCCACAGATGGGCAGGATGGGGTGTCATGGCCACTGGTGGGCCTGGCTCCCCATCTAGGACAAGTAGGTGCAGAGCAGCCCCTCCATGGTCAACCTGGGGCAACCAAGTTGAGGTCTGCCTTGTAGAGGAGGGGAGAGACAGGAGTCCTGAGGGCTCAAAGTCCCTTTAGGTGACAGGGGGAAAATGGCGAGGGACAGACAGTGGGGCATGCACAAGATAGATAGATACAGAGAGAGAAAGAGAATCAGGAAGAGGTGCAAAGAGAGAAACGGAGGTAGCAGGAGATATAGAGACACAGATACAGATAAACAAAAAATGGAGAAAAGACAAAATGAGCCAAGAAAGATGGACAGAAAGAGACATGGAGGCCAAAATAGAAAAGAGAGTTATGATGGCAGGTAGAGAGAGAAACTGTCAGATGGAGAGACAGAGAGACACAGAGGTAAAGACGTCTCCCTCCCCAAACCTGCCTTCCTCCCTCCCACAGAGGGAGGCACGCAGGGACAAGCTGGCAGAGACACGCCCTCTACACTGACCTCCTTCTAGGCACTCCCACAATGGCATCTGGTCCTTTCTCAGCTCTGCCCATCTTCCAAACCGACTGCTGGCCAAGCCCATTAAGCTGCTACCCTGGCCACACCTGAAGGGCCCACGCCTTGAGGCAGAAACCACTGAAGAGGCGTCCTTGCTCCCTGGAACCCCAAACCCTCAATTAGTATTAATGAGGGAAGGTTCTTCACTGCTTAAAGACCCCCATCTGCATTCAGATAGAGGGGAGGCCCCGCCCCCATGACTCAGGAGGTTAAAGGGCCCAACGCCAGCCTGTGAGCCCACAGTGTCCGGATGGCGTGTGGCAGCAGGAGAGTCACCATCCAGTTGGTTAACGAGGAGACGGGGCCTGAAACCAAGGGCCCAAAGCTCTTTCGGGGCCAGAACTACAAAGCAATCCGAGCAGCCTGCCTGGATGAGGGGATCCTGTTCCGAGACCCCTACTTCCCTGCTGGCCCTGATGCCCTTGGCTATGACCAGCTGGGGCCCCACTCGGAGAAGGCCAAAGGGGTGGAATGGAAGAGGCCCCACGTAATGTGTGGATGGGGTTTGGGCTCCTGGTCTGAGGGAGGAGGGGGCTGAGGACTGGGTTCCTGGTCTGAGGAAGGAGGGAGTTGGGAGCTGGGCCTCCTGGTCTGAGGGAGGAGGGGGTTGGGAGCTGGGCCTCTGGTCTGAGGGAAGAGGTTGGGATCTGGGCCTCTGGTCTGAGGGAGGAGAGGGTTGGGAGGTGGGCTCCTGGTCTGAGGGAGGAAGGGGTTGTGAGCTGGGCTCCTGGTCTGAGGAAGGTTGTGAGCTGGGTTCCTGGTCTGAGGGAGGAGGGGCTGAGGACTGGGCTCCTGGTCTGAGGGAGGAAGTGTCACTCTGGGACCACCTCAGAGCACAGTCAGCCATCCTGTGTCAGGGGAGGCCCAGAGAAGGCCCAGGAAAGCCAAACGCCTGCCCCAGGCTTTACAAGCCTCTCATGGGGCTGGAGGTGCTCATTACTCCAGAGCTGTGAGGGCAGGAGGGGACCCAGGAATCTCACCTCCTGGCTTCTCCTTCCCTCCCCTTCCTGGCTGAGGCCTGGAATCCCTCATCACCCGCAGGAGTTTTGCACTGAGCCCCAGTTCATCTGTGAGGACATGAGTAGAACAGACGTGTGTCAGGGGAGACTGGGTGAGACCTCTGAACCCATGTTGAGCCCCCAGATCCCGCAAGTCACAGTGGGACACTGCAGCCGGCCTGCCTCAGCCTCCCTGCCCCACCCCACGCCACCATTCCCCCTCCATCCCCCTCTCAGCCTCTCCCCCTTGTGCCTTCTTTCCCCACTCCCTTAATCCCAGCCTTTCCTCCCAGGTAACTGCTGGTTTCTTGCGGCCGCTGCCTCCCTCACTCTGTAACACCGACTCCTGTCCC
>NW_011494852.1:6522954-6523633 GCF_000754665.1 Bison bison bison | reverse complement strand
GGTGTCTTCCACTTCCAGGTAAAGCTCGGTTCCTTTGTTCATGCCTCATTTTCCCCCAGGGTGACATGGATTTCATAGCTCACGCTGTCCCCTTGGGGCTGGAATTCCTGGACTGGTACAGCCGGGTCAGGGGGCAGGGGCTGGGGGCCCAGCAGGGTTGGAGGAGGGAAGTTGAGCCCCGGCCCTGCCCATCCCCCCACCAGCTCTGGCAGTTTGGCCACTGGGTGGACGTCGTGGTGGACGACAGGCTGCCTGTGTGCAAGGGGAAGCTGATGTTCGTGTGCTCCGATCAGCGGAACGAGTTCTGGGCTCCGCTCCTGGAAAAGGCCTATGCTAAGTAAGGACCCTGACACCCCCAGCAGCAACCTCAAGTCCTAGCCAGCAGCCCTCAGGCCACAGGGGACCCCTGGAGCCCCCTGACTTCTGGGATCCCCAAGACACTTCGCCAAAGATCTCAAACCAAGGACCCTCATGTTACACCATCACCTAATGACTTCCAAATCATGAACACTTCCCTCCATCCATATTTTACACAAAATATTCTTAGATACCCACTAAACACTCGTAATTGGAGAAGGCAATGGCACCCCACTCCAGTACTCTTGCCTGGAAAATCCCATGGACGGAGGAGCCTGGAAGGCTGCAGTCCATGGGGTCGCTGAGGGTTGGACACGACTGA
>NW_011494852.1:6518560-6522854 GCF_000754665.1 Bison bison bison | reverse complement strand
AATGGCAACCCACTCCAGTGTTCTTGCCTGGAGAATCCCAGGGACGGGGGAGCCTGGTGGGCTGCCGTCTCTGGGGTCGCACAGAGTCAGACACGACTGAAGTGACTTAGCAGCAGCAGCAGCAAACACTCGTAATTCTGAAGGAGCCTGAAATATCATATGCCAGGCCCCGGTGTCACCCTTGGAGAACCTGTAATCTCAGTCTCTCCTGATCCATCGAGAAACCCAAGATACCTCCAAAATATCAGGTGTAATCCCCGGGACCCTCAGGTCTTTGCTTTTCCCCATTCTGCGGCTCTGAAATCCCTGACAAGGCCCACAGGGATCACCCTCAAAGCAGAAATCTCCCACAGACTCAAAATATCAGACACAGCCCCCAGGAAGTCCAGAATTCTGACAGAACTCTCCTATGAGCCCCAAATCATGCAGTCCTGGTGGCCCCAGGAGCCACCGGCCTGATTTTCCAGGGCTTCTAGGATGTGCCTTTTTCAAGAGTCTGCCAATTTCGGGCATAGTCCCCGGGACCTCAGACTGGGACCTCACAGCCTGGGCCCCACCCAACCCCGCACATCCCAGGGGTTGCCTGAGATACTCATCATGCCTCAGATGTCTGACCCCAGACCTGCTCCCACAGGCTCCACGGCTCCTATGAGGTGATGCGAGGCGGCCACATGAATGAGGCTTTTGTGGACTTCACAGGGGGCGTAGGTGAGGTGCTTTACCTGAAGAAGGACACTCCAAACCCTCCGGGCCTCTTCTCCATCCTGCGCCATGCCCTGGCCAAGGAGTCCCTCGTGGGGGCCACTGCCCTGGTGAGAGAGTCAGACTCCCATGACGACCGCCCCCACACCAGGATCTGAGCACAGTCATGACTAGAAGGAGGCAGTGTCCTGTGTCCTTCTCCTCTCTGCTTTCACTGTTGGCTTATTCTCTCCCACAAATATAACACGAGCCAGTCAAAAGGACATCTGTTTGCTCTCAGAACAAGTTAAGCTTCAGCCACAGCTGGATCCAGGTGCTTAGTGGATGTTGTGAATGTGTTTTTTTGTTTTTTTTTTTTAATTCCTGCTTCTGGGTTAGAGTCACTTGCAAACTTTTCTCTCAAGGGCACAAAAGTGACCCCCACAGAGGCAGGTTCCTCCTACTGCTCAGGTGGTATGTGCTTAGTTGCGCGGTCATATCTGACTCTTTGCGACACCCACGGACTGTAGCCTGCCAGGCTCTGTCCGTGGAATTTTCCAGCCAAGAATACTGGATCAGGTTGCCAGTTCCTACTCCAGGGGATGACTCGGGGGTCTAACCCGAGTCTCTGGGGTCTCCTGCACTGGCAGGCAGATTCTTTACTACTGCACCACCTGGAAGCCCATACTCAGGTGGGAGGAGGGTGAAAAAAAAGTGCCTCTTAGAAGTTCCACGAACGTTCTGTGATTGCTTTTCATGGGCTCAGTTTGGGTCATATGTCCATCTGTGACCTGATCCCATACTCATACACTGAGCCAGTCTAACTCATTCATTTGCTTAATCCTCTGCTCAGTTATTGATTGTCTTGTGCATTTCTCTGCCTCTTTTCCTCTCTGTTCTGTATTTTTCTTTCTGTTCTTGTTCTGTATCTTTCTTTGTTCCCATTTCTCTGTCTCTCTCATCTATTTTAGTCTCTTGTCTCCATCTGCCTCTCTCTCTCCCTTCTCTTGCCTTCCCTCCCCAACTCCCAGACCCTCTCGGAGTTAGGTGCTCTGGGTGACTCCTGTCTTGGTGACAGGAGGTGGCAGTGCAGAGAGGAGCAGCCACCCTCCTG
Organism: Bison bison bison; assembly: GCF_000754665.1. NCBI lineage: Eukaryota > Metazoa > Chordata > Mammalia > Artiodactyla > Bovidae > Bison > Bison bison. The sequence continues at coordinate 6,521,059 of NW_011494852.1, read as the reverse complement.
TCCCCCACTGTGGTTCACTGTCCCCTGTCCTCTGCCCAGAGTGATCGGGGTGAATACCGGACAGAAGACGGGCTGGTGAAGGGACATGCATATTCAGTCACGGGCACACACAAGGTGAGGAATCCCCAGGGTGGGCTGGCAAGGTGTGTCTGGGCACCAAACTCCCCACTGACGATGCCTCCTTAGGTGTCACTGGGCTTCACCAGGGTGCGGCTGCTGCGGCTGCGGAATCCATGGGGCCGAGTGGAGTGGAATGGGGCCTGGAGCGACAGGTGGGATGGATCTGGGGTGGGTGGGTGGCTCGGCTCCCCCCCGCCCACCCCTTACACCTCAGTCTCTCCAGCTGCCCACGCTGGGATGCGCTCCCTACAGAGTGGCGAGATGCCTTGCTGGTGAAAAAGGAGGATGGTGAGTTCTGGTGAGTGGGGCAGGGTCCCAGGTCTGCCTGGGCAAGGGGTGCCAGGCTACTGGGGTCAGGGAGGGGGCAAGCCCCACTTGAAGGGACACGGGAGAAGTTCATGGGGATAAGTCCTAAGTGGCAGAGAAACTGACCATATCCGTGGTAATTTGGGAAGCTGGGTTCTATTTTGGGGAGCTGAAGAATTAGCAGTAATATTAGGGGAATTGGGAAGCATAGTAATCTTCAACAGGTTGAAGAGATATTTAGCACAATTGAGGGATAGTTGGTGACATCGGGGGCATTTCTTGAAATTGGCAAATTGAGGGGCTGAAGGATGCTTGTTAGTAATAGAGAGTCTGAGGTCTCAATATTTGGGGAGAAATCTAGGGGAGCCGGTGGCGCTAGTGGTAAAGAACCCACCTGCTGATGCAGGAGGTAAGAAACCTGGGTTCAATCCCTGGGTCGGGAAGATCCTCTGGTAGAGGGCATGGCAACCCACTCCTGTATTCTTGCTGGAGAATCCCATGAACAAAGGGGCCTGGCAGGCTGCAGTCCACAGGATCACAAAGAGCGGGACACCACTGAAGTGATTTTGCACAGCATGCACTAGGGGAGCTGGAGGGGTCTAATTTGGGGGTCTGATGTGTAACTGGCAACATTTAAGGAATTCAGGGGGCTTTGTGATTGAGGGGGTCATGGATAATTTGGGGGACTAGGGCCCTGGGGAGGTGAGGGCCCGGGCAGGGTCTGACCACCAGCCACCGTCCAGGATGGAGCTGCTGGACTTCTTCCGCCACTTCGACACCATCCAGATCTGCTCGCTGAGCCCCGAGGTGCTAGGCCCCAGCCCGGCTGGAGGCGGCTGGCACATCCACACCTTCCAAGGCCGCTGGGTGCGCGGCTTCAACTCTGGTGGGAGCCAGCCTGGTGCCGGTGAGGCCTGAAGGGGGCCCCAAAGGCAAGGAGGGGTGGGGCTGTGGCAGGCTGGGTAACCCTGTCTCTCTGTCCTTTCCTAGAAACCTTCTGGACTAACCCCCAGTTCCGGCTGACGCTGCTGGAGCCTGATGAAGAGGATGAGGAAGAGGATGGGTCCTTGGGGTGCTGGGGGGCAGCAGGGGCACGGGGCCCCGCACGGGGTGCCCGCACCCCCAAATGCACTGTTCTCCTGTCACTCATCCAGCGCAACCAGCGGCGCCTGAGGGCCCAGGGCCTCAGATACCTGACCGTGGGCTTCCACGTGTTCCAGGTGGGACCCCGGGCTGAGCAGAGGCAGTGGGGGGCGAGGGGAAGACACAGAGGCATGGAGGTACAGGAGGCCAAGGCGGGATCCGAGGGGGTGGAGAGGGGCTGGGGAGGCCGAAGGGGTAGTGGATGGGGGCCAAGGGTCAGGGTCAGGAGACAGTTGAGGACGTCAGAGATTCAAGGAGAGGCTGAAGGGCTAGGGAGTGCGCAGAGAGAGACTGAGGGGCAGAGGGCAGAGGGAAAGGAGTCAGAGAAAGGGCTGGAGAAAAGGCTGAGGAGTTGGGAGTGGACCCAGGAGCAGAGAAGGCACTTGAGGGCACAGACGGGAGGGGGTGGGCAGGAGGGGCTAGGTCAGGAACTAAGGGGCAGGGCCTTTAGAAGGGGTGGGGTGGGAAGAAAAGAGGCAGGGATGTGGAGGCAGCAGGGAAGGGCTCCGCCCCTTGGCCCTGACTCCCCTGGCTCTTCCTTCTTGCAGATCCCAGAGGAGGTGGGTATCAGAAAGGACCCCCAGATTCCATCCATCCCTGAACCAGCCCCAGCGGCTCCTACAACCTGGGGGCCTGAGGCGCACTTGGGGTGATCGGTGACCAGTGGGTTTGTCCAGGGTGGTGTGGAGGGTGCAGTGGGTCGGAGGTCGGATGGGGTGAACTTGGACGGTGGTGGTCACGCTGCCTTATCCCCCCCAGCTACTGGGCCTGTGGGACTCCCCGAGGAGTCGCACGCATTTGTCCGGCCTGCTGCGCGCCGACCGCTCACCATTCTGCGCCCGCCGCGACGTGAGCCGCCGCTGCCGCCTGCGCCCGGGCCACTACCTGGTGGTGCCCAGCGCCGCCCGTCGCCGGCGATGAGGCCGACTT
>NW_011494852.1:6513061-6518330 GCF_000754665.1 Bison bison bison | reverse complement strand
CTGAGACCCCGAGTGCTCCATATCCTCAGCCGCGGGGTGAGAGCCCCCTCCCCCATCTCCCGTCTGTAATTTGCAGGGAGGTAGATGACGTGATCAGCGCCGACCTGCACGCCCTTATGGTGAGGCGCGGCTCTGGGAAAGGGGCGCTATGGTGTGTGTATGTGGGCGGGAGAGGCGGGGGAAGGGGACGGCGTGGAACTTCTTGGCCAGAAGTAAACTACCCAACCCCACAGGTCCCCTACATTCCCCTGGAGCTGGAGTTGCAGCAGCTTTTTCAGGAGCTGGCAGGAGAGGTGAGGAGGTGGGGCAGGGCTAAGTGGATTCCCTCCTCTTCCCTCCCTCGTCATATAACATCTCATTTTACTTTAGTTTCCCAGTCTCTCTGTGCTTAAATATCATGAACTTCTTTTGCCAAAACCCTCACAGCTCTTCCCTGCCACAGGGCCTTTGCTCCATCTGTATCCTGGACTGCTTTCTCTCCCTTCACAACCCCTGCCAGGCAGAGGCCTTTTCTTTCCCCAGGCTGGCCAGCCACTTGCCCTGTGAGAGTTCCAGCAGCCCAGGGCTTCCCCACTGCAACCCTGACCTCTCTATGGACACGTCTCTCTCCCTCCATGGACCAGGAGCTCTGCCAGGCCCGGGGCTCTCTCAGGCTCTGCCATGTCCCAGCACCTCCCGGCATGCTGTCTGGGCCCCCCTGCCCTGGGCTATTTGTTGAATGACTACCTGAGTGCAGCCTCACAACCATCTCTGTCCTCGCCAGGAGGAAGAACTTGGTGCCGCTCAGCTCCAGATCTTGTTAAGCATCGCCCTGGAGCCTGGTGAGTTGGGGACCAAGAGTGGATCCCTGGAACCCCCATGTGTGTCCAGCCACGATGCTGCTGGGAGAAGGGCCACGGGAACCCTGGCTTCAGCTTGCCAGCACCTCCCCTGTGGCCAGAACTGTGGATCCTGTGATGGGACCTGTGGCCAAGGCCATGGCCACTCATAAGCCTCCGTTCCTCTAAGGGAGAAGCAGTGAGTGTCGCTGCCCTAAGCACTGACTCAGACCGCCTTGCCTGGGTTCAAATCCCAGCTCTGCTAGTTTCCATCAGTTGCAGGACTTTCAGAGATAACAATAATCCTGAGCACTTACCATGATGACCAGGATGTGGGAAGTGCTATCTTTTTGTTTTCCCTGTAGCCAGGGCTCATGCCCAGACCCCCAGAGAAATCGGGCTCAGGACCTGTGAGCAGCTGCTGCAATGTTTTGGGGTATACGATGGGGGCAGTGCCCAGGGAGGGGGAATGGCCTCGGCTCCCCTTCTGGAGACACTGAACTTAACCAGATGCTCCCTCCCCAGCATGGGGGAAGCCTGGACTTGTACCACTTCCAGCAGCTCTGGGGCCACCTCCTGGAGTGGCAGGTAAGGTGGGGCACTGGGCAGGGCACCTCCTCCTGGAGGGCCAGGAACCTTTACTAATAGACCTAGGTGCGCTGTGGGCTAGCGGGATCCCAGGGGAGAAGGGGGAACCGGCCAGCACCACACCAACCTCAAGGATGCCCCTGCCCCTACCACCCTAGTTGCCCCTTTGCATGTGTGTGCCAAGTCGCTTCAGTCGTGTCTGAGTCTTTGTGACCCTATGGACAATAGCCCGCCAGGCTCCTGTGTCCATGGGATTCTCCAGGCAAGAATACTGGAGTGGGTTGCCATGCCCTCCTCCAGGGGATCTTCCCGACCCAGGGATTGAACCGCGTCTGTCTCCTGCATTGGCAGGCAGGTTCCTTACCACTAGCGCCACTTTGTCCCTTTAGGGGGCACTAAAATAGCTCAAGGGTCAAGAGCAAACTCTGATCCTGGGCTGGAACCCCAGCTCCCAGCTCAGCCCCTTGCTGGCTGTGTGACCTGAGCGGGCCTTTGTTGGTGTATGGCTGGGAGGCTGTCATTCCTGCTGCTCTGGACCTCTGTGAGGAGAAAACGGTCGCAGGCCTTCACACACAAGTGACAAGCTACTGTTCACTGAGCCCTTTGTGGATAGAGTCTCACCTTGTCCCCACAACCCCTCTATTACCGCTGGTGCTGGTATTCCCACGTTACAGAGTGGGCAACAGAGACCCAAAGTGGTTCAGCTGCTGGCATGGAAAAGCCAGGAAGAAAGGGAGACGGGTGGGAACTCAGGCCCGCTTTCAGCCTTCTTGTGGGTGCTCTGGGACCTGGGGGTGGGACTGACCCAGACCTCCCTGCCCAGGCCACATTCGATAAGTTCGACGAGGACGCCTCTGGAACCATGAACTCCTATGAGCTGAGGCTGGCGCTGAATGCGGCGGGTATGGACAGAGGTCCTGGGGGCTCCTGGGGATGGATCTGCTCCCCTACCTCCCCCACACCCCCCCCACCCACAAAGCCCACACCTTAGTTTGTGTAGGAACTGGGTGACCCTAAAAGAGGTCCGAAGGGGGGACTCCTCTGTGTGGGGGGAGGAGGGCGCTGTGGGAGTGGGGCCTTCCCCGAGAGGAAGGGGAGGCCTTGGGAACTGGTGTCTGAGAGTCCCCAGCCCACAAGGCCTCAGAGTAGAATGTCCTGGACTCCTTGGGTGGCCCTGGGCTCTTGAGTCCACCTCCTGGAGCCTCTGTTTTCCTCTCTGCAAAATGGCTCATACAGAGGGTGGCAGGAAGGAACCTGTGGAATGGCACCCACAGGGCTTAATGCTGGGAACTAAGCTTCTGTTCACTCAGGCCAGGTCACCTAAATGAAGGCTCTCACTGGAGCCTTCCTGAGTTCTTGCAGGAGACATAGAACAATCCCCTTCTATTTGCGTGGGAGCACAAATCCCTAGCCGTGGCACAGAGTCAGAGACCCACACTTTTCCAGGGCCACACAGTTAGAAAAGGTGTGCGAGTGTGATTTGCCCCCCATCTCACCTTGCATGGAAGGAGTGGAGGCTGGGGTCAGACACAGAACTGCCAGACCCCACCCCCCACCCCAGGGCTCATCGGCCATAGCAAAAGGAAGGATGCAACATGGAGGGATGGGAGGCTGGGGGGATGTGAGCCAGAGTCTGAGAGGCAGAAGGGCAGGGTCAAACGTCCAGGGAGATACAAGAAAAGAAAGGAACTCAAGAGCCGACTCATTAGAAAAGACCCTGATGCTGGAAAAGATTGAGGGCAGGAGGAGAAGGGGACGACAGAAGATGAGATGGTTGGATGGTATCACTGACTCGATGGACATGAGTTTGAGCAAGCTCCAGGAGATGGTGAAGGACAGGAAAGCCTGGCGTGCTGCAGTCCATGGGGTCGCAGTCAGTCAGACGTGACTGAGCAACTGAACAAGAAGACAGAAGGGGAGATGGAGTCAGAGAAGATGGGGAGATGTGAGCCTGAGAAAGAGCCCCAGGTAGACAGGAGGGGAAGATGGAAGGCTGTGCTATTCATTCAGTATCCCTCGGTAGGGGGTTGGTGTCAGTCTAGGCAGAAAAAAGTGCTCTCATAAGGCTGACATTCTGGTGGTGCAGATACACCAAGCAGAATGTCTGCTGGTGAGGAGTTCTGTGGTGGAAAAGGAAGCAGGCCAGGGTGCTGGGACATGCAGCGAGCGGGGTGTGGGTTGAGACAGGGCGGGCAGGGAAGGCCTCGCTGAAGTGATGGTAGAGCAGAGATCCGAAGGACGGGGAGTGAGCCTCGGGGACGCTGAGGAAGAGCCGTCCAGACAGAGGGAAAGGCAGTGAAAAGGCGCTATGGAGGCCAGGGTGAAGACAGAGGAGTGAACGACTGGGCTCAATGATGGAGAGGAGGACTGAGGAGGGGTTGGGGGGGATGGTATGGCTGGGGCCAAGTAGGGAGGAAGAGGTGGTCAGAGAGGAGATTGGTGGGGGAAGACAGGAGAGCCTCGGGAGGACAGCTCTTTAGTACTTATCAGCCGGAGGAGGGAGAGACAAGTCCAGGATCAGGATGTGTGTGAGGCTGGAGCTGGCAGGCAAGCGGAAGGCTGCGTGTAGTGGAGGGAATGCCAGGGAGTGGCCAGCAGGAAGCCATGGCAGGAAGACCCTGGCAGCTCTGTGCTGGGGGGCCTGGCAGAACCTGCTCTGACCTTATCCTGTCCACTGCTCCAGGAACACTCCCGAATCCCGCCCTGCTCCAGGCCCTGTGCTGGCTGATGCTGGGGATTCTGTGGTGACCAGGCACCTTTTCCAGACCTCTCCCCTGCTTATTCCCAGAGCCACTAATGCCAGTGACAGTCACTAATGCCAGTGACAGCTGGGAAGGGGTATGGTCAGGGCAGGGACATGGAGGCGCAGGGAGCTGTGGGAGCCCAGAGGGGGAGCTTGATGCTGCTTGTAGGGGTGGGGCTGAATATCTGAGAGGACTTCCTGGAGGAGGTGTGTACCAGAGTAGGACATGGTGTTCTGGGCGGAGGGACCATCAAGTGTTGAAGGCAGCAAGACAAAGCCCTAGGTCAAGTGGGGGTGGGTGGGTGAGGGGAGCAGGAGATTAGGCATAGCCTGTGTGGGCCACCAGGTGCCTCGGGACAATGAGGGCCCTGGGGAGGGGTAACCAGGAGGTCATGGTCACTAGGGCCCAGCAACCTTAGTAAGGGGGTTCACAAGTACCAGCTTTTGAAGGCCTCTCTTGAAATTCCTTGTCAAAGAAGCCTTAAATACACACACACACACACATATATATTTTTTTGCTTTATTTTTGGCCATGCCTCATGGCATGCGGGATCCTAGGTCCCTGACCAGGGACCAGAGATTGAACCCATGCCCCATGCAGTGGGAGAGCAGGAGTCTTAACCACTGGCCCACCAGGGTAGAACCCCAGAGATATTTCTAAACTCCAGAAATGGCACCTGATGTGGAGTGTCAAGATATTGACTCCATATGGGACTGGCAAAAATGCTTTGCTGCACGGAGGTATTGTCCAGTGTCTATTAGCAGAAATTCTCAGAGTTTAAAGGGATAACGACACTGACATAGTTAACAATGTGCTGGCGGATACTGTCCTAAGCTCTCGACATCTAACACCTTCACATGCTCATGGGGTCAGGGCTGACCTAGTTCCCATGACAGGCCCAGAGAAATGAAGGGAGTTGCCCCAGGGCCTCAAAGCTGGGATGAGGCAGAACCGGGACTGCAGAGATGGGACCAGGCCCCCTGAAGTGTGCCTGCATTCCCTGGGTAGTCAGAGGGGGTGGTGCGACCCGGAGTGGGCTCAGGGGGCAGCTGGGCCTCAGAGGTGGCCTCCCCCAGGCTTCCACCTGAACAACCAGCTGACCCAGGCTCTCACGAGCCG
>NW_011494852.1:6511301-6512918 GCF_000754665.1 Bison bison bison | reverse complement strand
TCCCGTGACAGCCCCCTGCGTGTGGACTTTGAGCGCTTCGTGTCCTGCATGGCCCAGCTCATCTGTGTCTTCCGTGAGTGCCCTCCCCGGCGCCGATGGGGCAAAAGGAGGTGGTCTCCGCGGCTGCGGGACCAGGGAGGTGGGCCCTCACCTCACCCCTCTCTGCACAGGCCACTGCAGCCAGCACCTGGATGGGGGCGAGGGGGTCGTCTGCCTGACCCACAGACAGGTGAGCCTGGAATGCAGGGCGCGGGTGGGGGAGTGCCAGGAGCCCCCTAGCCTCATCTCTGCTGTCTCCTCTCGCCCAGTGGATGCAGGTGGCCACCTTCTCCTAGATCTCAGCCCCTGGAGCCCTGCCTCTCCCCCATCCCAGCCTGGACCGCGGGGAGGGAACAGCTGCTCTGACAGTGGGCAAGCGCGGCCTTGGGCGCCAGCCTGCCTGGAGCGGATTTCAGGCCCCACCCCTCACTGGCTGGGTGACACTGGGCAAGTCCCTGCACCTCTGTTTTGTCCTCGGGCAGGGTCATGGCGCCTGCCCTGTGCGGGCTGCATGAGTCTGCCCACATTACACGCTGAGAACAGTGGCTGGCCCAGAGTGGGTCCCCAGAGGCACCCCTATGCTCACACACTCACGGGAACAAGGACTAGGGCACGCCCAAGCCCCCACTTCGCTCTGGGAAGGGGTGCTCCGTCATCACTCTCCAAAGAAGTGGAGAACAGGGATAGAAAAACAGGACGCTGTAGGAATCCTTCTTAAAAATATTACATGTTTTATTATCTTGTTCCCAGAAGGGAGGTTTATCCAGAAACCGGGGGAAAAAAAAAAATCAAGAATAAACTCAAAAAAATAAGGCGGAGGGTGGTGGTTAGGGAAGGGAGAGCAAAACCATCCACTAACAGGCAGCTAGGGCAGCAGCCCACCCTCCACCTCAGGAGCGTCCCCAGAGACCCATGCCCGACGGCAGACATCAGAGAGAATCGGGGAAGGGCTGGGGGAGGGGAGCCAATCAGCTATGTCTTCATTATGAGAGCAAGAGGCGGCGAAGATATGTTGCTAGGTGAATATATATTTATATAATAAATCCGTAAGTTAATAAAGTAAATAGGAATTTTCTGAAAGGTTGATTTTTTTTTTAATAGCTTTTGTTTTTTTGTAAATTTGTGTGTGTGTGTGTGTGTGTCGGGAAGGGGGGTGGTTTGGGGAAGGGGGGTGGTCCTTAGAAAATCTGAAGAGATACACAGGTCCAGACAAAGCAAAGAGGGGGGTGTCTGGGGGTGAGGGCCGGAGGCTGCTCTGCCTGGCCCCACTCCTATCGCAGAAGAGGAGGAGACTGAGCTGAAGCCCCTCACGTCCTGGCAACACCAAGTTGGAGGGGAGGGGAGACGGAGCAGGCAGGTCCTCTTTCCTGCCGGGCGGCCCGGGCACCCTCTGCGGGGCCCATCGCAGGCTCGGCGGTTCCTGGACAAGGCACGTCGGGCTTTGGCCTGGATGTGGGAGGCCGTGAAGGGACCTCGGGGGAGAAGGGGTGGGGGTGCCGTTTCTAGGGCTTGGAGGGGGCCTGTTTTGCTGTGAGGATCCACTGTTCCCTCCACAAAGTTAGAAAAAAAAAAAAAAAC
>NW_011494852.1:6509796-6511201 GCF_000754665.1 Bison bison bison | reverse complement strand
GCCCTGGGGGGGGGGAGGTGGGATGGAAGGGCTCCCCCAGCCCCTCCGGGAGGCTGTGAGGAGGGGGGCGTTTGGTCGGGGGTTCTCCGAGCGGGGCCTCACAGGTCGCTCTCTCCGTACAGGGCTGTGGAGAAGGACTTATAGTCGAGGGCGCCAGGCACGGCGTCAGGGCCCTGGTAGGGCGCCATGCGGGCGATGCAGTACTCGGCCTGGTCGGGCGGCAGCTCTCTCCGCAGCTCCTCGGCTGTGATGAAGTTCTGGGGGGCAGCAGGGCAGGAATCTGGGTCACCCCCACCCGCCCCTGGCATGTATGCTGGCCCACCCGGCCCCCGAGTGCCTGCCTGCTGGGTGTCTGGCTCACCTTGTCCCCAGCCAGGACCTTGAAGGAGGCGATGACCTGGTCGGCCGTGTCTGTGTCGGTGGTCTCCCTCGACATGAAGTCGATGAAGGCTTGGAAGGTCACGAGGCCGCTGTGGTTGGGGTCCACTACGCTCATGATGCGGTTGAACTCGGCATCGCCCTGCGAGGTGGGGTGGGCGGGGGACAGGTGGCTCTTGAGTAGCGCAGGGCAGGCCGGGCCTGGCCCAGTGGCTAGAACGTGGGGCCGGGAGAGCAGGGCCTAGCCCCAGCACACGGGACCGGTGGCATCGGCAGGCCTCTGAGGGTCCCGGCTCCCCCAGGGCCCGCCGCCCCATGCGCCCTCCGCTCCGCCCCTCCCATGATCCTGGGAAGTGGGGAGTTGGGGTGAGGATCAAACAGGCCTACTGCTCCTCAGCCCTGGCTCACAAGTTAGCTCTGGAGGGCGAGGAAGAAAAGAGAGAAAGAGAGAGAAAGAGAAGCGGGGAGCGTGGGAGGCCTGGCCTCCTCTCTCCGGAGATTTCCAGGGCAGGAGGTGGGAGGCTCTGGGGGGCGGGGGCGTCGTCGGAGGGACCCCACCCAGCAGAGGCAGCGGAGGAGGAGGAGGAGGGAGGCCAGGCTGCGCTGCTCTGGTGGAGGAGGGTCCCCGAGGACACGGAGACTCTGGAGGCGGTGAGGAGGGTGAGAGGGGGGCGGGGGTGGGGGGGAAGGCCGAGCAGCAGGGCAGGCAGAGGCGGCATACCAGGCTGTATCCTGTGGAGATAAGCAGAGCCCTGAAGTCATCGGAGTCCATGCTGCCTGTCTGCTTCTGCTCCAGGACCCAGGGACAGCAGAGGAGGCCGGGCCCAGAGTAGGCAAGAGGGGCCGCCCCGTGCGCACAGCGGGGAGACAGGACAGTGGCGGGAGCAGGGTAGACAGAGGCGGCCCCGAGAGACCAGGTAAGGGGGCAGGCGTCCGGAGAGACACAGGGCAGGGAGGAGGAGGCAAGAGAGCCGGTGAGATGGTACACGATGGCGAGGGGTGGGGTGGCCGAGGGAAGGGAGACAGA
>NW_011494852.1:6501888-6509675 GCF_000754665.1 Bison bison bison | reverse complement strand
AAGGGAGACAGAGAGAAGGAGAGAGAGAGAGAAGAGCAGTTAATGCCACGGTCCGCTGGGGCCCCGGGGGCGCGTACCTGCCGGTCGTTCTCCACGTCGTAGCCCAGGCTGATGAGGCAGGCCTTGAACTCCTCCGGCCCCAGCGCCCCGCCGTGGTCCTGCCGGCGGCATCCGGAGGCAGGTGTGCACGAGGGGTGGGCGGTGTGGAGACCAGGCCGGCAGAGGCGGGGCCGGGGGCCGGGGTCACATGCAGAGGGCAGGGGAGGGGGACACACGGAGGGAAGGGAAACACAGAGTTAGAGGTGACGAGGACACAGTGATGGCCGGGGTGGGGGCCTGGAGGGTGGTCAGAGGCCTCACCCCGCCTCCTCTGGGCCAGGGCAGGGGCGGGGGCTGAGAGGTGCAGGACTCAAGACCCAGGACTCCTGGGAGGGAACAGGGGAGCTGTCCTGGCCTCCAGGATCTGGGGTGGGAGAGAGGGGACTGCCCCTCCTGTGTGGAATACAGGGCCCTGCTAACCCCTGGAGTACATCCTTCCCACGGAGGGCAGGCGGACGACACCTCAGGTCCAGCAGGGAGGGCCTGGGGCGAACTGGCGTTCGGGGCCCCTCTAACGGGGCTACCAGACCCCGTCTGACTTTTAAGAACAGTGAGTGTGTGTGTCTTGGATCCCTGGGGGTGCTGGCACTTGTCTGTGTGTCTGTCTGTCTTGGATCCCCGGGGGTGCTGGCACCTGTCTGGATGTCTGTCTGTCTTGGATCCCCAGGGTGCTGGCACTTGTCCGTTCAGGGTTGCCCTGGCAGGTGGGTGAGGAGACACAGCCCCAGGGACAGAGCCAGGGGTTCCCCTTTCTTCTCCTGAGGGAAGCTGGGTCCCTGTCAACCCGTGAGTGGCCTCTGATACTCAGGGACCGTGATGTGAACAGACAGACAGATGTGAAGACGGAGGGGGCGGGGTGGGAGGTGACAGCGGGGAGGGAGGGAAGACGGGGGCTGAGGGAGCCGCTCACCTTGTCGAAGTGGTTGAAGGACGCCCGGAACTCCTGCATCTGCTCCTGGCTGATGCCCTTGGCGTCGCGGGTGAGGATCTGGTTCTCGACCTCGTTGATGGTGCGGGCGATGGTGGTGAGCAGCTGCTCCCAGCCCACCCGGATGTGCTGGGGAGGAACCAGGGCGTGAGTGCGGGCTGGGCCAGTGGTACCACAGTAGCTGCAGCTCAGGGGGGTCAGACTTGGGTTTCTCCTAACCCTCTCCCAGTGCCAACCCAGCCCCACGCACTCCCGTGCACACAGGGACACAGCCACACGCCTGCCTCTGCCCAACCACCAGGGCCCTGGTTCACGTCCCGCTGTGCACGTCCCAATCACGAGGCAGCAGAGGACTGGGGCCTGACACCCATGCCAGGATCCTCGTGGGAACTCTGCAGAGATGTTCCAGGCAACGCTTATCTAGCTTTCTGGGGAAACTCCTCTCCATTCCTTTTATTTAGTGGCACCCTCGGATTTGCATGGTCTCAAGGCTTATCACTGGGGATCATTTCAAGCTGCCAGTCTGACAGCAACCAGCCCTGATGCTGGGACTTCTGCACACATTGGCTGGACCCACGCCCTCAAGCAAGGACCAAAGGATCAAATGGCTGAGGCCATGTTAGGGGGCAGGTGCTGCTGCCCTCCCGGCTCTCCAGGAGCTTGTCCTGAAATGTGTGTTATCGTGGTGATGGGAGAGTACTGGTAAGGAAGTCAACTTATCAAAAAATATGAACATGGGATCCAGTCTCTGTGGTCAGAGTGAAAGAGGAGAGAGAGGAAGCGGGAGCCGGCTTTTCTACAGGGCAAAAACCACTCGGAAGAAGGCGGCAGCCTGGCTCGGGCTGGCAGGGCGAGCAGGGCGCACCTCCATGGTATAGTTGGTGTGCTTGTTGTCGAAGATGAGGGCCTCCTGGATGAGCTGGTGCTGCTGCTCGAGCAGGTCCAGGTTGGGCTTGTAGTCCACAATGCTGCGCTCATACTGCTTCAGGTGGCTCAGCTGGTCCTCCAGCGTCCCATTCATCTCGATAGAGATGCGCCCGATCTCCTGCACAGAGGACGGCGGCGCTGGGCTGGGGCTGGCGGGCCCTCGGCCACCACCAGCCACCAGGAGGAGGCCTGTCGCTGGCCACCGCAACGCGGACTGGTGGTGGTGGTGGCGGCAGCGGAGAGGCCGCCTCCAGCCTGGGGGTCCTCTCCCAGAAGGCCTGCCGCTCACCGACTGTCCCCCCAGCCCCGCCCTCCAGCGCAGCAGCAGTGATCAGTTTCTGCCCCAGCGCTTCACAGGTCCACCCCCACAGCTCCCTCCCTGTGAAGCCCAAGCCTGGGACAAGCCCCTTCTGCAGAGCTAGAAACTGAGGCCAGGAAAGGGCAGCTTATCACAGTACAAGGCAGAGCCGGGCTGGGAACCCAGGCCTGGCCCGCTTCAGAACCCAGGCTCCTGAGCGCCCCCACGCCTCGCCCCGCCACGGCGGCTGGTACTATGCCCTGGGCTGCCTGCCCAGACCTCTCGGACTGGTCGTGAGTTTCAGTGACGCCGCTTGGTCAGCAGTAGCCCAAAGGGCATTGAGGGGCATGGTTACAAGCGTCCCCGGGGCTGGATCACCAGGGCGGAATGCGTGTGCTCATGAGGGTCTGAGCTCGGACCACCTTGGTCACAGCGACACCGCGGTGCTCACGATGGGGCTGGCGCAGGGCGGTGCCCAACTGTTCGCTGAGGAAATGAATTAACAGTCCCCGTCCCCTTTCAGGGATGACAACACTGAGGAACAGAGGTTACGTGTGCCTGACTCCAGAGCAGCAGCTGAGGGCAGAGTCGACTTGAGACCGCCTCTCCCTGACCCCTAGCACAGTCTTGCGCTGGACGGCACTGCCATTTCCATCGATATAACCTTCCCGATCCCACGAGGCCCCCAAGTCCACTGGCCCCACAGAGCACTTCGGACCTCCTGCCAGGGGTGGGCAGCCTCCCATTCAGCGGGGGCTCTTGCTCAATTTTCCCAAGAGATTCTTGGGGTGTGGCGGGGGGGCGGGGTGGCAGGGCTGGGACGACTGGCCCTCACCTCCATCTTCGTCTGGATCCAGGGCCCCACAATATTGGCCTGGCTGGCGAACTGGCGGCGGAGGTGCTCGTTGGACTGTTGTTTGCTCTGCTCCTCCAGGAGGGCGTGGTCCCGCTTGGGCACCAGCTGCTGCACCTGGTGGGGGGGAGGGGGGCATGTGGGCAGGGGCAGTCAGGGGTCAGCCCTTCGCCTGGCAGCCCCTCCTCGGCATGCCAGTGGGTGGGTGGTTGGGTGTCGCCTACCTTCTCCCACTTGGAATTGATGATCTGGGGAGTGACGGTGGTGTAGGGGTTGCTACCCGAGAGCTTGATGTGGTTGCTCTCCGCGATCCGCTGGGCTTCCTTGTGGATGGCCAGGATGGCCTCCCGCTCCCTGTCGGCATCTGGCAGCGTCGACTTGAACTGGTCGTGGGCTGAGATCAGACCCTGGGGGACATGAAGAGAAGGGGTGAGGGGGCAGCCCGGCCCCCAGAGGGCCCACGAGCCCTGAAAAGGGTGGAGGGCCGGGGGCGGACCTCGATTTCCTCGATGGTGTGGACGATGAACATGTCCTGGAGGTCCTCCATGGCGCTCTCCATCCAGTTGTTGAAGGGGGCCGCCCGCTTGGCGTACTCCAGGTGCAGCTGGTCGATGGTCTCTAGCTGCTTCTCCGTTTTCTGGTGCGACAAGGACAGAGGAGGGAGGTCAGTGGGCCAGCAGGGGCTGTGCATGGTGGGCGGGGATCTGGGAAGCTCTGAGGGCACCCACCCCAACCCCCGCCACCGCTCACCTCCAGGGCTTCCCTGCGACTGTGGGTCAGAGAGCCAAGGGCGTCCCACTGGTCACAGATCTTCTGGCAGCGCGTGTTGACGTTGTGGGAGTCGTAGTAATCCAGCTCGCTGTGGACCGGGCAGAGGATGGTGAGACCCGGTGCGGGCAGGGATTGCCGGACCCGCCCACCCACACGTGTCCCAGGCCCTGGTGCTGGGGGACACCACCCCTCTGGGCTGAGGCAGGAGGAACTGGCGAGGGGGTTGGCGGGGAGAGGACAACAGAGCTTCCTGTCAAGAGCCGCTGACGCAGGGCTCCCAGACTGTGACCCTCAACCACGCCTTATCTGGATTGTTTTTTGGGCTGTGCCATGTGGCTTGTGGGATCTGAGTTCCTCAACCAGCAGTCAAACCCAAACCCGCGGCAGTGGAAGCACAGAGTCCTGACCAGTAGACCCCCAGGGAAGTCCCCTGGACTTGCTTTTTCCATTTAAACAAAGTCTAGCAGGGCATGCTGGTTAGAGGACAAGGCTCTGGAGCCAAGTTCCCTAGGCGTGAATTCCAGCTCCTGATTTTGAACCTGTGTGACCCTGGGCAAGTGAATTCCCTCTGGATCCCTCGGTTTTCTCATCTGTGAGATGGGGGTGGGGTTGTGAGGACACCAAGTTACTTAACACCTGTCAAGTGCTGAGAGCAGTCCTTGGAGCCCAGTGGGTAAAAGCAGGAAGTTAATAAAGGATATGTTTTTATGGGTATTAGGAAAAGAGTGTGTGACTAGCCTGCAATCTCATGCTAAGCAACTAAGAATATATTCAAGAAAAAAAACAAACAAGCTGATCAGAGAATGGGTATTACTGTTGCCTTGACTGAGGTTGGGAACACTGAGCTGATACCATAGCTCTTGCCCCCCGACCCCACTCCTGAGCCCCAGGCCTCCTGCCTCCTGGGGTCACACTTGGGCACTCCCAGCAGGAGGCTCCTAGTCGGTGCACAGGTCTAGGGTGACCAGACGGTCAGGCAGGATACAGAGGCCAGGGGAGCAGGCAAGGGCTGGAGAAGCAGCCAGGCAGCGTTCCACGCAGGGGCCGGGCCGGCCTGGGTTCCACTCGCATCTCACTCACTCCCTAGCTGTGTGATCCGGGGCAGGCCCCTTGGCCTCAGGGTGCCTCAGTCCAGCTCTGTAACAGACGATCAATGGGACTGACGAGCTGGCACATGGAGGGCCCTGAGTGCTCTGAGCTTTCGTCATTATTATCAATCGATGCCCAGCCGGTCTGCCCATCCAGGCTCAGCCCAGGCGGCCCTTGGCCTCTGACTCATCTGTAGGGGAACGGACGGCACCCCATACAACCCTCCCCCCTGCCTCCAGGGCAACTGTCCAGAGAGTTGCCTGGGGGACCGTCAGCTCCCTGGCTCAGGGCGATGGGTTTCACATGGCCATTCCCAGTGCCCGAGCAGTGGGCTGGCCTAGCGCTGACTGCAAGTCTGTTGCCAACCAGCGTCCAGGGGCTCGCCTGTCCCACCCCCACAACCCCTGCAGATGGTGGGCGTCTGTATCCGTGACCTCACTCTCCTTGGCCTGGACGTGCCAGGTACAGGGAGCTTGATCCTAGAGGAGCTGCAGGACCCCCAACAGTGCCCAGTGAGGGTGCGTGTACCCAGGACTGTGCCTGCTAGTACTTCTGCCCCTGGGCGAGCACATGGGGAGCCCCAGAGCAGCTGGGCAGTGCGGAGGGAGTGAGTCAGGGAGACAGCCCTGCCCGGTGTGGGGCTCCTCCAGGCCTCGCCGCTGGGCCCCCGCCTTGGAGGAACAGGCAGAACTTCGGGGATGACTGTGACAGGGTGGGAGGTGTCTGTCGAAAGGCCAACTCCAGCCAAGGATCCTATTTTTGAGTAGACGGCTATTTTGGGAGCCCTGCCGCCCCTCCAGGGCCTTTGGATTTTCCATGAAGTAATGGCTGGGGCCTCCCGCTCCCTGGGCCTTGCCTGCTGCTGGCCGCTCCGATGGGGGAATAAGGCTCCCTTTCACTGTGCTGGAGACTCAGTGTACTAATTGTGTGCATGAGTTTATCTGACTGGGGTGGGGCGGGGAGGGCAGAGAACCGGCTGCCTGGAAGCTCTTACAATAAGTGTATTCTGAGCAGCAGAGGAAAGAGGCCGGGCCGAACAATGGGCTCTCTGTGCAGCCCAACTCCCTTGGGGAGCCATGGGTGGGGGCCGTGGAGGTTAGGCCGCCCACCACCTCAGGGGGCCAGAGACCTCCCTTCTGCTGGGGAACGTAGATCCCACTATGGGTCTCATCTGGGGTTAAGACAGGCGGACAAAAGGCATCACCCCGTAAGGCTCCTTCCTGGCATGGGAAAGGAAGGGGTGAGGGTGGAAAGGACCAGGGGAACCCCTCCACCACTGCCCCACCACCGCTCTGGGCCAGGCGCTGGCAGGGAAGCAGATGACGGGGGACCGTGAGCCCACACATACTTGAGCTCCTGGGCGATGGCAGCAATCTGCTCCACGCGGTCCTGGTGGGCGGCCAGGTCGCTCTCGAAGGCTTCATGCTTGCGGATGAGGGCCTTGATGTCCGACAGGGTGGCCGTCTCATAGTCCCGGTGCTTCAGCATGGCCTCCTTCCCTGAGGTGGGGCGGAGGGCAGGGGTGCTTGGTCAACAGCATCGCGGGCATCCAGAGGGGGTGTCCAACCAGAGGGAGGGGAGTGGGGTACAGACCCCATGCCCTGCCTTAGCGAGGATGCTGCCATGAAAGCCGGAAACCCCGGGAACCTTTTCCCTTGCTCCTTTGAAGGTATTTCTAAGCTATAACACCTCCTGGATGGGGCTGGGAGACACTGTGGGGTTGGTGGGTGTGAGTCAGATATCCCAACTCAGGCTCTGTATTCTAGACTTAGTGTCTTTTATTGGTGCATGCCAAGTCGCTCAGTCGTGTCCGATTCTTTATGACCCTATGGACTGCAGAACACCAGGCTCCTCTGTCCATGGGGTTCTCCAGGCAAGAACACTAGAGTAGGTGGCCATTTCCTCCTCCAGGGGGTCTTTCTAACCCAAAGATCAAACCCACATCTCAACGTCTCCTGCATTGGCAGGTGGGTTCTTAACCACTACGCCACCTGGGAAGTCCTTTATTGGTAGAATGTAAGAATCTGGACAGTGCTACCAAGGCTGGAAACATCAACACCCACCTGCAGAGGGCCTAACGGCCTCAGCAGTGCCAGGGGGGTGGGCGGGGGGCAGAGGGGAGGGGAAGTCTGACTTGGGGCTCTTCCGGGATCCTGACCCCTATGCCTGCTCCCTGGCCCTTGGGCGCCACGCCCCCTCAGGGAGGGAGTCCTATCACACATCTGCTCCATGCTACCCTAAGGGCTTTCTGTGTGCAGTGAGGCAGGGCCCATGTCAGGCCCTTTGAAGGAAGGGAGGAACACTGTTATTAGGCCCGGAGCCTGGCTAATTATACACCCTGGGACAGAAGCTCAGGCGAGGAGCCCTGCACACTCAGTACCGCAAAGAACTGAGGGGGAGATGCTGGGACCCCTAACCTCTAAAGCAACCTCGGGCTATCCCCAGAGTGCATACTCAGAGACCAAACCCTCCTCAGCTGGCACCAGAAAATCCCAATAGCTGCCTGCCGAGTGCAGCCAAGCAGGCAGTCTCTCCTGGCCTGCTCCTTCTTCTGTAAAATGGGGCCAATGCCAGCCCTTGGCTAAAGCCCCAGTGAGGTGATCTCGAAAAGTGTGGGCACCAGCCAGGCCCACCCCACCGCAGCCGTCCCAGGGATGGAGCCCCGAACCAGCGGGCAGAGGGTGGTGCGGCCTGGGAGCCTGACTCCATGGGGCCCTGCCGCCCCAGCCCCGGGGCAGTGGGCCCAACCACAAAGGCAAGCTTGCAATTCCCTTCTCCAGATCGCTTTCTCCCAAGGGTGGGAACCAGAAATAGCAGGTTAC
>NW_011494852.1:6501287-6501653 GCF_000754665.1 Bison bison bison | reverse complement strand
GGAGGAGGGGGCCGCGGCCAGGGCTGCCTGGGACCTGGGCCAAGGGGCAGCCAGGCCGAAGGAGGGGGGAGGGAGGGGGGGGCTCATTTTTGCTTTCTCCCCAGACAATCTGAGACCCTGTGAGGAGCCTCCACGTGGAGGCTCACACACTCCTGCAGGCTGCAGTGGATGGTGAGGGGGTTACAGGGTGGCGGCAGCTCAATCTGCCCTCTGCCCCCGCTGCACACACAGGTAAGGAGCCTGCTCCACCCGATCCCAGGGGTACAGCGGGGCCGGTCTGCCCTGTGGTGTGTAATTGGTGGTTCAGAGGATGGAGGCTTCAGGTCTCGGGAATGAGAATGGATAGCCCTTCCCAGTGGCTCCGGG
>NW_011494852.1:6500302-6501187 GCF_000754665.1 Bison bison bison | reverse complement strand
GTTGTCCATTTTATTGGCATATAATTGTTGATAGTAGTCTCTTATGATCCTTTGTATTTCTGTGTTGTCTGTTGTGATCTCTCCATTTTCATTTCTAATTTTATTGATTTGATTTTTCTCCCTTTGTTTCTTGATGAGTCTGGCTAATGGTTTGTCAATTTTATTTATCCTTTCAAAGAACCAGCTTTTGGCTTTGTTGATTTTTGCTATGGTCTCTTTTGTTTCTTTTGTCATTTATTTCTGCCCTAATTTTTAAGTATTCCTTTCCTTCTACTAACCATGGGGTTCGTTCATTTCTTCCTTTTCTTAGTTGCTTTAGGTGTAGGGTTAGGTTATTTATTTGTACTTTTTTCTTGTTTCTTGTAGGTATGCCTGTATTGCTATGAACTTCCCCTTAGGACTGCTTTTAAAGTGTCCCATAGGTTTTCGGTTGTTGTGTTTTCATTTTCATTCATTTCTATGCTAAATTTTGATTTTCTTTTTTTGTATTTTCTTCTGTGATTTTGTTGGTTTATTCAGCAGCGTGTTGTTCAGCCTCCATATGTTGGAATTTTTAGTAGTTTTTCTCCTGTTATTGAGATCTAATCTTACTGCATTGTGGTCAGAAAAGATGCTTGGAATGATTTCAATTTTTTTGAATTTACCAAGGCTAGATTTGTGGCCCAGGATGTGATCTATCCTGGAGAAGGTTCCATGTGCACTTGAGAAAAAGGTGAAATTCATTGTTTTGGGATGAAATGTCCTATAGATATCAATTAGGTCTAACTGGTCTATTGTATCATTTAAAGTTTGTGTTTCCTTGTTAATTTTCTGTTTAGTTGATCTATCCATAGGTGTGAGTGGTGTATTAAAGTCTCCCACTATTATTGTGTTATTGTTAATTTC
>NW_011494852.1:6499099-6500202 GCF_000754665.1 Bison bison bison | reverse complement strand
CATAACTGAAGCAACTGAGTATGCAAGCATGCACACCAAATAGCTGGGTGGCGGGGGTCGGGGGGGTGCTGGAGGAGCCCCCGGGGGCTCAGTGAGGATCTCGTGGGGGACCAGGAGGGTGGGAGGAAGAACCGCACTGAGCAATACAAGGAAGCATGAAGCCAGTTCAGCAGAGTGGTGGCAGGAGGGCAAAACAGAGCGGGAAGGAGGCGGCCAGAGTGGGAGGGTGGGAGCCCCGTGGAAGGCCCTCCGCGTTCCCAGGCACTGGCCGTTTCCTGAAGGCTCTCAGGCCCTTGGGATCTGGGATCTCAGCCTGGTGTGGGTCCCAGCTGAGGGCCAGGACGTGATGGAATCCCGCAGCCCGAGCCAAGAGAACAGGCAGCTGTGGAGCTGCCGAAAAACTGGAGTCACCGCAGCCCTTCTGGGAGAAGGCATCCCATGGAGGGCAAGCCCCCCAGGGGGAGGCACGGGATGGGGCGGAGGTGAGAAAGAGCTCCCATGGGGGGCCACACCGAAGGCTGGTCAGTGAGCGGCACCTGCAAGTTGGGCAGCAGGGCCAGGAGGTGGCTCTGTGGCCTGGTCTAAGGACCGTGCTTTGGATCCCAGGCTGGCCAGGACAGACTCTTCAGCGTGAGGTTCATGGTCTCAAAGGGTGAGGGGGACGGAAGGCAGGCTGTGTGAACCCAGGCTGCCGGAGCAGGGCGAGCCTGCCCCCGGCCCCACTGGCCTGGAGGGGTGCTGTCCTCAGGGCAGACGGGCAGGCCTGGGGGTCACGTCCCTAAACAACCAACCCAGGGCTGCATTCTCAGATGACCCAGGAAGGGGCCCACCTGTGAGTGATCTCCAGGCCAGAGCAGCCTGGGGAGACCTGGCCCCAAGCTGTTCCTTGCTGCCCAGGACTGGATGCACCCAAAGCGTCATTTGTGACACGTGTGTTCCGAGGCAGCAAAAAAGGGAGCCTAAGAAAGAGACAAACCCTACACAGGCAGCAGGGGCTGTGTGTGTGCAAGTGTCTGCGTGTGTTGTGAGCACGTGCGTGTGTCTGAGAGCCAGGAAAGGAGGGCGGAGTGGGGAGGGCTGTACCATCGGTCCAGGCCTCGTGG
>NW_011494852.1:6495690-6498924 GCF_000754665.1 Bison bison bison | reverse complement strand
CTCTGCCAGGTGGTCGAGCCGCTCCAGCCGGCGGATCTCGTTCAGCAGCCACTCCTCGTAGCCCTTCTCGGCCTGCTCCAGGTGCTGCCAGCCGTTGTTGATGTCCTGTGGGGGCAGGAGAGGGCGGGGCTACATGGGGGGCTGGGGCACCCAGCGGGGCAGTGCCTCCCGAGGGATGCTCACAGAAGGCAGAGAAATGGGCCGGGGTCACACGTCACCCTGCTCTGCTGTACCTGCACGCCTGCACAGGGCCCCACACGAGGCAGGTGCAGTCTACACTTTCCGATTAAACGAATGAGTGACAAGGAATGAATGAATGCCCCCATGGTGCTATGGGAGTCAAAAGGTGCCTGTGCAGTGACTATCACCCTCTCCTGGAAAGGGATCTCAAGCACTTGGAGGTCTGGGAGTCCCAGCTAAATGAAGGTCCAAATTCAAATGACTCCAAACTATGGTGTGGTCTTGGGATGAGAGTAAACCTCCAGGGAGTGATGCGGGGAAACGAAACAGTCAAGTGCCAAGTGTATGCCCCACGGCGCCTTGTACCCGGATCTGTGCGTTCTAGTTCAGAAAGACTGTGCAGGCCAGACAATACGCCTGGGGGTGGCCTGGAGCTGCCCCTCCACCCCTCACGGGGCCTCTGTGGCTCCGTAGGCCTCCTGGGCCCCGGCACTCACCGACACCATCTTGCCCTCGGAGGGCATGAAGGCAGGCCGGTTGCTGAGGCGCAGCTTGGTCTGCAGCGTGTTGAAGTTGATCTCCAGCTGGCACTTCTCCTGCACCTTCGGCGGCTTGTGGACCCGCCGGTAGTCACGGAAGTCCTCCAGCTTCTGCTGCATCTCCTGGATGGTTTTCTGCGGCACGCGGTCCTCCAGCCAGGGGATGGTGCGCCGGATCCACTCCAGGAGCTGTGGGCCCACAAAAAGTCGGGGTGACCTTTGCAGGGGACCCGCCGACAGGTGACAGGGCTGCCTCCAGCTCATGGACATGGGACCTGGATCTTCGAGGATCCCATCTTGGGGGATCACCCCTGCTGTCCAGCCTGACTTCTCCATGATTCCCCGTGGGCATCCCATGGCCAGGGATTCTGGGAATATCACTCCTGCTGGAATCACAGTGCTGTTCTCTGGCTACTTTCTGCTTCTGCCTTTGCTCTTGGTCTTCCTCCCTCCTCTAAGCAGGATGGCCTCAATTCAGACATCCCTGTGGGCGCACCGCCCCCATCAGGCCCGCACAAAAATCCACTGTCGCCACACGCAACACTATTTGAGAACCTTGCTGCTTCCCGTTCACCAACTGTAAGCGCCCCAAGGCAGGGTTGGCCACACGCCTGGCTCACTCTGGGGTGGTTGGTGCCAGGCGCAGGGCCTGGGCACAGGAAACTAGACAGTACAATTAAAAAAGAAAGTGACCTGTACTTTTATGAGCCACTCGTGTCTTTGATGGAGTGAAGACTGGGTACAAACGAGCAAACAAACTGGACATCCCAGAACAATCCCAGGAGAGTAAGACCAGTCACCATGCAGGCAGACGTGCCAGCCGCAGACAGGATAAGAAAACCGAGGCCCAAGGCCTCCATGGTGTTCACTACTGGGTGCCTGGCACCGCCTGCCCTCTGTTGGGCAAGGCTGGGACTCTGGACACAGCCCCTTAACCTTTTCTTGGTGTTGGCAGCGATGGTGGTACCAGGTGGTAGCTTTCTCTTGTTTAAAGTATCCTTAACTTTGCAAAAGAAAAAGTTGGCCACTATAGGGGGCCTGGAAATATTTCCCAAATATTCCTGGTCTGTGAAATCTCAGAGTCTGGGGAACACTGATCTAGAAGAGCAGTCAAACGGCTCCTCCTGGGCAGCAGAGATGCCAAGAGGGTAACAGGAGTTCCCTCCTCACAGGGGACCTGCCGTGACAGACAGCCATCCTGTCTGTCGCTGTCTCGGATCTCGGGTGTCTCTCCATCCTACCAAATCAGGCTTCTGTGTGCGGGACATGGGGACAGGAATTTTTGCATAGGGGTGGGAACTTTTAAAAAAGCTCCTTTAAAATTTTTTTTAAAATAAAGGGACTTCCCTGGTGATCCACTGGTTAAGACTCTGTGCTTCCACTCTAAGGGGTGTGGGTTTGATCCCTGGGTCAGGGAACTAATATTTTTTTGCGTGGCGTGCCCAACGGATTTTTAAAAAATAAAATAAAAAGCTCCCCACCTGATTCTAATGAAGTGGGAAAAACCCTGTCCCTAGGTATCTCTGTAGGAAGGCAGGCTTGGGGTGCCAGGAGCCAATAAGCTCGGTGACACATCACTCTGACCCTCAGTCCTTGAAACCACGAGCACTGACGTGGTCAAACTCCGCTCTGTAGCCCCGTGACCTTCTCTAGAAGGTCTTGCTGCCATCCTTGCTCTCTGCTCTGCAGGTGTCACAGGGACTTGGGCCAAGGGTAATGAGAGGGGTCCGATCCCTCAGCTCTGGCGGGGCCACCGGGGGAGGGCGGGGGTGAGGGGTCACTCACGTCGCTGGCCAGCCTCTCATAATCTTCCATCAGGTGCTCGTTCTCCTGGTTGACGGCCAGCACCTTGCAGATCCGGTTGGCAGCGGTCTCAGCCTGGGTCGGGGGACGGGGTTGGGGGGATAAGCGCACACAGTCAGGGCTGCCTGGGGGCTGCTGACCCTCCCTCCTGACAGGCAGGTCCCCTGAAAGCTGGCACGTCTGTGGCCCACACAGAAGGCCCCGAGGCGGGGAGGAGAGGAAGCACAGAGCCAGCAAGAGGGTGCCCTGAACGGCTGAGTCCTGACAGGCCTTGCTGGGGTCCTTGAAGCTGACTGCTAAGGCCCCTGCTCAGGGAGCCAGGCCTGTGTGCTCTCTCCGCTTGGACCCTGGAAGTGTTGAAGCGGGGTGGGGAGTACCCTAATGTGGGGGAAATGGACTCAGAGGCCCACAGAGAGGAGGCCTGAGTGAGGCTGAGTAGGGTCCTCCACGCAGCTGAACCCTGGAAGGACCCGCCCCTTGGCTGGGAAGGGAGGCTGCACCAGGGAGCCGTGGGGCGTGGGCAGAGGAGGGGGTGCCAGTGTCCCCCAGAGCAGGCTGGTGGTGGGTGCATGGGCAGAGCACGCCTGGCCCCTTTCCTATCCCCCCTAGAGAAGGCTGCCGCTGGCTGGGTGGGCAGAGGTCCTGATCCACAGGGTGGAGGGGAGCCGGGGCTCCTGAGAGCGGGGCGCGGCGCCAACAGTGACTAGTCTCT
>NW_011494852.1:6494631-6495590 GCF_000754665.1 Bison bison bison | reverse complement strand
GGGTGGGTCTTGCTGGGGGGGTGGGGGGCGGGGAATGCAAGGACAGGAGGAGGAGGGTGAGGGATGGCACACAGAGACCAGGTACCTTTCAGGAAGCACAGAAAGCCTCCAAGAAGAAGAGTTGAAAACGGCAACAGAACAGGAACAGAAATAGTGAGGAGGGTCTACAGAGCGGTGGGGAAGGAAAACAGAGAGGCTTGGGGATGGCTCCAGCCCTGCTGACGCCCGCCTCTCCCCTCCACACACAGGTGGGGAGGGGAGTGGGGGGCCAGCTGCGGCTGGTGTGTACACACACACACGCACACGCACACCTGCTGTATGCTGCAGGACACTCGCCGACAAGCCCCAGAGGGGAGGCTCGCGAAGGCCTTGGCCAGCGAACACCCAGCCCTGAGTGAGCGCAGGAAGCAGAGCCCAGGTCGGAGCCTGCAGGGAAGTCCCTGACCCCCAGCCTGGAGAGACGACCAGACCGGTCCCCCAAGTTCAGCTCCACCCTGCCAGGCAGGCCCCGCGAAGGTGCGGGCTGATGGGCAGGAGTGTTTTGTTTCAAGGCTGAATTTCTGGCACCCGGCTTGGGGCTTGGCATGTCTGAGGGACTCAGAGCTGATGAATGAATGAGCGAGCAAAGGACAAAGAGCAGATGCTTTCGTGAGTAGAAAGAAATAAACCAGCAGGAGAGGACGGGCATACATGGGGCAAGGACTAGGGCTGCCCTGCATTCATGAAATGAAACAAAACCCTGAGAGCACTCTTTTAAGGGGCCTGATGGAGCCTCTGGGGAAAAGACGGTGGCAATAACACAAGCATTACGGGGCTCTCCTGAGAAGTAAACAGGCTGGAGGAAGCTGGAGAGGCCTGTATGCTGCATGTCCCTGGTGACCCACAGCTCCCCAGAGGCTGGCCTTTATTTCCTCCCTAACGAGAGAGGCCCAGCTCCCTCAAAAACTCCCAGATGTTGG
>NW_011494852.1:6493894-6494531 GCF_000754665.1 Bison bison bison | reverse complement strand
TCTGGGACTTCCCGGTTGTCCAGTGGTTAAGACTCCCTGCTTCCACTGCAGAGGGCGCTGCTCTGGGAACTAAGATCCCAAACTCCTAGGAGTAAAGAACACCAAAAAAACCTCCCAAATGCTCTGACCTGGGCTTTCCGGCCGGCATGCCCTCCCACAGAGCCTCCAGGCCTCTGGTCCCCCACTGGAGTCCTGCTATAAGCACCAGAGGGCAGTCTGGGCAGAGAGAAGACACGCCCTTCAGGGCAGTGTGGCGGCAGCGAGGCTGGCGAGGGGCCCGTGGAGCAGGGAGGCCCACAGCAAACGTGCCATCAGTGGGGGTTTGCGGCCAAGAATCTCCCACCCCACCCCGTTTTCCCTCTAGGGTGAGGGGTCCCCTCCACCTCCCTGCCTGTGCCAAAGGCACCCCCAGTCTCCCCACCACCAGGAGAACACATCAAACACATACTCCAGCCACGTGCTGGGGAGGCTGCTCCCACTGCCAGGCCGTGTGCGGGGCGCTCATGGGGCCAGACACTGTCCTGAGCCCTTGGCCTGCTCATTTCACCCTCAGACGATCCTGAGGAGGGCGCTGGTCTGCTCCCCATTATACATGTGGGAGAAGGGAGGTGAGGGCCTTCTCCGAGGTCACACTGCT
>NW_011494852.1:6487728-6493684 GCF_000754665.1 Bison bison bison | reverse complement strand
TCTTGTAAGTGGGGATACCGGGGCCCGCCACTCCCGGCGTGGGCATGGGCTGCTGACAGCCCGTGCACATGGAGTGTCTGGAGGTCCTAGCACGCAGCTGCGGGCGGGCTACGTTGCTTCAGCTGTGTCCAACTCTGTGTGACACCACGGACTGTAGCCCACCAGGGATTCTCTAGGCAAGAATACTGGAGTGGGTTGCCGTGTCCTCCTCCAGGGCATCTTCTCGACCCAGGGACTGAACCCACGTCTCTTACGTCTCCTGCACTGACAGGCGGTTCTTAGCACCACCTGGGAAGCACGAGTTACTGCTCAATAACCAGCTCATCTCTTGGTCTGCTCTCTGCCCAACTGCTAACCGGGACACAGAATCAAATTGCTGGGAATACACTGCAGGCCAAAACCAGGCATGCAGGAGGCAGGAGGAGACAGAAGTGTCCAGGCCTCCAGGCAGCAGGGGCAGCTCTGGTGAGAGGTCAGCTGGGCTCGGGGAGGGCCACCCCAGGGAACAGACACTTCTGACTCCCTGCTTGCGGTGGTGGGGCTGCTGGGGGCAGGGGCCCGGTGACCTGGGCCCCTGGAATCAGAGACAGGCCTGTCCTGGGGTGTTTGCTGGGGGAAGGAGCCGCAGAGCAGGGCAGGAGAGCCAGCATTCCCAGTGGGGACATGGCCAGTGTGGCAGGCGGGTGGCCTGGCATGGATCAGGGAAAGAGGGGGACAGCTGAGAGCAGGTGCACAGGCCCCAGCTGCGCCCCGCTGTCTGAGGTGATACTGGGATTCGACTGCCTTATCTAGAGAAAACTGGGACCAGCCGCCACTTCACAGGGTGGGCTGTATCCATGGAGGGACTCGTGGGACTGTCTGTGGCGTCTCAGCCCTGGACCAGTGCTGGCTGGGTGATGGCCATGGAGGCTCAGGGTCACAAGAACCTTCCAGGCTGGGTCAGTCCTCAGCCCGGACACTGGGATGGTGGGATGGTGGTGGGGGTCGGGGGTTGGCAAGGGTGAGTCTCCGGCCACAGCAGTGAAGGTGCTCCCGCCCCCAGCTCACCTTTTGAGCCCCTGAGAAAGCGTGGTAGAAGCAGGACACGTAAGTCATGATGGCTTTCTCATCTGGCCTCAGAGTGCCTACAATATCTGCGCAGAGAGAGAGAGAGAGAGGCAGGAGAGAGTGAAAGATGCAGGAAGGGCGGCTGAGGCCAGGCCTGAGGCTCATGCGGGAAGGATAGCGCTGGCTCTGGACTGGAAGCCAGACCCCGGCTCCAGCCTGCGTGGGCACGTCTTGCCAAAGTTTTGCAGAGGGGAAGGGGGCGACATCTGAGAGGGACAGATTCCTTTCCTAACCAGACCTGGGTTTGGGACACAGCGGGAGCCTTGGTTGGGGCTGGGGGGATCTTGCTTGCATTATTTGATCTTTCTGAAAACATACGCAGGATCCATGTCCTGTGTGACCACCTACCACCTGAGCACAAACCCCTAATCATCTCCTGGGGTCTCAGAATGAAACCCAAACTCCAGGACTACAATGTCTCCCCAGAAGGTCTCTGTCACCTTCTCTGACCTCACCTTCCTCTGCTCCCCAGCCATTCCTTGGATAAGCCCCGCCATTGATGCCTCAGGGCCTTTGCACTTGCTCCCCCCTCTATCTGGAACACTCCGCAGCTCCTGCTCATCGCCCTCTCCCCGCCAGTGAGGATCCCAGTGCCTCCCACCACGCCGTCTGTGCTCTCTCCTACTCCTCTCATGTACATTACTTTCTCTGTGGACCTGCTCGTTGTCTGTCTTGCCTACTAGGCTGTAAGCTCCATGAGGGCAGGGGCCCTGCCTGACTCGGTCACTGACTGTATGTATTGCACTGAAGGAGGGGGGTGAGCTCTGAGGCGCTCGAGAGATACTACGAGCAGGGAGAGGCTAAACGGGCGGTGATGCCAAGGAGCCGGGGGGATGGCTTCCAGTTGGAGAGAGGCCACTGCCGTCTGCAAGAGAAATGAGGTGAGTGCGGGAGGAGAGAGGCAGCAGCGGCATTGGGCGGTGGCGGCGAGGTGGGCCTGCCTGGCCCTGCCCGGTACCTTCTGCGCTCCCGAAAAGGCATGGTAGAAGCTGGACACATAGGTCATTATGGCCTTCTCGTCGGGCCGGGCCGTGTTCACGATGTCTGTAAGTGAACGACAAGGGTTAAACTGCCCCAGCGGGGGTGGGGACGGGCGCTCACGGAGATGCACGGGCTCCCCAGGCCACAGCAGGAGTCCTGGGAGAAGGACCCTCGGAGCCGATTCCATGACCCTGGGCAACTCCAGTGGGCTTGGCCAGCCCCTCGGCCCCTCCATCCCCCATGGTCACCGGAAAGGCCAAGGCTGTGGGAAATGGGATTAAGACGAGGCCACTTCCTCTCTCTGAGAACGGCCTCAAGGGGCTGGTAGACGGTCAGCCCCAGGGGCCGCCAGAGGCCAGAGGCGGGGGTCCTGGCTGGGGTGGTGCGTGGCTGGGAAACGGAGCAAAGCCGGAAAAGGAAAACAACATTCCACTCTGTGGGCTCCAGATCCCTAGCCTGTGGCAGGCAGGAAGGTGGAGGCCTTGGTTATTCACAGAAGCCGACCCTCCCAGTGACTGAGGGGCGGGACCAGTCAGGAAGGGCTATGGCAGGGGTGCCGGGGCCCAGGCCCCAGGGGCGGCCCTAAGAGCTGGTCCCTTCAAAGACCCCTTCCCCACCAACTCCAACCCAGGCTGCTCCTGCCTGGGCGCCCTGGGTGACGACACCATTATTACCGGTTCAAGCAGATTTGCTCAGGCGTTCCGGCTGGCTCCGCCAGCTCCGAGGTCACCCCAAGACATGCCCGTAAAACAGCGTGCTGACAAGAGCAAGAGCGATGTACTTACCCTCTGCATCTAGCATCTTGGGGATGTCGAGGTATTTCTCAGCCACTTCGAAGGCATTGTTCAGGTTGGTGACGGGGTCGTCCTGGGGGAGGGAGGCGAGAGAAACATGGTCAGGGGCAGGATGCACAAGCAGAGGGAACAAGGGCTGGCCCCAAAGGGAGGGATCCTGGGGAGGGCTGGAACTGGAAATGTTCCTTCAGGCAGTTCTCAGCCAGGTGTGCTGCTGCAGGGAGTTGGGGGCGGGGCAGACACACCTGGATAAAGGAACACTCCTGGAAATCTTTGGGGGGCTAACTGTGCACCTTTCCTTCAGAAAAAAACACAGGTGTGCTCTTTCCTTAGAATTTCCAGCCATCCCTGGGTCCCAGATCAAGCCCCTGCCCTGAAACACTGATCCAGACCTGAGAGCACACTGGGGTGTGGGCATGGGGGTGGGGAGCAGAAAGCCTCCGAGTTCTAAGCTCAGCCCAACTCACAGGATGGGAGCCCACTTCACATTGACCCTCCCTCATGGGCCTCTCCCACTCTCCAGCTACAGCCCAATTCGATTACTTGATTAGTGGCTGTGGCCTGAGCAGGCTGAGTGCAGGCCTGGGCACCCCCATCCCCCATCTGGGCCCCCATCTGGGATGATGCTCTTTCTCTCTGGCCCTAGGCTGCCTCCCCCATGGGCCCTGCCCCACGAGGCCAGCTCAGGAGTGCCTTCCTTCTTCTGTAGCATGGGTACCCCCATGATGGTTCAGAATTCCTTACCGCTCCCCACTGGGCAGAGCGTGAATGCTTCTAGAATCTAGAGGGTTATGGAAGGGGAGCTGGGGACCTTCCTGGTGGTCCACTGTTAAGAATCCGCCTTCCAATGCAGGGGACTCGGGTTCGATCCCTGGTTGGGGAACTAAGATTCCACATGCCAAGGGGCAGTTAATTAATCCCGTGTGCCACAACGACTGAGCCCTCATGCCACAACTAGAGAGAAGCCTGCCCGCCCCAACTAGGACCTGATAAAGTCATAAGTAAATAAATAAAAAGGAAGCAGAACTGGAAGGCATTGTCGGCCAGGATCTCCCATAACCCCTGGCAGCTCAAGGAGGGAGAAGGGGACAGGTCCCAAGGGGAGCAAAGAAGGCGAGATCAGCCACCAAGCCTGGGTTTCCTGATGGCTGGCACAGGGCCCTCCTGGTCTGCCCATCTGAGCACAGAGTTCAGCTCTGGACACCAGCGACGGATGGGCTGGGGGAAGTGGCCCAGAGTCAGGGTCAGAGTTGGGGTGTCTGTGGGCCACCGAGGGGAGTGAGAGATGCGTACCTTTCTCAGCTTGTCGTACTCGATCAGCTCTGGTCTGTGCCGGTGGATCAGGGCATTGAAGGCAAGACCATCCTTCCAGCTGGGGATGGAAAGGCCAAGGTTGTGAGGAGGGCCCCCACGGTCATGAGTGGCTATGGGCCGTGAGCACACAGGAATGACTACCTCCCACTTAGCGAGGGGGTCTAGAGAGTGTGCCCGGCTGGCTGTGAGCCTGGCTGCTGGAGCCAGACCGTCTGGGGGAAAACCCCACCCCTTCCGCTGTCAGTGCAACCTTAGGCAAGTCCTCTAACCTCCTGCTACCTCAGTTTCTACATCTGCCAAATAGGGATAATACAGTGCCTACACTTCATCGGGCTGTTGTGAGGATGAGTAACTGTGTGAGGCTTAGGCCAATACCTGCCACGTGACAAGTGCTTTATGACTGCTTGTTACCGGGGTAGCTGTGCCCCGCTGAGCACTGCCGTGCGTGGCCCCACTGAACCGGACAGGCCTGTGCTGCGGGCCCTCTGCACCTTGGCTGACCTGACCGGTGTGCTGGCTAAATGCCAGGATGTGGCCTGGCGTGAGGGGCTCTGTTCAGAGGGAAGTGACAGCTGGTCACAGGCCAGACTGGTCACATTTCCCTGCCCGGAAACCTCTAAGGCAGGGGTCCCCAACTTCTGGGGTGTACACAGGTACCTCCTATCAGGTCAGCGGCAGCATCAGGTTAGAAATAAAGTTCACAGTGAATAGAATGGGCTTGAATCATCCCAAAACTACGCCCCGCCTCCCACCCTCAGAGAGAGGAATGGTCTGTGGAAGAACTATCTTCCATGAAACCAGTTCCTGCTGCCAAAGAGGTTGGGGGCCGCTGCTCTAAGGGCTGGCTCTTCCGGAGGTCAGGCTTTCTGGCGTCTCACACAGACCCCGTCTCTGAGCACGGCACTCCTGCTGGTTACCTTCTGCCACCTCATCCTATTTCGTTGTCTTTCTTCGGCCCTTCTCACTACTTGGATTAGGCCGGTTCCTGCACACCTTTGGGAACTGCTGGTCCCCGGCTGAGGTGTGACCTTCCAAGGGCAGGGACTTGACCTTAGCGCTAGTGTATTCCCACTCTTGGCATGGAGTAGGCACTCCACAGGTACTGAGTGACTGAATAAATAAACGAATGAGAAGGGCACGGAGGACCAGCTAGCTGGGAAGGAAGGAGACGTGGAGGAGATCGAGGGAGGGACTGCACGCTATGAATGGCTGAGCACAATGGTCCCCGATGCCCAGTGCAGGGCCCTGGGGAGCCCGAGGACACAGCAGGACCTCTGTGGACGCTGGAAAACCCCGTTCTTCATCCCTGTGTTTGCCCTCTCCTTGGACCATCCACCCCAGGAAGACAGCAGAGGCTCAGAGGGGTCAAGTCACGGTCATGTCAGATCTGGTCTCAAGGCCACCCAAAAGCCTGCACGCCTAATCCCCAGGCCGTGCCATACTCCCAGATCTCCCACTGACCATGCCTGCCTTGTGGACACACTCATTTTCTGCCCTGACCAGAGGGAGAGCAGGCTTATTGTGGCTGAGTCCTGTTCCGCTAATAGACACAGGGCACATTTCCCCCGACACTAAACTCACGGGGACGGCAGCTCCCTCTTGAGATGTCAAAACAAAGGAAGAGCTGTGCTGCTGCTTCTGAGTTACCTGACTTGGGGAAGAAGACTCTACAGGGCCTCCCAGAGGTGCTGGGCCACAAGGCCTTCAGCCCGGGACAGTGAGCTGACTGCCACCTCCCCCAAGGCACGCAGGGACCTTCC
>NW_011494852.1:6487305-6487628 GCF_000754665.1 Bison bison bison | reverse complement strand
GGTGGGGGTGGGGATGGGGCCCGCCAGCATCTCGAGTCCTGGGAAGCAGCGTGGGGATGATGTGGGCCAGGCCCTCAGCCAGCCGCTCACCTGATGTGGAAGTTCTGCACGTTGACGTTCTTGTACGGGGCCGTCTTTCTCTGGCACCAGAGGAGGAGCCCCTCCTTGGCAGAGGTCTCTGCAGAACACACGAGGACAGTAAGCCCAAGCTCACAGCTAAAGGCACAGCACCCAGGGCAGGTGGGTCACCCTTGGGGCTCAGGCATAAGGGGCAGAGAGAAGCTGGGGGAAGAGGCCCTTGGACGGGGCAGCCACAGTGTGGG
>NW_011494852.1:6481826-6487012 GCF_000754665.1 Bison bison bison | reverse complement strand
TGACCAAGGCCCGAAGGACAGGCTGCCGGCTCAGGGGCCGGCTGCAGCTTTGAGGAAGCAGGTGGGAGTGCCCCAGGAGGTCCCTCCGTTCCCCGTGGGCAGCGCCCTGTGGACTGTCCTCAGCAGACTGGGCGTGCTATGAGGGCAGGTACCACGTGTGTCCTGGTCACCGCGCTGGCCCGTCACCAGGAGCCCCTCCACACGCTGGCCCCGTGGTTTCCCACCCTGTGCTGGCCTGGACCCTGGAGGCCAAGTCCGAGGGTGGGAGGTGGAGTGGAAACATGGGTGCTGATGCCCCGCAGAACGAGGCCAGGCCTGACTCTATCGCGAGTCTGATCCCAGACCACCACATGGCGCGGTGATGGAATCAGCAAAGAGCCTCGAGGCATGAAGACAAAACACCCGAGAGTCTAACCAAGTCCCCAGAACTCGGGTGGCACCGGGGTTGAGAGAAAAGGCTGCTCTCTGCTGGTCGGCAGGCCACCGGCTCTCACCTTCCACAGAGATGTCCTGGATGGCGAACCTGAGGATGATGGTCCAGATCATTCCCAGGGTCATCTTCGCGTTGCCGTCCACAATCTCTGCACACAGGGAAAGGCGCAGAGGGTGAGAAGGTTGTTAGAGCCAGAGGGTGACTCCCCAGGTGGCCCCCGGCCCTGTCTAGAGTTCAACTCCGTCATCTGACAGAGCTGCCCAGGCCTGTCCTGCACCACCTGTGCTGGGAGGTGTCCCTCAGCAGGAAGTGTGGTCCCCAAAGCCTTCTGCCGCTTGGCACCCTCAGGCTTCCTTCCACACACGTGTTCTTAGCCACACAGGCCTCCTCCTCTTCGGGCAGCTCGTCCTCGTGACCCAGTGCAAAGGACTGCTCCCAGGCACTGTTGGGCCTGTGTTTCCGGCCCCGTCAGGTGCAGGCCACGCTAGTGTTGTTTGAGAATCTGTCCCCTTCCTTCCAACCAGTGCTGCCACCTCAGTCCAAGCCACTGTCGTGTCCCCCAGATCTCGATGCACCGCCTCCTCTGTCCCCGTGATCCACTCCCACGCAGCAGGGTGGTCACTTTAACGGGTGTGTTGGATTTGTGTCGAGCGCCTGCTTCAGGCCCCACCGTGCCTGACACAAACCCTGTGTGCTAGAGGTGGGCTCACAAGGCCTGCTCTGCGTGACCCGGTTGCTCCCTCCCTGGCACTCTCTAAGCTCCGCCCTCTTGGCGAGTCAGAGTTTGCTTGCTTTAAGGATCTCACACCTTCTGTCCCCCCAACAAAGTGCACCCCTTGCCCCCTTCCTCAGAAGGCTGGTGGTCCTTCCCAGCCTGTTCTACGTCACCTCCCGGCTTCCCTGACTTCCCTGGCACCTGCTCTTGCCCTCACACGCACACACTGGCTGGTCTGTCTGCTAGTTCCGGGGCTTCCCAGCTGGTACAGTGGTAAAGGATCTGCCTGACAAGCAGAAGTCATGGGTTCGATCCCTGGGTCAGGAAGATGCCCTGGAGAAGGAAATGACAACCCACTCCAGGATTCTTGCCTGGGAAATCCCACGGACAGAGGAGCCTGGTGGGCTACAGCCCATGGGGTCACAAAAGAGTCAGACACGACTGAGCGACTCAGTGGTAGCAGTAGCTGCCTATTCCTCGTCTGCCTTGTCATCAGTCCTGCACCCCCAGCACCTGGCCCGGCGAGAGACAGAGAGAGACACAGAGAGAGAGAGAGAGAAAGAGACGTAGAGCCACGGGCAGCGGGGAGCAGGGGGCACAAGGGCCAGCTGCCAAGCTTGCACTTCCTCAGCTGACCGAAAACCACTCTCTCAGACTCCTAGGGGTGAGAGAGAAGAGTCTGGACCACACGTTCCTCAGCTTCAGCAACTTGCAGAAAAACCACTTCTGTGACGCTCAGGCACTGTGGGGCCTGGGGCCGGGTGGAGAAGTGCGTACGAGCAGCCGCAGACCAGAGCCCATGGGCCTGACATGCTTGTGGCGGTCCTCTCAGGCCTGTAGCCCACTGCGCCTCTCACAGCCCGGATGCAGGAGGGAGGCTGGGAGAACAGAGGGAGGCTTCAAGAGACTGTGCTCACCGGCCTCGAGGACAGAAAACTCTAGGTGAGCCTAATTTGAGGAGGAGGGACGACGGTCCCCCAGAGGATGGGGCCCAGCCTTCCCAGAGGACACACTCACCAGGAGGGGGTGGGGTGGGGGGCTCTTTAGTCACTGGAGAGGCTTCCCCCAGTGAAGCTGTGGGCTGCCGGCTGAGGGGGGCTCTCCGTTTGAGGGTTTGGGGAGAGGAAATACATGCAGCTGGCTGCCTGGAGGCAGGGGAAGGACACGGTGTCCGTGCGCACCTTGCCCAGGGCAGAGAACCCCAGGCCTGGAAACTAGGGTGAGCCTTCTCATGGGGTGAGAGCAGGGATTTGTCTAGGAAATCCAAGCTGCGTTCCTCCTGGGTGCCGGCCGCAGTGCCCGTTCCCAGCTGGTGCCCGAGAAGGCTGGTCACGGAGGGCTTAGAGAGTCCCTGTGACGGGGGGAAGGTGGCCGCTCTCATGACACACCCACCAGCTGCTCCCTGGACCTGCAGCTGTGCCTCCGCCTCCTGACCCCACTCACAAGCCCCACAAGGAAGTCATGTTCCTGCAGCTGCTGAGACGGTGCAGAGGGACAGGGAGTCAGGGATGGGCGGGGGGGCTAGATCAGGGCTCTCAGGTACCCCAGAGATCTCAGAATGGCTCCGGCCAGCTGCCCACCAGAGGCCCAAAGGCCACAGGTGCTGGGAGCAAAGCGGTCTGGTCATGAACGGAGAACGTTTTTAGACTGAGTTTTTCTCCAAATGAAAACTGACGACTGCCATGGGTCTTCTCTCACCCTGTCTGTGTTTACAGGCTAGCATTTGAGCAAAATAAAAAAAAAATGCAGCTGTGAGAAGCAGGAGGCTGGAGGGGAGCCAAGAGGAAAGATCCATGCAAGGACAGAAAATCTCAGGGCCTGATTGAATTCGGGCTTTTTTGTTTTTTTTTTTAAACAAACACCAACCACCTCGACCGTGGCATGCGAGGCTTGGCACCCCTCCTTGGAGACGGCCCGGGCCAGGGCAGAGCCTTGGAACACGGGACGTGCATTCCTGGCCTGGAGTCTCAGCCAGACTCTCAGAGCCCTGTCATTAACAGCAATTAGTTTTCTTTGTTTTTCTAAAAGCTGGGACAACATGGATGTCGGGGTGTACGAAACCCTGCTCTGACTAATGAGCAAGACTGTGAGCCCAGGCTGATGGGGACCTTCTGGGCTCCATCAGGCCTCGCCTGGTCTCCAAAGGCGCTGGGAAGCTGAAGACAAGAGCTCCAGCTGCTGGAGCGAGGGTATGCCGCTGCTCCCGCCAGGGCCCAGAGACAAGGTCAGGGTGCTGGCTGGGCACCCACATGGGGCCCAGAGGGGTCCTGGGAGTCCCGTCAAGAGGCCACACTCTCCCAGGCCACGCAGCCAGCAAGGTTTGCTCCCTGACCTCTGGACCTACACTCCCTGCCCCAGAGCCCGGACATTGGGCTGCGAGCCTCCTCCCCTCCTCTGAGCCCCTCCTGCCCGTGGACACCAGGCAGGGCCTAAGGGCAAAGGTGCTGCCGGCTCGAGACGGTGGGTCACGTGTCAGGCCCAGCACCGGGACGGTGAGTGAGGTGTCCGCGGTCCGAGCAAAGCCATTCCTCCCCTGTGTCCCTCGTGACTGGGTGAACCAGATTCCCTGGTCTTGGACTGGATTACTCTCTGGAGGAAGGAAAGCAGGGGTGGGCTGTGAACCCAACGCCACGTGGAAGGCAGTCACTGTGGGCACCACGTGGTGCATCCGGCACCCCCATCTTGACCACCAACACAACTTCTTTTTTTTTCTTTCCTGGATGCCTGGCTTGTAGGATCTTAGTTCCCTGACCAGGGATTGAACCTGGGTCCTCGGCAGTGAGAAAATGGACTCCTAACCGCTGGGCCTCCAAGGAATTCCCGCAGCGCCACTCTGCTCCGGGCCCCACCCAAACTCACCTTCCGCTCCGATGGAGACCAGCTTGACCCCTTTGCTGGCGATGAAGTCCAGTGCCTTGTTCACGTTGTTGATTTTGTGCACTCTCATCTTGCCCCGCTCTGGCTTAGGTAACCGCTCCCCTGAGGGCGAACACCATGAAAGGGAGAGAGGGGAGACTTAGGGTCCCTGCTGCTCCCCAGAACAGGCCGACGCCGGTGCAGTGTTGCTGCAGCTGGTAGAGGCCTTGCTCTTGCCTGGCAGCCATGGGCAGGGCGGGTGGTGTCCTGGGGGCACCTGCAGGGTGGCTGGGTGGTATCCTGGGGGCACCTGCAGGGTGGCTGTTGCGGGGAGGTGGGGGGCGGTGCTCACCTGAAATGACCTCCAGGAGGAGCATGAGCTTGAGCCCGTCTCGGAAGTCCTCATCAATGTTCTCGATCTGCGTGCCGGCCTTCCGCAGGTGGGAGTTGCACCAGGCTGTAAAGGTCTGGGGAGGCAGAACAGAGGGTGGCCAGGAGGGTCAGTGTGGCTGTCGGGGCTCTCCAGCAAGAGGGCCGGGCTGCGGCCCTGACTCTGCAACAACAAGGCCACCATGGGGCCCTCGCCAGGGGTCAGGCCCTGGGCCCAACCTCTATCTACACTGGCGCCCATCTCCACAGCGACCCAGGCAAGCTGACGGGAGGAAACTGAGGCTTAGGCTGGTTCCCAGACCACCGCTTGGTCAGCGGGATAATGAGTGGCAGAGTGTGGACTGGAACTCACATCAGCAGCCCAAGTCCTGAGCCAGAGCAGAGAACACCGGAGGATGGGGCCCGGGCGTGGCGTCCAAGGTGACTGGCGCTCAGCCCCCTGCTGGCTGGGGCCTCTGTCGTCATCGACTCCAGCGCCAGGGAAGTGCGTCACATCAGTTAAGGTGGACGTGTCCAGACACCTTCCGGGGAGACCGGCCCACGCAGCCCCAGCAGCAGGGTCTGGGAAAAAGCCCACACCTGTTTCCCACGGGAGTCCCCTGCCCTGTCCCCACCAGCCTGCAGGCCCAGCGTGGACCTGGGCCGATGGCCAGGAATGCACGAGAGCTCGCGCTGCGCCCGAGTGTGGGCAGAGGCCGTGTGGGGGGCGAGGGGCTTCCAGGGAGACACTGGCCAAACACCATGTGTTTTGACAACAGTCACCAGAACAGCTCATTGGGAGACTCAATGCGA
>NW_011494852.1:6452512-6481663 GCF_000754665.1 Bison bison bison | reverse complement strand
GCGAGGCCCCTCGCAGACAAAGAAGCCGCCTAATTAACATGCCGCTAGGCGGGTGTAAGCGAGGGTTCCCTCCAAACGCAACGATCCTTCCAAACCCGAAGAAAGGCGGAGGGTTGTGGGCGACTAGGGTACCCCACCTGCCTCCCACCAACAGGAAGAAGAGCTCCACCGCCACCACCCTGGAGAGACAGAAATCTGCCCTCGGCTGCCCCTCCACCCCGCTCAGTCCACACCTACCCCTCCCTCACCATCAGCCCCTCTGGACACTCACCCAGGCTGACTAGCCTGCTCCACCCGATCCTGACTCAGATGCCTGCCCCTCCTCTGTGCAGATCTGTCAGAGGACCACTGTTTCCCCCCGCCCCTTTTTTTTTTAGTATTTTTATTTATTTGGCTGTGCCAGGTCTTAGTTGTGGCATGCGGGATCTAGCTCCCTGACCAGGGATCAAACCCAGGCCCCCTGCACTGGCAGCGTAGAGTCTCAGCCTCGGGACCCCCACCAGGGAAGTCCCTCTGCTTCACTCCTAACAGGTGCGTGCTGTTTTCCGCCTCCTGGCAGCCGTGAGCTACTCTGGAGCAGGTTCTCAGCGAGGTGCGCACGCATCCGCCTCCCCCATCTTACTTCCCTCGCTCCTTCCCCTGAGCAGCTCTGAATTCGGACAAACCGGGGCCAGGCTGCTGGTTACACCATTCCTGCGGGTAGGTTACCCAACCCTCCTAACGCCCGTTTCCTCATCTGCTACGTGGCAGTGAAGACACCACCCGAGTCACGCACAGTCAGTGCAAGGGTTCGCAGTGGTGACCCTGTGGAGCTGGGCCACACAGCAGGTGCTCGGTTCTCCACACACCACGCTTCCCGGGGCCCCTCCTCCTCGGACACCCTGCCCGCCCTGGCCACCACACACAGCCCTCGGCATCTCGGACAGCATTCTCCAGTCATCTGTGGTCTTGCCAGATGCTACGTGCATATACATGTGTGCTCCCGGGGGTAGAAATTTAGTCTCACATCACACGTGCCTTTAGAATGCCCAAAGCACAGTGGTCTCAGGCCCGGGCAGTGGGCAGCAGCAGGCCGGGCTGGGACAGGAAGTGCCAGGGGATGCTGGGCCTCTGCTGTCCCCTGCGCCTGAAAGATGCAGTGGGGCAGCAGACTGGCCACCACATCCCTGGCTGAGGACACAAGAGGGCAGCTCCCAGAGCCCGAGCCCCCGATGCTTCTGGGCCGAGCTCTAGGCACCTGGTCTGCGGGGAGGGCATCTCTCTCCATCAGCCTGTTACACCTGAGGCAATCCTTCAGGGCTTGAGTGCCGGCCCCTCAGCTTACCTCTGGGTTGCAACCAGGTGACTTGGCCTACCTACACCTCAGCATCCTTCTCTGTAGGACGGACTTATCAGAATTTACTGCCTGTATCTGCTGTGGGATTAAATGTGGGAGGAGGGTGGAGAGGAATGCTTTAAAACATCGGCCACAGAGCTGGGCGTCAAGTCCCGAGAACTCGCACACCTGGGAGCACACGCACACCAGCGGCGTCCCACTCCATCCCTGGGAAGGGTGGGACCTAGTCTCTCTGCAAAGGCCCTGAGCCCAGCACCACAGTTTGGAGGGGAAACGAGATCGCAGGACATCCTCTCACTCCAACCTGGGCAGGCTCTGAATGAACCTGGCCTCACTGGGCTCAGGTCGTCTGTCCTCAGAAGATCACAACACCGCCCGCTCTGCACACATGGCCCATCTCCACACCTTTGCTCACCTTCTCTGGGCAGGTAACAAGAGCTCTGGCTGGGGGCTCACCCAGACCTGCCTTGCCCACCGAGGCCACCTTCCAGGGGGGTAACCTCAGGCAAGCAAGGAGCCTCAGGCTCCGTGCTGGGTGAAATGGAGGCAGTATTCTCCCCTCTTAAACGATGATTAAACAAAATAACGCAAGTAAATCACTTAGGACTGTGCCTGGCACAGATGAAGTATTCAGTGTTAAACAAATGTCAAGGGAAGGACTACTTTCAGATAAATGGTAACTCTGCCTGGCACTCCGTCTCCCTGGCCGGAAGCAGGCGGAGGCCCAAGCAGAATGCAGAGCGAGTGCTCGGGGAGAATACCGACCAGCGCGGCCTTGGTGGCGAGGAACCCGACATGTGACGGACGGGAAGGCCGCCGACACGCCCCACGCCCGCACTCCATGGCCTGTCCGGCCGTCTTCTCCTCGCAGAAGACCAGGGGCATCTGCTGACACCAGAGACTCAGGGGGCCCCGAGCCCAGGGCACGGTGGGCAGGAGTCACGAGGCCCTCCTCGGGATCAAGCCCACCACTCGCAGCCCCAGCTCCATGTGGCACGACTGTGAGTAGGAGCTGGAGTTCCAGTGGGACATGAAAAATTCATAGCTGCTTCTACTTGGTTACAAAAATAACATTCTGCTTATTCACTCCCTCTCCCTGCCCGGTTTAGACTGAGATGTGCGGGGTGGGTAGTGTGGAGGGTGGTTTCTATAGATGGAGGCCTCGTGGGTCTGCTGTGCCCCCGCCACTCTGCAGCTCTGTCACACAGCACAAGTTGGGGAGCGCGGCCGGCCCTGCTGGCTCTGCGATGCCCAGGGCGCCGTGGGGCGGGACACCCACTCCCGAGACGGGCATCTGCTGCCTGCTGGCCAGGGGCAGGCCTGGCGCTGAACCCACCATGCTGAGCAAAAGCAGACCCAGGCTGCACGCTAAGGAGCTTCCAGTGTGATGAGGGACAGAACTGATCTCATTAACCAAGCGATGACTCAACTACAGAAGTGACACCCGCAGGAAAAGAGGGAACGGTAACAACCACAGCAGACACTCCCATAAGCTAACTATGTGCCCCGCGCTGTTCTGGGCACTTTGCCACATGTTAATAACATCTCTCATCCGCACAGCTACCTTGTGAGGCGGTTGCCATTTCTGACCCATTTAACAGATGAGGAAACCGAGGGTCTGAGAGGTGATGTGATTTGCCCACAGGTAGTCATGTACCTGTAAAGTTACAGAGCAAGATTTAAAGCCAGGTACCCTGGCCCAGCTTCCCAGGTGGCGCTAGTGGTAAAGAACCTGCCTGTCAATGCAGGAGACATGAGAGATGCTGGTTCAATCCCTGGGTCAGAAGTTCCCCTGGAGGGAGGGCATGGCAACCCATTCCAGTGTTCTTGCCTGGAGAATCCCATGGACAGAAGAGCCTGGCAGTCTACAGTCGGAAAGAGTCGGACATGACTGAAGTGACTTAGCACGCACCCTGGCCAAGCAGCCACACCCTGAGGCATCACCTTGCATTTGCCCTCCTTCCTCTCACCTCTCAAAGAGGGAGCTCACCAAAGTGTTTAGGATGCTGGTGGGGGAGGGGAGGACATTTCCCTGAGGGTCCAGTGGTTAAGACTCCGCAAGCCCAATGCAAGGTGCCCAGGTTCAATCCCTGGTCAGGGAACTAAGATCCTACAAGCCACGTGGTATGGCCAAAAAGAAAAGGAAAAAGAGAAGGAAGCCCTGGGGAACAGCTCCTGACCTTCTGGCCAGGCAGACCCAGGTAAGTTCCCCTGTGGAGAATGAATGGGACAAAAATAAGAAAGACATTCCAGAAAACGGGACCAGCATGTGCAAAGGCCCTGCAGCAGTGAGAAAAGAGCCTGGCCCTGGAGAAAGGGAGGGAGTGAAGGAGAGCAGCCTGCGTCATGAGGCTGGCAGGGCCACCCTCATGGGGCTGCTGCTGTGTGGGGACTGAGCCAGAGGGGCAAGGGTCAATGTGTGATGACAGGGGGTGGTGGGGAGGAAGGGTAAAAAGCTTCTTCTAAGAGAAACTTGGCAGGAGGAGGAAGACAGAGGAGCCGTGTTAAAGATGCCAACAGTGGTAACCAAGCAAGGCACACTCAAGGTTTTGGCTTCATCTGGGAGGGTCTGGGACTGCTGGCCCTCTGGGGGAGAAGGGAAAAGCCATAAGCATCTAGAGCTCATCTGGGTGGGGCTGTCAAGGTCACTTCAGGGGCAGCACTGGTTCTGAGCAGTGGCATGTCCCTAGCGCCTCATCTAAGAGCCCCCAGTGCAATCAACGAGCCGACAAAGCCTGACCTGGAGCCCAGATTAGGCACGGGAGGAAGTGAAGCAGACACAGAGCTTACATTCTGGTGGTGACGGGCGGTGGGGAGGTGGCGGAGAAAGGGTCTCACTGAGGCTAAATGTGCAGTAACTGTTGATGGCTAACTCTTACCATTTACACGGGCTTGCCTTGTAGCTCAGTTGGTAAAGAATCTGCCTGCAATGCAGGAGACCCAGGTTCGATTCCTGGGTCGGGAAGATCCCTTGGAGGAGTAAATGGTAACCCACTCCAGTATTCCTGCCTGGAGAATCCCACGGACAGAGAAGCCTGGCGGGCCACAGTCCATGCGGTTGCAAGAACTGGACACGACTTAGCGACTAAACCACCACCACCATTTACACATGGGAACAGTTTAAAACCCCCAACCCTGTGGTCATGTGAGACACGTCATCTCCACTTTACAGGTGAGGAAACTGAGGCGGGGGGGGAGGCTAAAAGACTTGCCGAAGGTCACACAGTCAGTAAACACAAACACGGGGCGGACACCCATTCCTCTGAGTGGAATGTTCCCTACCAGCCCGGGAAAGCAAAGTCAAGAAAGGTCCTGTCCCCATCTCGGTCCCCAAGCTGGAGCTGAGCTCGCATGGCGAGCAGAGGCAGGCAGGGCTCTTCCCCTCAAAGCCCACCTGCTTTTTTATTAATTCTTAAAAAAGAAAAAATTTGATCAGGCTGCATGGCACACAGGGTTCTAGTTCCCCCACAAGGGATGAAACCCACACCCCCTGCATTGGATGCAAGGAGTCCTAACCGCTGGGCTGCCAGCTAAGTCCCCCACCTGCTTCTTAAAGGCTTGGCCTGAGCCCAGGCGGACAGTACCAGTGGCGGCCCTGCCATCTTGTGAAGTGAGCCTGCACACAGCCCTTGACCCACCTAGTGAAGAAGGAAGGATGTGGACACTGCCTCTGAGAACACATGTGCACAAAACCACAGAGAAGAGCTTTCAGAAGTTGCCTCTGCACACTGGCAGCCTGTTAAAGATTCTTCTCCGGTTGTTAAAATAGCATAAGGGTGTGGGGGAGTGGGGGAGGGCGTGGGGTAGGAGAAGAGAAGACTTGGTTTGGGCTCCACGGGTGCACTGGAAGGCAAGCCTCGGGAGCACCCCCCCAAGCTGTTTCTGCTTTCTCACTGTGTGTTGGAAGGGGAGGGCAAGGCCAAGCATCACTGGTCATCAAGTCCTTCCTGTGTCACAGGGGCCCCTCCCAGTGGCCAGGATGTGGGGCGGCTGGGTGAATGAATGATGGATATTGTTCGGGAGGTGACCTCAGCGGCCAGGAATGTGGCAGCAATGGGCTTTAATGAGCCATTCATGGGTGACTCCCTCCCCCAACCCAGAGAGGTAAACCTTCTGGACTCTGGGGCAGTCCCCAGTAAGAAACCAGTGGCCCCCCAGCAGGCAGGGTGATGGCACGGGCCAAGGGGAAGGATCCTGGCGGGATGCGGCTAACCCAGCTGAAAAAACTTTCCTGCCCTTGTCTTCTCAGCGACTACGTGTTACAAGCCATGTTCTCAGTACTGGAGGGGGTGGCGTGGAAGGAAATGTCGGCTGGAGGCTGGAATTCCACTAAACCCAGACTGAAGGGAGTCTCCTGCAAAGTCAGCTGGGACCCGAGGCTCGGGCTGGGGCGTGCGCGCTGGCTCTGATGATGGCTCTGGCGAAGGAGCTCCTGACCAGGGCTGGGGGCCGCGCTCGCCTGACCGCCAACGGACGCTCACATGTGGATTCCATTGACTCCACGCTGGACAGGGCTTTGGGAAAAGCCGCTGGCTGCCTCACGCTGCACCCCCGCCTTCCACTCTTTATACCGCCCACCCCCTTAGCCAGACGTCCCAGGCCAGCAGCCTGACCCAGAAGGACCGGTTGCCTAGCTGAGCCCCGGCAAACTCTCCCAGGGCACTGGCAGGCAGGACGGGGTTCCCTGGGGAGCTG
The DNA here is from genome assembly GCF_000754665.1 of Bison bison bison. Taxonomy (NCBI): domain Eukaryota; kingdom Metazoa; phylum Chordata; class Mammalia; order Artiodactyla; family Bovidae; genus Bison; species Bison bison. The sequence continues at coordinate 6,475,632 of NW_011494852.1, read as the reverse complement.
GGAGTTGTCAAACCTTGCCTCTGCAATACCGTGTTGGGTTTGCCGCTCCGCTGGGGCGTCGGCCGCTTTGAGGGGGAGGGCACCATCCCGCCTCCTGAACTCCCACCTTGCCCGCTGTGGCCTCGGCCGCTGCCCATGGTTCCTGCTTCCACGGGACCTTGGGAAGGGTGTCCAGGGCTTGGACACAGGGGAGGGACAGCTATTTATTCCTGGGGTAGGCACCTACCCTTCTTATCGCCCATCTGCCGGCTACTGCCAGGCTTCGGGCAAGGCCTGGCCCCAGCGGGGCATCTTCTCAGGTCCTGAAAGCAGAGCCTGCTCCCCTGGCCCCTGGGCTTCACCAAGCCTAAAGGTGCTTTCAGGTCCGAAAGCTAAGCCTTCCGGAATCTGGGTTACCAGTGGCCCAGGTGAAAAGGTGACTGCCCTGGCAATACACGCATGGATCCATCCAGGAAGTCTGTGAAGCCTCTGGAATGGCTCTGAGATTACACATGGGAGGGCTCCTTTGAAGTAGCCTTTAGCAGATTCTAAAGATAAAAGCCAGGGAGCAGGTTGAGAGAAGAGAAAATGAACTGGTCATGATGACATGGCCACGACCAAGACAGGTGCAGCAGCGTGGGGCTCGGATGGCCCCGCCAGCTCAGGTCATCAGGGCTAGCGGGGCAGGGGCACGGGGACACTTCGGTTGCCCGTCCGGTTCCCAACTGCACAAGCAGCCAGGGACAGAGCTGAGTGCTTTGCCCCTTGACGACAGAACCTAATTTGAAAGCAATTACAGGGAAACAAGGAATGCTTCTTATGTCCTAGCCTGCCGTTGCCTTATTCGGAGTTTTTCTCGGCCTACATGAAAAAGCTGACTTCCCAGTCGGAGGAGAGGTATAAATACCGCAGAGTGGAGCAGCAAGCATTCCAAAGGTCCTGCGTGTCCATCCAGAAACCATCTCTTACCCCACCCCCTAGTCCCCTCCCGGTAGCCGGCGTCCCTGCCTCTGCCAACCCCCCGCGAGGCGCCAGAAAGCAAGTGAGTCGTTGCTGCCATGGGCTGCCTCTGGAGTGCGGGCCCCTCCTCCTTGGAAACGCTGGGCTAAGGCTTTCTTCTAGGTCTCTACAGGCTGCTTAGTTCTCATCGCGCAGGGCTTCCCTCAGATGCCACTGTCCCAGGGAGCCTGCCCTGACCCTGCTATTATCTCCACCATGCTATCACCTCCCTGCTTGTTCACCCACTCCACTGGTCACTATCGGACACGAGGTTCTTTGTCTGTAACCCGTCTCCCTCCCACGGGCAACAGAAGCTCCACGAGAGCGGGGTCCTGCTGGCTGCAGAACCTACTGCCTGGCATGGTACCTGGCGCACAGTGGGTGCTGTGTAAATCCTAGCATGAATCAAATAGGGCTGGGGCTTCTCATGGCCAGTCGCTTAGGACTTCACGATTTCTAATCCCATTTAGACTGGTGAGGGTTCCTACTTAGGGATAAGACTGCTTGCTCTCTTTCAGGAGCTCACAGAAATAATCCTGGAGCTGTACACGTCCCTAAAACAAGCCAGGAAAGACAATGCTGTTGGTGTGCCACCCCCAGGGAATACAGCTGCCTTCGGCAGCCCTCTTCACTCAGGCATCTGAGGCCACTGGACATGCAGAGGCCCTGGTTCCAGAGGAGTTGAGCCTTAGGACTTCCCTGGGGGTCCAGGTGGTTAAGACTCCACGCTGCCAGTACAGGAGGCCCGGGTTCAATCCCTGGTCAGGGAACTAAGATCCCATGTGCCATGTGGCATGGCCAAAAGATTTTTTAAAACAAATAAGTTTTTAAAAAGAGAAGCTGGGCCTACACAGGGGCGGAGTAGTAGGTGGGCTAGGAGGAGGAGGCTGAGGAGCTGGCAGACACGTGAAGACATCCATCTGCCAGGGTCTGCAAGGCGGAGGGGTGGACAACATGGCCCAGTGCTCCAGAGCAAGGGCTTCCAGTCTGAGCAAACGTGGGTCTGAATCCCTGCTCTGCCACCCACTGTGTATGGCCACAGAAGATGACCTTCACCTCTCTAAGTGTCAAGTTCTTCCTGTGTAAGATGAGGGTAACAGACATGTGGGCACTCAACAGGGTAACAGAGAAAAAACACGGCACACACAGCCTGTCAGAGTGGCTGTTCAACAGTTTCTATTAATTACTGGTGGTTTAGTTGCTAAGTCATGTCTGAATCTTGCTACCCTATGGACTGAAGCCTACCAGGCTCCTCTGTCTGTCGGATTCTCCAGGAGTGGGTTGCCATTTCTTTCTCCAAGGGACATTCCCAATCCAGGGATCGAACCCTGGTCTCCTGTACTGTAGCCAGATTCTTCACCAATTGAGCCACGAGGGAAGCCCCTTTCATTACCACATTATTCCTGTTCAGGAAAGTGCCATCATTGGTATCAGCCCTGCAGCTGGTACAGCCAGACCTCCCCCTCCGCCCTCAGGATTCACCAAGCTGGCTGGCTGCTTCCCAGTGGCTGACACACAGCGGTCTTCCCCCAAACCTTCCCTCCCCTTGCCTGGCCACTCGACTACCAAATGAATAAAGGAATATAATGATCAGCTCTCGTTATTCTTGCTTCAGAGAGCCTTCCAATCCTGAGGTTCACAACCCTGGCTTTACAACAGAATTATCTAGGAACTTTCCTGGTGTATTTGCATTTTCTCTCTCTAACATTTACTGCCTTCAGCCATTAAGCTTTGAAAAGGCAATTTGTTACGCAGCAGTAGGTAACTAATACAAGTCAAGTAGCTGGATCACAGGCATGATCTCTTTTTAAGCATGTACTCTTTTTTAACCACATGCAGTCTGGTAAATCAGTTTTTTAATTGAATTATAATTCACATATCATAAAACTCACCCCTTTCAAAGTACATATAAAGGTCAGTGAGTTTTAGCATATCCATGAGACTGAAAAACTATCACCTCTGAGTCCAGAACATTTTCATCACCCCAGAACTGTGAGCAGTAACTCTTCTTTCCTTCACCCTCCTTCCCCAGCCCGACAACCACTAATCTACTTTCTCTCTGAATTTGCCTCATGGAGACATTTCACACAAATGGAATTATACAATATCTGGCTTTTTCTGGCTGGTTTCTTTCATTCAGCATGTTTTCAAGGTTCACTTACACTGTAGTGCATTCCTTTTTGACTGAATACTCCATTGTATGGACATATGACATTTTGTCCATTCACGAGTTGATGGACATTCGGGTTATTTCTACATTTGCTATTGCATACATCTGCTATCATGAGTAATGCTGCTACTGACATTTATGCACTAATTTTTGTGTGAAGATATGTTTCCAGTTCTCTTAAATATATACCTAGAAGTGCAACTGCTGGGTCGTATGGTGAATGTATGTATGTTTGATCATTTGAGGAACTGCCAAACTGTTTTCCAAACGGGCTGCACTATTTCACATTCCCACCAGCGGTGTATGATGACTCCAACTGCTCCACATCCTCACCAGTTCTTGCGATTAACTGACTTTTTGATCACAGTCACCCCAGTGGTTGAGGTGGTATCTCGTTGTGGTTTTTGATTTGCATTTCCCTCATGACTAATGACGCTGGGCATCTTTTCATGTACCATTTTCTAACTGTGTATCTTCTTCGGAGAAATGTCTGTTGTAGTCCTCTGTCCGTTTTTAACTGGGTTATTTGGTCTTTTCACTGTTGCATTATGAGTTCCTATATATTCTGGACATCTGACCCTTACCAGATGTATGACTTGCAATTATCTCCCATTCTGAGGGATGTCTTCTCACTTTCTTTTGTCCTTTGAAGCAAAAAGTTTTCATTTTGTTTTTTAAATTTTGGAGAATACCTAGTTTTCTTTAATAGCTTATGTTTTTGGCTTATCTAATAGACCATATCTAATATCTAACGGGCTTCCTTGGTGGCTCAACTGGTAAAGAATCCACCTGCAATGAGGGAGACCTGGGTTAGGTCCCTGGGTTGGGAAGATCCCCTGGAGAAAGGAACGACTTCTCACTCCAGTATTCTAGCCTGGAGAATTCCATGGACCATATAGTCCATGGGGTCACAAAGAGTCGGACACGACTGAGCGACTTTCACTTTCACTTTCTAATAGACCACTGCCTGTTTTCTTCTAGAAGTTACATTTAGATCTTTGATCCAGTTGGAGGTACTTTTTGCATACGCTATGGGGAAAGGGTCTAATTCTATCCTCCACATTCAGTTGTTTTGGCACTATTTACTGAGAAAGCTATTCTTTCCCCAATGCATATGTCTTGGACCCTTGTTGAAATCCAAGCTACAGTAAATGTACAGGACTGGAGAGCTTCTTAAAAAAACGCCTGAACTTCACCCCAGGACAAATGAGCCAGATTTCTTGGAAATGGGTCCCAAATACAATATTTTACAAATCTCTAACCAGAAGCCAGGGTTGAATCTAACAGAAAGCCAGGGTGGAGAATCACCACTCAGATCTAACCTTTTGTTCTAAAAATGAGGAATCCAAAGCCCAGGCAGAACCAGGGAGCCCTCGCCACTGCATCTGTTAGACTAGACAGGACTCTTGGAGAAGCAGGGGACAGGCAGCCCAGGGTACAGAGGTGCCCCAGTCTGAGCCTGTCTCTGTTCTCAAACGGACCTTTCTGGAGTCCTCTCACGCATGGAAAACTGAGCCAGCAACCCATAGCTGCTCAGATTACACTCCACAAACTGGGTCCTCCCAGGGTTGGGGGAAGCCTGCTCCCCCCGAACACACACACACACACACACACACACACAGAAGCCTGCTCCCCCCGAACACACACACACACACACACACACACACACACAGAATCCACAGGGAAGCAAGGGTCTGAGCTACAGGCAGGCGGAGCCCACGGGGTGGAGGTAGAAGGCAAAGCTCCGCTTTCAAAGGAGGCCTTCTCAGCAGGAAGAGGAGATGGGTGAGGCCTACCTTGAAATAGCTACCTTTAAAAGAGAAAACTTCCACTCCCAAAAGGCAGTTTTAAAATTAGGGCAGCAGCAGCAGAGGCTGGGGCCCTGCCCTCTGCCTCCTCTGGCCCCATCTGGCATTCTGCTGTGAGACAATCGAGCACAGGAGGCCCTTCACCTGGAGAACAGGGAGTCTGAGCCACAAAAACCCCATTTATTTTCAATGGCTTACAGCTGGGCTCGGGTTTCGGCCTAGGGAGGGGAGATTAAAGATCGTCTGGTTTAAACTTTGATCCTTCAGAAAGATAGCCAAGTGAGCCAGTTCTGGCCTCGAGACTGTGCGGCCTGGAATCTGAACAGGTGCCTAAGAGGACCAGTCTTTAGCATTCACACCTCAGCCGGGGCAAATCCGCCCATTGGATGGGCTTGTCCAGGTAACAGGTGTTTGGTATTTGGGGAGAAAAAGTCGGCGAGGGGGAAACTGACGGGACACTGATGGGACCTGAGTGTCTTCCGCCCTGGGCCATGGCAGCCCACCCCAGGAACTCCCCAACAGAATCCAGGGGTGCAGAGAGTGCTGAGGGCCAGGGCCACCCGACGGCAGGCACGCCCATTCCCCCATCCTACCCTCATTCACCTTCTAGAAGACAGCTTGTTTTCTGCTGCAGTTTACATGATCCCTGAACTGGGCACTGCTGGTAGAAGGGCAAGCAACTGGGGACGGCCCCGGAGTGATCCCTAATGGTGCTGCTGGTTTCGCCTTTGACATCTGAAACTCCTCCTCGGTGATCCCTTTCCTTTTTCCTGTTTTTGGGATATTCTGATTCATCAGTCAGCCAGTCAGGACAGAAGCCTTCTCCCGCTCCAGTGCAAAGCAGGGAGGTGGGCGACACAGCCAGGGTGGAGCGGGTTGGGCTGGAAACCTTTGCTCTGGACACACCGGGGGAACCGGAGCCGGGCCAGTGCTCACAGACGTGCACTGTTTCCTATATGCTTTGTCCCGCTGCCTTCTCGCTCTCACAGCCTGGGAGCAGACAATCCCTTTGGGAAGCAGGGCGAGCCTTGAGGCTGCGTGAACGCAGGCATTTATCTGCAGGACCCATTCTCCTCTTCTCGGAGTGGACCAGCACCGGCAGGGGCACCGTGGAGGTGCTGGGTGCTCATCAGCCCGCCTGCCTTTTGCTGAGGCTCGTACTGGAGAGGACAGTGAATGAATCCATCGAGCAATACGGGAGGTGCCTCAGACCAGAAATTCCAGGCCTGGAGTTTGAAGTTTGCCAAGAGGCAGTTGGAGTTGTTCAGAATTATCTACTCTTGCCCTGTGTCCTACCTCGCTGGCTCTGTGTCCTGGCGGGGTACTAGAATGGTCCTGGGGGTGGGAGGGGGAGGCATCATTTCTGTAGGGTAAGAAATCACTCTGGATTTGGATTCTTTTCTTTTTTTTTCTTTACCATAGGCACTCCTTCTCAGACCCCTTGGACACACAAGATGGACAGTGTCTTAGGAAGATTTTAAAAAAGGAAAAACCAAAATATGGTTCTATAGCCAAAGGGTAATTACAGGACTGGGAGGAACCAGCAGAGAGAGACTGAAACCTCTGACTCATAACTGCTCTATTAAAAACGGTGAAACCGTTTGCCCTGGCGGAACGACAGGGCTAGACTGTCACCCTGGCTCGCCCAACCTACAGGCCTTCCCCTGGCTGGTGCAAAGGCCTAGCTGAACCACAGGGAACCACAAGGCAGGCAGAAGGGGGCGGCGGCTCCAGGGGCAGCGTGACGTCACAGGACAAAGGCGCCCCTGCTGCTCTCGGCTGACTCCTGGCCCTGAAACGACAGAGTGGCTTGCTCTGCGTGTGCGTGGGAGTACACACGGGGGGAAGTCAGGGGATGAGGGGGCATTGTGAAGTTGTGAGTTCGGTTTTCCAGGGAGGGACTCTGAGGACCAGCTCAATCTGCCCCATTAAAGCTACTAAAGGAGCTGAGCCTCAAAGGAAAACAGCAGAGGTGTTTGTACAGTTGGGTGGGGTCTACCCTGACACAACTGCGTGGATGACTCACAGTTACTGAGCGCTTACTATGTCCCAGGACTTGCTCTGAGTGCTCTACATTTTACAGATCAGCCACCTGCCTGTGGTCACACAGCTGGTAGGCGTCAGAACCGGGGCCCACACGTCTCCTAACCAACCTAGAGTCTGGCCAAGGCTGTTTTCCATTTCTGCTTTTCACTCTGGCAGGGGCAGGGCCCTCTGTGAGGTACCTCACTTAAGTTTCTTTCCTTTGAAAGCAGACACACAAGTGAGCGCAGTCCTGGAGACCCTCCGCCAATTCCACCCGCCACTGGGGCCACCAGCGCCCCACACCCCCGACGGCCGCGTCGCAGGGCTAGCTCTCGGGCTGCTGTGTGAGTCACGGAAGAGGGAGGGCTGGTCAGGTGACCCACGAGAATCAGAGCTATGCTGAGGTGGCCTGGTTACCTTGACATTCCTGAGATTCTGCCAAGGTAAAAAGTAACCCGAGGAGTTTGCCTTATATGGGCACAATGACAGATTTCGACTTGACAACGTGTTAACTGACCCTGTATCAAATATCAAATCCGTTCCCAGACTGCATAGGAGACGCCCGATAAAAGCCTCTCTGATAGTATAGGAAAAAACAATTTATGACGGGCTATGGCCAGTGACTCATACAAAGGTGCAGCCATTGTGTGCCCTGACGAGGAGGGAAGAGAAGGCTGGTGGTTCTCCGGCCACGCGGCTCCATCGCTCTCTCCCCGACACGTGATCGGGGAGGCCTGGCTCCCAAGCCTCCCTCTGTTCACAGGGCTTGGCTGAAGGCAGGGCCCGGAGGGAATCAATTTCAGGCTGGGGTAGAACAGCAAGTCCTGCCTGGACTCTGAGCACCCGGACCACCTGCTTCCTCCCAGAGGAGCCCCAAACAGGAGAGGCAGGGGCCGAGCTGGAGGCTCCAAGGATGACAGGGCTAGGTCTGAGTGCCCCGACACTGCCCGAGAACAGAGAAGCTGGCCGGACCCAGGATCCCAGAGAGTCATCTGGGCCTGGGCCTGGGCTGACGTTGCTGGCATCGGACCCCTCCTCCAGGAGGGGGAGACTCATGGCTCAAGAGCTTCTCCCAAACTTCACTCATTCATTTCCAGTAAAAATGCTGCCAACTCCTCAGCACTGGGATTAAACAAACATCCCTGCCCTCACGGAGTCTACATTCTAGTGGAGGGGATGACACGGAAGGAAGGAAGATGGTGGTGGTGCAGTAAAACAGGGTTACGCAACAGACAGAACTGAGTAACTGGGGAGGGAGTTCAGCCAAGTCAAGGAAGACCTCTCTCTGAACCAACAGAAGGGGCCAACCAGTTGACAGCAGGGTGGAGATCATTCCCAGGTGGGAACAGGCCTGGACGGTGTGGTGGAGCACAGAGAGCCGAGAGGAAGAGCAGAAGCCTAACAGGCCCCTGGAGGAGGGCTGGGGACTACGAGTCTAAGGGTTGCTGTTTAGTCCTTAAGTCATGTCCGACTCTTGTGATCCCCGTGGACTGTAGCCCACCAGGCTCCTCTGTCCATGGAATTCTCCAGGCAAGAGTACTGGGGTGGGTAGCCATTGCCTCTTCCAGGGGATCTTCCCGACCCAGGCATCGAACCCACATCTCCTGCATTGGTGGTGTGTTCTTTACTGCTGAGCCACCAGGGAAGCCCGTTCTAAGAGTGGCAGGAAGCTTTTGTGGGGGAGGGGGCCGTAGCATGACTGGATTTAGGTTGTGAGAACAGCCCCTGGTGGCCGAGGGGCAGCAGGGTTACAGCAGTGAAGATGGAAAGAACTCTGAAGGCAGAGCTGGCAGGACGCGCCCATCCTGTGTCAACGCCCCCTCCTTCCCAGACTCAGGTGACGGTTACTCCACAGCTTCGTGCAGACGCGGAACCCCCCCCACCGCCCCCACCAAGTCATCTTCTTTAGAAACACACAGGCCTGAGAGTGAACCCCAAGAGGCTTCACAAAGGGACAGTGGACCTCCTCTCTCAGCTGAGACGCAGACATGATGCCCAGGGGCGATTTTCAAACAGCATTCTGAAAGAGCTCAGCTGCGACGGGTGCCGGACGGAGGACGGGTGGGTAGGGAGGGAAGCTGCCTCCCTACTCACATTTAACCTCAGCAGCTATTTATTCGATTTTATAACATGGCAGATCCATGTGTGATTCGACTTGAAAGACAGCTGTGCCACTGGAAAAATGTCACTGCTTTAAATCTTAAACCCCCCGTGCAAAATCTATTTCGAATGGCTGCAGCCCCTTCCACGGTAGCCCCTGCGTCCCACGGGAGGGAAGGGGGGCGGACGGGGCAGGAGGTGGCTCTGGCTCCACTGACGTGGACCCCGTCAGTCCCATCCCCTCCCCTGCCTGGGCCTTTGATCCTCTCTGCGCTGTGGGTGGCAGGCGGCTGCAGGAAGGCAGACACGCCATGTGCTGCCGTCCTGTCTGAGATGACTGAGGCCCGCTCCCTTCGCTAAGGTGGGGCTACAAACAAAAGGAGGATAAGAAGGCCTATATCCCAAAGTGCACCCCACCACCCCCCCAGCAGCTGGCCTGTGGCCCACAGATGGAACCTGTTGCATAGAACCACCGAAAAGGCAGCCTGAATTCACAACAGAGTGACCAAAGTGGGCAGCTGTTCCCCCTCACCAGTGGGAGCGAACCCATGCCGTGAGTCTCTAACTTCTATAGCATCCTCTCCTCTTGGAAAAGAAAACAAAGAAAAAAGGAAGTAATGGAAAGTGGAGAAAATAAGAAATCCCCTGTTTACGTAATTAAACATCAACAAGGGTGACACTGGCCTTCAGGTAGCTTCCCATCTCCTGGAGAAATAGATTCAGGACAAGTAAAGGGAATCACAGCTGAGGGTCTGGGGAGACGTACAGAACCTGCCGCTCTGCCCTGGAGGAGGGCACGGTCCGGCTGGAGAGGGACACCGGTGAGCCAGTCACTGCAGGGCAGTGTGATCTGAGAACAGCAGAGGTCAGGCGACACCGGATCCGGGCCCTGAAAAAGGAGCGCTATTCTGATAGGTGGTGACCTGGAAGAGGGTCGTCCCACATGGTGGAAACATCAAGAACAAGACAACATTAACGTGCAAGAGATCTTTGGGGAACTCCTCAGGGAAAGATGGGCTTCTCTTGTGGCTCAGCTGGTAAAGAATCCGCCTCCAATGCGGGAGACCTGGGTTCAATCCTTGGGTTGGGAATATCCCCTGGAGAAAGGAAAGGCTACCCATTCCAGTATTCTGGCCTGGAGAATTCCAAGGACTGCATAGTCCATTGGGTTGCAAAGAGTCGGACACGATTGAGCTACTTTCCCTTTCAGGGAAAGATGCAAGAGACGGTGGCAGCTGGGGTCAGAAGGTAGAGAGGCTAAGGAACTCAGAATTTGTCCTCTGGGAAGATTCCTCAGAGTGACCTGGTTAGATATGAGTCATGTTCATGGAGCCACCGAGATGAACTGGGAGACTGGAGCGAAGCCAGTTAGGAGGCCGCTGTGGGAGACCTGGCCTGGTGTGGCCAGGGTGTTGATGATGGAGCCAACGTCAGAGCACTTCCTGTGTGCCTGGCAGGGTGCAAAGGGCGCATAGCACTAACTCACGGGAGACTCCCCACAGGCCTTGGAGGCAGTCAGTACCCTCAGCGGCCCAGGCGTTTCCCTGCTGTCACCCAGCGCAAGGTACTGAGAGCAGCAGTACTTGCAGTTTACCCCCGCTGGTCTGACTCCAGAGTCTGTACTTTTCAAGTGCTCACTAAGTGGCCCTGCGTCAGCAGTAGCTAAGGACAGGAGGAGGGTCAGGATTCTGATACTTGAGAGAAATAAATAAGTAAAATCTGGTGCCCGTGACAGGCTGAGGAGTCAAAAGATGATTCCAATGTTTTTGACTTGGACGTCAGACCCGGATATGAAGAACCCAGGGAGAGGGGCTCGAGAATGAGTCTGCCTTGGGACACGCTGAGTGTGAAGTATGTGCATGCAGCACAGCTACTTGGGGTGTAAGTTTGAACTTTCATCTAAAACTCAGAAGAAGTGGTTGAGAATTCAAATGCCTTTCAACGCAGGGGACACGGATTCGATCCCTGGTCAGGGAATTAAGATCCCACGTGCCGTGTGGCAACTGAGCTTCTGCGCTGCAACTAGAGAAAGCCTGTATACTGCCATGAAGAACCCGTGCAGCCAAAATAAAAATAGCTTTAAAAAAACTCAGCAGAAAGGCCATTTGTTTGCACATGCATTCACTCAGTCATTCATTCGAACATGTTCTGAGCTTCTCTTAGGGTGGAAGAGGGGAGAAGGCGATGTCGAGGAAAGCAAAGGGCAGAACTTTTTGTTTTTCTTTTTCCCTGAGACACACTCAGAACCATCCAGTACAATGGTGTGTGGCTCCGTCAAAAACACAGACACCGTATCCATTAGAGAAACATACGGAAGCAGTTAGGGGTGACGTCTGGGGTTGCCTTTAAAACAGTCTGAGGGGGTTGTGTGCTGGGAGAAGCTGATGAAATAAGTTTGGCAGAAGGTTAGTAACTGTTGATGCTGGTGATGGGTACATAAGGATTCCCTCCGCTTTTGTATATGTTCATGAATGTGTTGGGTGTGGGGGGGAGTTCAAAGGACCACGCACTGCAGAGAGGTGGACAAAGAGGGCCAGGGCCCCTGCCGCAGCCCAGCACCTAATACAGCTCCTGGCACTAAGGAGGCACCTAACACATCCTGAATGGGCACTGCTGTGCCCACACCCTCAGGGGTGGTAATTAGCCAGTCTCTGGAGATCTGGGAGAGGACTGTTCGGGGGAGTGGCTGGGGTTGGACAGTATTTGGGAAGTGAGGAAATGGAATCAGCCAGTAGAGGCTGATACATTTTTTAAATGCATCGAGGCCAATAGCCAAGCATATATCTTTCCCCCAGGATAGAACCCAGCTGTTGGACCATCCAGTACTATTCTACTTTCCTGTAAGAGACAGACGACCAGGCTGCTCTGAGGTGAACTTCTCCCCCTCCCCTCACCGTCCCATCTCCACTCCCAGCCTCAGATTCCCACCAAGTCCCCTGTGTCCCTCTCCTCTCATTATCCAGCAAAGGCTGCCGGGCAAACAGGCCCTTTTCAAAGGTGTATCGAGGACACCTCACTATCGTCAAACGAACAGGCACTTCTTTCTCACTTTTCTCCTCTCCTGCAGAACAAAGTTGCATTTAAAAGGAGAAACAATCTCAGGTTTTGTTCTCCAGAACAGAGAGAAGGTCCCAGGGGCCTGAACTCGGAACACGGAGCAGCTCATTCCCCAGGCATCGCTCACACGGACAGCGAAGGAGGTGTGGAGGGATGAGGGCGGACAAAGCCCAGGGCCAAGGCCGACAGCAGAGACCGGGCGGCTGGGTCGCCCTGGGTCCCGCGGCCCCGAGGAGCTATCGAATTCTGCCGGACCGCACCACGGAGCCTCTCTCTTTCTCTAGATTTTCCACGGTCCTGACTTCTCTGCCAATGCCCCACAAATAACAATGGCCACCAAAGATAGCCCAGACAGCGCTTCCTCTCCTGGTACCCCGCATCTCCGGGCTCCGCTCAGGACACGGAGGCGAGTGGGCTGCCCCAGAACCCGGTAACACAGTAGCCAGGCTTCGGGATGGCGGCCAGCAGTGAAACCACAGGGCTGGGTTTTTAACGTCTGTAGCTATCTCGAGAAACAAAACACTTTATTGTCTCTTGCTATACTGAGTTAATTTGACCTATAGGTAGCAATCTCTGTATAAAAGGGAAGAGTTAAAAAAAAGAAAAATTTAAAAAAAGTCTCCCTGTGTTTAGCCGCATTTTTTCGGGGCAGGGTCCTTCTCCTGTGTTGTATCCGGAGGCCTGGACCACTGCCTGGCACACAGCATGTGGACACCTAGCTTGGGAAGTATTTGCACAAAATGGGATGAATTCTGTCCCAACAACGTCTCTCCCACTCTCCACTGACAGTGATGTCTCCCCTCCTGAAAAGCATCCTCTTTGTGTTTCGTATCTGGCAGGCACTGAGGCAGAAGTCAGCCAGGACAGCTGGCTGACCCACTGGGTCTGGGGAAGGACGGCTTATGACCTTCCAGAGCACATGGCTTACACGGGGCCTGCAGAGGGACTTCCTTCCCAGAGGAGCTGAGGGTGAGCAATCTTTTTACCCTTAACACCAAGCTGCTCCACAGGAGGCACTCAAGTAAGTGGGTGAACAGACAGGTGGCAGGTCCATCTGATGGACTGATGGACTGATGGACTGTCCATCTGCCTGATGGACTGGCTAGTAAGTAATCCATGCGGCACAGATACAGTGCTCCGATAAACATACGTTTACACTCTGTAATACTCTGTAATATATGTTATCGGAGCACCTGTATCTGTTCCACATGCTAGGAATACACACAGCAAGAGACACAGCTGAGTCTACTCTCAGGCCCTCACAGTGTCACGGGAGGGTGGAAAGATCAAAACACGGGTAGAGCTAACAGGAGAAAAGGAGGTGACAGGCGCACCCCTAAGGCAGAGACCCAGCCTGGGTGGGACGGCTCGAGTGTGACTTGCTGAAATGGTGGGGGAGAGCTGCAGATCTCAGGAACCAGGAGGGGCTGCGTGGGAACCCGGTGAGGGAAACAGAGCTCTGCAGGTAGGAAAGAGTGTGGCGCAGAGGCAGCTGGCATGCCTGAGCACAGCAAAGCGAGGGGGGGGCGGAGACAGACAAGGCTGGGGAAGGAACAACAGACCCCCAGGGCCCCGGGGCTTCCAGACTTGGGATATGGATCAAGATTTCAAGCAGGGCATTTTCTGTCTCCCACGAGGAGATGGGATGGCGGGGGCGGTTATCGTTGCTCAGGCTTCAGGACGGGCGCTGGGGCCACACTGGTTCCGCTGCTGCACAGGGACAGCGAGGCTGCTTCAGGGGAGCTGGTGGGACCTCAGGGCTTCCTGAGATGAAAAGCCACAACCCGGGCCTTTCCGGGCTCCACTGCGGTAAAGAGCATAAGGGCTGCCTGTTTACCTTTCACATCCGGCCCCGGAGGCCCTGCCCGGGTGGAAAGCTTCCCAGAGGGAAGGACACATGGAGCGCTCTGCAGGATACACAATGCCGCAGGGAGCCTCCCTGAGGCCCGCGGGGCCCCCTTGGCCCACTAGCAGGACACCGAGGCAGTAAGCACGTGGTCCTCCTGGCTTTGCTTTCTCGCCCAGAGTCCGCCCATAAACCACGGGGCTCCACCCTCCACCCTGGGCCTGAGACTATTAAGGATGAGCAAGACACTGCTGCCCCTTTCTAGGATCCTTACTTCCCAAGCCCCCTTCAATGCTTAACACATCCATATCCAGCAACTGAACTTGTTCGATCTCTGAGTCCATCTTCAAAGAGCAAGGGTGCGGGGGGGCTCAAGAGGAAGAAGATATAAATATATAAGAATAATTATGACTGATTCGCAATGTTGTATGGCAGAAACCAACACAACACTGTAAAGCAATCATCCTCCAATTAAATTAAAGGCCTCATCTAGATAAAAAAAATTTTAAGTCGGACAATGAATATTAGTGGGAAACAAAACACTAAAACAAAGAGCAGCTGGCTTCACACTGGAGACCATAAGAAGCGCTATCATCCTAATTCTCTGGCTGCTGTTTCCGAGTTGAAGAAAGGTTCCCGGCACCCCCCACCCCAACCCATCACTCCTGGTGGGACTCTAGATCCCACAGGAAGAGACCTCTCGAAGACTCCGTCCTAACTGCCCACCCCAGGAGACAGAGTCTAAGCAGAAGAGCCGCCATCTCTGCACCTCGGCAAACATGCCCCACCCCATCGTTTTACTGAATCCTGACCCTGAGGTCAACACATCACTGGCTCCATTCTGTAGACGAGGAAACTGGAGCTACCTTGCCCAAGGTCCAGCCAGCAGTAAGTACAGCACCAGGGTCAGCATCTGAGCCTTACTCTGGCTCCATGGCCTGTGTGTATGAGATGCCATGTCTACAGGGCAGGGGTGCCGGGGAGCACACATGGGCCCAGCTTTGGCCTCTCCATGCACCGCAGGAGTCCCTGCGTCCTGGCCTTGCTCTCTCCCTGCTGTGAGGCCTCTTGATTGAGTGATGAAGAGCTGGGTCCATCCAGCTGACCTTTTATCACCAAACCCTCTGGTGGCAGCTGCAACCTCTGCCCAGCACCTCATCAGCCAAAGTGCGCCCGATAGCAGGGTGGACTTGAGCCCTCGAGGGCTGGAGGCCTCGCTGTTGGCCAGAAGAAACGCAGCTGGAGGCGTTCAAAAAAGATCCTCCTCTCTTAAGAGGTATTTCTGGGCTTATTAAAAAGCAACAAAGTGGAGAAGGCAACGCACAAGCCAGGCTGGCTGTACCCTCACCCTGTGCTTTTCAGGCCACGATTAATTCTTTGGCTGGTTTCAGACCTTCGTTTTCAAAGATATCTAGTTTGTGCTTGTCTGCAAAGGAATGTAGCTGGGCACCTCCCACCAGCAACACAGAAAACAACTCCTCCTGCCATCACCTGTTCTCTGAGGCCAGGCCATATATAGGCAGACGGCACCCGGAAGGTTTGGCTGGGGAGCTACATCAACTCCCCAGCTCTGAGCCACCATTCAGACAAGTTTCGCCAGACGTGTGGGGCTTGGCTCCCACCCAAGACGCCACGGTCAAGGTGAAACGCACAGCTCTGGGCTACTGAAGCTGGGA
The DNA here is from genome assembly GCF_000754665.1 of Bison bison bison. NCBI lineage: Eukaryota > Metazoa > Chordata > Mammalia > Artiodactyla > Bovidae > Bison > Bison bison. The sequence goes on along the minus strand of NW_011494852.1, from coordinate 6,459,972 downwards.
TGTCACCAACCTTGTCCTGCAACCTGCACGACCCACGTCGTAGGTGACTTGATGCCCTCGCCTGCCTCAAGTCCAGGGATCACCAGGAGCCCCTGATTCATATCACCAGGAGCGTAAAGTCACAGAGAGGAGAGAACCAATCCCTCAGCCCTGATGGGGGAGAAATCACCTCGAAGGAGAAGGGTACGGTTTGATTCCTGGTTCTGTCGTATATCGGCTGAATGACCCTGGGCAAATCACATAACTTCTCTGAACCCCAGTCTCCTCATCCATAAGGTGGGATAAAAACAGGCTGCTGCAAAGTTTTGTTTTGGCTGTGAGGCACAGCTGGCAGGATCTTAGTTCCCTGAGCAAGGATCGAACCTATGCCCTTGGCAGTGAAAGCACAGAGTCCTAACCACTGGACCGCCAGGCAATTCCCAAGGACTATATTTTAAAGTGCTATGTGCTTTATGACCTGTCGCAGGATCTGTCCCAGCATCAAAAAAGAACACGCTTCCATGGCGTTCCACTTGACTGGGAGCCCCAGGAGGGCAGGGGTGGTTCTGTTTTATTTTTACGCAGCTACATAACGCAGTGCCCCAAACACTGACTTGTTTAGTCGCCTATGGACTGTAGCCTGCCAGGTCCCTCGGTCCATGGGATTTCCCAGGCAAGAATACTGCAGTGGGATGCCATTTCCTTCTCCAGGGGATCTTCCCGACCCAGGGATCAAACAGGTGGATTCTTTACCACCAAGCGGCACCTGGGAAGCCTTGTGACCCCATGGACTGTAGCCAAAACAGTGACTGCCGTCAAGGAAATTTTGGTGCAACCAATGCTTTTTCGTTCATTTAGAAGAAAACCCAAGATCCTCACTGGAGGCATGTTCTGGTGGCTGTCACCTTTCTGTGAGGCTCCTACCTCACACCACCCTCCCTGCTGGGCCCCACTGCCCTGGTCTCACTCTCTCTCCTCCCATGCTTCTCAGGTCCTCCTGCCCAGGACACTCTTCTCCCAGGGTGGCTCCTGCCCAATCCACGGCACGCTCCTAAAGGGCTCTGCTCTTTTCCTTCAAAACAAGGATCACCACTTGGAATACTGTACGTTTGGCATTTTTATTGTTTTGCTGCTGTTTAATGCCTATCTTCCCCATTGGACAGGAGCTCCACGAGGACAGAAAGGACTATCTCGCTCACCTCTCTTCACCCAGTACCTTGTTTATGGCACAAGCTGGAGAGATGCTCAGTAAAGGCTGCAAGGGTGGATGACGCCACCTCCTTCATCAATCGTGCTGGGGTCGATTACTTAAAACTGGCGTTGAGAGCGTCTCCTCCTTATCTGCTTGACCTCCCTTCCCCTCCATAATTCATCTCTTTCTTCCTGCATTCATTCCAAATCCACCAAAAAAGATACACATCAAAGAAACCAAACAGAGCCTCATGTAACAAACACTCCTGGGTGGCCTGTATGGCTGGCAGTGAAGCCCACTGATGAGAACCCCTACCGACTTGCTCTCTATCCTAAAGCACCTTGGGCTGCCGACTGGTGGAAAGCTGGAAACTTTCTCAGCCCAGGCCCTGAGGTATGGCAAGAGCCCACTGGAATAACACGGCAGACCAGCCGAGGTGATAAGGTCTTCTCCACCCAGCCGTGTTCCTGGGTGGGAAGCCCGTATCCTTGAAGAGAGAGAGAATTTCCATCCACCGGACAGGCAGGGAGCAATGCAAAGCATTACAACCATTTTTCCTCCAGCTATTTCGAGGCACACAAATAACATCTAAGGACTCAAGGCCAGCTTGAGAAAACAATCGAGCCAGGAAGTACTCAGACCAGAGAGGAGGTAACAGAGCCCAAAAAAGTTAAAGTTGAGGGCAATGCCTTTATGGGGAGTTTCCTGGCCTTTCCCAGCCAGACAGATGCAAAGCTTTCCCAAATGCAAAGCTTGATAAGGATCTTTTTTTCTGTGGGGCCATTAATCCAATAAACAGGGGACTTAATTAGAGCTTAGGGAAAAAACTGCATGAATTTTCCAGGGATAAGTGTCAATTTTTTTTTAAGTTAGATTTATTATTGCACACCTATGTCCCATTTTTCTGAAATCCGTCAACTCGCTCATCAGTGACTAGTGCTGTGTTCTGGCTTTTCTATCTACACAGATCTTAGAATTGATCTCTTTCACAAAACCCGGGCTGCCAAGACCTTCCAGAAGTCAAATTTAGCTGAACAATCCTAAATGAGTATTTCTGTACGACTGCCACTGGGTTGCAAAGTTTGAACTGGCAGTTAATTCTGAAGGTTGGCATTGTCCACCAGGTCATTGTGTGTGAGAATAGCTGCCTTTGTATGAATGTTGTTTGGAGCCTTCTAAAACAGAAACAAATGAAAAACAAAAAACAACTTTCCACTATTTTTCTTCACAGAAATGTGGAGCCAGATCCTAAAAATCCGTATATGGTGAGAGGAATTTTGAGGAGCCGATCCTTTTATCTACAGTAATGGGGAAAAGAGTCCAGAGAGGGGAAACCAGACAGGGCAAGCCCTCTTTTTTAACCACCATTCATTTCAACCACCTTTTATCAGAGCTGTCACCACCAAGGAGCAAAAGAAAATGGATTTTCTCCTTCCCAGTAAGAGGATTAGCAGCAGCAATCCAGTTGAGAGGAAAGAAGGAACTAAAGGAGAGAGAGGAAAATGAGGCCGTGCAGACGTTCGAGGTCAGAGGTCACAAATCCCTAGCTCTGGGGGCCAGTTTCATATGGCCTCCAGGTTTGGGGGCTCGTATTTTAAACTGAATGAATTGCCCTGTAAAACTCTGGATTTCCAAACTTCTGGAAAATGAAGTTCCAGGCCCACAATCAGCGGAAGCTGAGTGGTGGCAGCCCTGGTCCCCACCCAAGCTCCTCCACTGGTTTTTGTCACCTGCCCTTCGATAACCCAGACAGCAGTCTCTCCGCTCCAGAAGAAAACCAGGAGCACTCACATCCCGCCCCCCGCCGCCCCCAGTGGCCCAGAAGACAGGGCCACCCACCCGGAGGGACACCCTACATGACCCAACAGAGCCAGCCCCGTCCTGCCCCTCAAAGAGGACCAGAGCAAAGCTGCCCTGACTCCGCTCCCAGCCTCCTCTGACCACCCCCCTCAAGTCCCAGCATCTTCTATGCACCACAAACAGCCTGAAACTCCGGGTGGGGTAGAGGGTGTGGAAACCCCACATTTCCTGGGAGATCTAGAACACACGCTTTCCAGGCCCCAAATGATGGGGCTGGGAGGCTGAGATGGGTGACACGCAAGAGAAAGGTAAGGTCAGGAAGACATTAGGAACGCCAGACACACTGGCTCCGAGGGGCCCTGGAGGAACAATCCCCTTCAGCTGCCAACACTTTCCAGTTGGTGCTAAGAGTGAACAGCTATTTCCACAAAAGATCAGGAAAGCACTGAAGTTTTCCATATACGTTGGAGATTTTTTGGCTGGGCTGCACTTATTACCTCTCCCTCCTCCTCTCAACTCCTGCTTCGAGACACCTAACGAGCAAGGGAGCCAGCAACCCAAAAGAGGATTTTCACCACAGTGTCCCCAAAGGACAAAATCCCGGGGCTCCGCCCATGCAGCGTCAACCTGCCCTTCGAAAAGCAAGCAGCGCTAACCTCACCAACTTCCTGAGGCCACAGTGGGCTCAGCTTCCTGGCAGTTACCACAAGAACGTGGCTCTAAGCGCACAAGTCAGCTCCGGAATGGAGCTGTAGCTCGAGCCATCCAAAGGCAACCATCTCCCCAGGCACTGGTGTGGTCGGCCACCAGCCCCATCACCAGCTTCTCCCCAGCTGCCTCATACATATCCTCCATCTGGGCAAAAGCAACAGGCCTGCAGCTTCCAGACCTGTCCCCTATCCACCCACTTCGGACCGGACTAGGCCACTGAAGCTTTTCCCACATAGATGTTCTAGAAACGCCACTACTAGGGGAATGCCTGCCAACTCTGGTTTCCTTGGCCAGCAGGGGCCTCCTTCTTGCCTAGATCTGTTGGCCGTTTCTAGCAATGTGTCCCACTTCAGGACAGTTCCAGGAAAAGCAGGATCCCAAGGTGACTCCTCAGCCCTGGGAAACTTACAAAACCACACACCAAGAACCAGACATTCAGGACTCAGCTGGTAGTGGGTTTCTAAGGGAGGCAGCCGGAACACCTGAGCTCCAAGACACGTAGGGTTTGTTGGGAAGATGCTTTCTGAACCCAAGGAGGCAATGTCAGCGGGCCTATAGACTGCAAACTCATTCTACCTATGGTCCACCTTCCCCTCCACGATGGACCTGCTATGAGGCTGGGAATTAGGCTGGTTTTCTTCCCTGCTGTATCTCTAAACCTAACCCTGTGAGTGAGTGGGTAAATGTTAGTTGAGTGAGGAGGAAAAAAAAAAAAAAAAGAACACTAAGCGATTACAGGATGTGAACCACAGGAAACTTACGGCTATCTTATTCAATCCTCAAACTTCCTTCTAAAGCTGTTAGGATGTTTTGAAGGAGGGGAGGGTGCGGGGTGGGGGTGGGGGCCACTCTGAACTGTATCCTGATCCTGCATTAGTATTTCAGAGGTTTCAGCCAGAGACTGAACTGGGCAAAGCATGAAACTAGACACAGCATTACAACCCCGTCTGAGTACATAACCCCTGGGTTATTTGAAATTCTAAGGAACAGGCACCTCAAAAGACATAACCCTCCTTAGCCCAGGCCTAGATCTCCTGATGACTGCCTTGTGCCATATAAATAGTAAGCCGGCTGGCATATTTTGCATTAACGTCTTCACGCAGGGCTGGTTCGAGTTTATTTTTGTTGCTTTCATTTGAAGACTCTGTTTATGCCTCTCTGTTAGACTTCCGGCCAGCAGAAAAAAATGACAAGATGCAAAGTTTTGTCCTTTTTTCATAGATGCTCCAGACACTTCCTGGAGGTACATGGGAAGGTTAGCGGCTCATAGATGCCCACTTGCTGGCATTGGGTGGTTTTCCAAAATGGTTTTTGTGGCAGAAGCAGATATGGTAATCTAGTCCCGTGTCTCCATTTCCACACTCAGCGATGGAGACTCTCCTCCCAAGAAAAGCAGTAGAGCATTTACCTGGTGTCTAACTTCCTGCCTTGTGGGCCACAAATCCCAGAGTGTAACAGCCAGTTACCCAAGAAAGCACAGAACGAGGAATGGCTCAGAAAAGGCTGTTTCTGAAAAAGCAACAGCATTTTAAGGAGCAAACATAGTAACAGGGAATTTTCTTAAATTTGGAAAAATAAGAAAGTTGAACCTAGCTCAGAATATTCCAAAGACCTCCCCCCACCTGTGATTTCTCTCCCACCCAGATTTTCAGTTGACTTGCCTCTTCTAGACAACACACACACAAACACACTTTCTAATCTCACCAGCCCTCCTCCCCCAAGGCCAGGCTTGGCGGTGACAGCTTCGAACAATGACATCACCCAGGTCTGCCTCCTTGGCAGGGTCACCAATATTGTTTGCAGTGAATTTCCTGTAAAGGCTCTTTCGGCAGGAAACTAGTCCTGTGCCTTGAGTCCTCCGCCTGTTCTAAGCCATCCTGTCAATTCGAAACAAAGGCTTTTTTGTGTTTTTTCCTTTAATAAAAAAAAAATAAAATAGAACCTCCCTGCACTTTTAATGAGCACCTTAATTACAGCAAAAGAATTAGATGTATTTACGGATGACCTCATGCCTGCTGATAATTAGCCATTTGAAAGGCCTGGCACATCCTTAGGCCTGGTTCCTTCTTCATCCCCTCCCTGAAGCGTTCAGGTTAATTACTAAGCTTGACCTTCCCAAACAAGCAGGTCTGGCTCAGCCAGCCCCCCTCCCTGGGGCTCCCCCGCGGAGAGGGGTTTGTCCCTCCTTCCATGGAGAAAAGGGAGAATGGAAAGGGTTGGTGTGCCCCAGGATAATGATGTAGGAGGGGTGACAGGTTTCGGGGGAGGGGGACCACTCTAAGTGTCGACAAGTTTTCATTAACGCCAGGGCTAATTTAACTCTGGCACAGTGGAGGGGAAGAAAACTGCTCATCTCAGAGGCAGAAAGGGTTAGGATCTGCAGAGTCCCAGTTGCAAAGGAGGGGAGGTGTCTCCAAGCACACGTGTTGTCCCTGCCCCACCCCAGGCCTGCCAGTCCCAACTGGAGGTGCAGCTGATGTTACTTTCCTCTCACTTCAGCGTGTGAGCAGGGTGCCAACCACCTGATTTGGAAAGTGCAAACCAGGTGGCCCTCCCGCAGGGTCCCGCCTGCGGGCCGGCAATGGGCAGCTCTTGAAAACGGGCCCCACTCCCACCTCCCACCAGTGGGTTGTCGCTCCCGTTGTAACATTTTCCAAATTTGCTGCGGGCCTGCGCCCTGTTAGGCGAGAGGCTGGGAGGCGGACATTCTCCTCATTCTTTTTCCTTATTAGGTTGTGGATTTGATTGCTTTTGGGGGGGACAGGGGCTAAGTTGAGGAATGGCATCAGGAAGTGACCTCGGGAAGGGGAGGGGGGTGGCAGGAGGCAGGCGGAAAAGAGGATGGAGCTGGCCGTGAGAAGTGCTTGGGGGAAGGAGGCGGGAGCGCTCCTCTAAGCCCTCTAGAACAGGCGTCCCCAACCTCTGGGATCTGATGCCTGATGATCTGAGGTGGAGTTGACGTATTAATAATAATAATAAAAATAGAGTGCACAATAAATGTAACGTGTTTGAATCATCCCGAAACCATCCCCCCTCCCCGGTCTGTGGAAAAACTGTCTTCCAAGAAACCGGTCCTTGGGGTCCAAAAGGTTGGGGACCGCTGCTCTAGAAGGCCCAACATTCTGGACCAGCAGCTGAGCAAGGCTCCTGTCTGACTGCACTTTGGGGCGGTTATTTTGGGGCTTATCAGTGGGAGGCCATTCTTCTTTCCGCTTGATCACCAGTTGAAAGAAGGTGGCCTGACTGGCTGGAGGTTGTTTCTAACTTGAGTTGATAAGGATTTTTTTTTTTTTTTTTTTTTGTGGGGAAGGGGACAGGGAAAGAAGAGGACCTGAGAAAGAGCCCCTAGGCTGACCCTAAACTTAGTAACAAGCTGACTTACAAAAAAAGCCTTGCCAGCCCTGCCTGTGGCTCACGCAGACACAAAATTGTTTAGGGCTGGCAACTCAGAAACACGGAGCGACGTCCCGGGTAACGAGGCCCAGATGGACACAGAGGCTGGGGACAGGGCTTCGTCATGGACAGGGCTTCGTCATGTCACTTGCGTCTCGCATTCCAGTTGCCCCTTGACAGTGGATGCTGCTTTGAAGTCCCTGGCTGGGTTCAGGGTTCAGAGCTCCCTGGGGGACGGCTTTAGGAAAGGGGATACATTACATTTTGGTTTTCCACTGACCTGCATGTTTCAGCAGACCCTTCCAACTCCTTTGAAGAGGAGATGCCAGCAGCAAACCCCACCTGGATGTAGGATGGTGAGCTGCCGAAAGAATTCTGAGAAGCT
>NW_011494852.1:6422130-6452412 GCF_000754665.1 Bison bison bison | reverse complement strand
CAGGCACTGTGCCAAGCGCTTCAGACACACTCTTTCTCTTATTCAATCTTAGAATCATCCTGTGAGGTAGGATGGTGGCCCTTTTCAAAGGAGGACACAGGCTTAAGCCAGCCCACAGCCACGCAACCAGTAGGTGGAGGAGTCGGGTACTGAGCCCAGTCCTATCCCCCTCTGAAGGCTCTGCTCTGACCCTCTTCCCACCCCACACCTCTCACTGCCTCCTGCTTCTGTCGCCAGAAGCGCCCTCGCACAGGAGCAGCAGTGCTCTCGACACCCCCTCCCGGGTTGCAGCTGCTGGAGACAGGAGACAGCCTGGATCCCAGTGACATCTGAGCTGCCTCCTGGCGTCTGGTGGGCGGGCTGGGTGCTATCGGCTCACCCACCCACCAGCTCACCCACTGGCTGAGCGGGCATCTCTTTCCAGAGCCTGGGTTCCTGCAACAAACTTTCTGTTCCTGAATACTCTGCAACATCTCCTCCTCCCCAAAACCTCTCCCCAAGTGTGGGTAGAGCAATGTAGATTCCCTACTACAAATGAGTGAGCCCCTATTCTCTCCTGGAAGGAAGTCCACCTCCCTCCCCTCTTCTGCATTTGAAAAGCAGGGAAAGAGACACCTCTTAAGGACTAAGACAGACTCCTCCTGGAAACCATAAGGAAACAGGAACTGGCCATGCTAACAGCCTGCAGCTCTGACAGCAGAAGCAGTGCTTCAGGGCCCAGGTTACAGACTGGCTCATGACAGGTGACACTTGCCACCCTCACTGACCCCACCAAATCCTTCCATGGCCAACCTCCTGATCCTGAGTGAGATCGGAGAGATGGTTGCCAGGTTCTACTGGAGGATTTCAGCCACGATATGCACGAGCTGCGCTGTCGTGGCTCTCAAGCATCATCTGAAGGAAGGAAAAAGCCCAACCTGAAACCACACACATAGTCTAAGAAAGAGGCCTGGGCCAGCTACCCCAACCTTATCTCACAGTAAGGCCAGCGTGCCACTCGAATATGTCAATTTTGGGAAAGCAAATGAAGGGCACTGCAGTATTTGAGTCACACATTTGGCCCAAGAGCATCTGAACGAGGAGAGTTTGTTGGTTTTTCTTTTTTTTAAACACACTTGAGTGTTTCCTGGGATGGGAACTCTTACTTTGCACAAGCCAGTTGAAGGCATTTATTTAAAGAAAAGAATAGCACCTGGAAGCTGAGCTGGCAGGCAAGAATAAACTCTTGAGGCAGAACACTTGGAGGCTACCCTCATGCCAGCAATAGTGTGTTTACTGTGGTGTGCCAAGCCAGCCAGCCCGCGGGACTCGACCCCATTCATTTCCGTGATCAGCACAGAACCGCTGTTCCCCACTTTGAGTGTCATCTGGACTAGAAGGCAGTGCCGAGCATCACCTACCCAGAGGTAAGGAACAAGGCTTGAAGAAACCCTGGGACAGAAGAGGTCAGGAGAAGGGGATGGTCCTCTGCTCCTCTTTCCTGAAGCCTGTGCTTATTCAGAAGGGACCGTCAGCAAGCTGAAAGCACATGCCTCAAAAGGAGTAGTCAGAGCTGAAGCCCCCTGGGGAGAAGGGTCTGAACTGCCCCCTAGATCGCTGAAAGCCACAGGACCTGTGAGTAGGTAGGGACTCAGAAGCTGGGGTCCTGCAATGCAGAGGTTCAAACGCATGGATGGCTAAGACACACTGAACACGGTGCCTTGCCTCGAATGGGAAACTCCCCAAAGAGACGGCTCAGTGAGGGGAGGAACTGGTGGGACTGCTCACAAGAGGCAGCTAAGGAAGGCTGTTCCAACTGCACATGCAGGATGGGATCCCCTAATGCCTGCCCCCAGACACCTGCCCGCCACCACACTCACCTCCTTTATGAAGGCTTCCATGACTGACCCCACCTGCCCTTATTCACCCTTCTCCTCTCCTGGGACACAGCTAGAGTGCTGTGGGCTTGTCTGTGGGCTGCTTGGTGTCCTCCTGAGGTCTCATGTGGCTCCGCTCTAGCCCCAGCTACCCTGCCAGCTCCTTGAGAGCACAGGCCGGGTCTCCGGTTTCTCTCATACCCCCAAAGGCTCGGCACAGAGCTCTGCTCTGCACAGGGGCCCAGTGAAGGCTGTTGAGGGCCCTGGCGGTCATGTTTCTACCTGAGCGCCGGACTCCAGGGCCCTTGAAGCCCCAACTCATGTTACACAAGATGCTGGTTGGCTATCAAAAGCAGACCCGCTTTGGTCAGCGGCCCCTAACACAGCTACCTGAGTGAAGTCATTCAAGAGACCTTCCAAGTCTCTACTGCATGGTGGAAAGAGACAGCCTCCTCCCTCAGAAAGCCCTTTCTATCTGTGGGGACAGCTTGGAGCAGGTTCACCTCAAAATAAACGCATAAGAAGCCACCCACCCATCGTGGAAACTTACAGCCGTCTCCCAATCACGGGATATGAGTTCAATATAATTGGACCCGTTTTCCACTTGCCGTAGACATTCTTCCCACTCTGAATCAGTTTTATAAGGGGAAAGTTTTATTTTTATATTTAAGGGGATAAGGATAAAAACACACACCTTTATCTCCCCTCCTCTACAGCTACTTAAAAGATTTAACAAGTTCACATGGATGTGCTGCCAGGAAAACGGAAACCTCGCCGTCTTCTTTCCAGCAGAAGCAGCAGGGCTGGCTGGACCGTCACAGGCCACCTTCATGTTCACTTGCTCCTTTAAACTCTGTCAGAAGGGATGGTTTTTGCTGCTGGATCGCAGCTAGGGCAGGACAGAGAGAACTCCAGCCCAAGCTCACCTGATGGATAGCGCATGATCCCTGAACTTAGCTTCCTGCCCGGCTGTTGTGTATGGAGTCAGGAGTGTCCACGGCTAGCCCCGAGCGCTGTCAGCGTTCCTCCCTTGCTGAGTCAAAGCCACACAACTAGTCTGACAAGGTGCGCCTTCCGACAGGGGAGCCACGGGCCAAATGCAAACTACGGGGTTCCTGGACCGGCCTCCAGCGGGGGACAGAAAGCTGGACGCCTGAGAATGAATCAGCCTGCAAGTCCGCCCCTCTGAACTAGAGGCGTCCTAGCTACAGCCCCACCTGACCAGAGGAGCCGACGGTGAAATACTGAGTAAACGAAAGAGGTTTACAGCGAAACGGAGGTGCCTAGAAGAGCCAGGTTAAAAAAATAAAAATAAAAAAATCGGGCTTCCTGGCTTCCCACTTCAAAGAGGGAGACACAACATTTTTACCAAAGATACCTTGTGAATCCAGCAGCCTCTTGATGAGCCAGAAGGGAGCTGGAATTTGATGGTGAGGAAAGAAGTTAAGCTCTCTGAGAAAGACACGACCAAGCCATATGAGAACACAGTGCCATAAAACTCCAGATTCAAAAGTTACCAAGGCTTTAATCAAACACAGGTGTCTACTGGAGCAGTGATCATGGAGATAATTGAAGCCTTTGTTTGGTTTAATGCTCCGTGGTCTGGGGTTCCCACTTTAGAAGTCAGGTCTGGTTTGGCCTGTCTAGGGGGCCTGAGGGGAAACCGTTGGCAGGGCCAGAAGTCTGGAAGCGTGAGGTTGCTGGCCTACCGGGGTCTAAGGAGGACTGCACTGACAGACCCTGGGCCCCATCACCACTTCCAACAAAGCTCCAAGAGAGCTGGCTCTGCCCACCTTCTCTATCGTACATGCCCTGCTCTGACCATCCTGAATTTTCTGTTGCTCAGGGCCGCCATGCTTCCCTTCCCTCTGCTTGGAACAGCCGTTCCCCCAGTGCTCTCCTGGCTCCTTTTTTCTCATCTCCTGTGACTGTTGCTGTTCAGTTGCTAAGTCGTGTCCGATTCTTTTGTGACCCCATGGACTACAGCCCGCCAGGCTCCTCTGTCCGTGGGAATCTCCAGGCAAGAACACTGGAGTGGGTTGTGATTTCCTTCTCCAGGGGATCTTCCCAACCCAGGGACTGAACCCACGTCTTCTGCATCTCCTGCACTGGCTGGTAGATTCTTTACCACTGAGCCACCTTTCTCATCCCTTCAGTTCAGTTGCTCAGTCGTGTCCGACTCTTTGCGACCCCATCTCATCCCTTAGGGAACAGCTAAACTGTCAAGTCTTCAGAGATCTTCCTCTCAATCCGAAGTACCAGCATTGCCCTCCTCCCCTGACCGACCTCTCCCCAGGCTATTCCCAATCACCAGACTGTAGTGTAGTGTAGACATGGCTTGAAAGCCAGACCCCTTGGGTTCAAATCCTAGCTCTGTCACTTGGGCAAGTGGCTTCAACTTCAAAGGATTCATTTCCACACTTGTCCTGTAGAGGTGACAATACCTATCTCACAGGATTACATGAGTCAATCCACATAAAGCTCTTAGAATAATGCCAAGCCGAGTCCTAGCTAGCTGCTATTATTATTATTAAGTTCATAGGGCATAATCCCATCTGAAATTACCTTGTTTTATTTATGTGCTTGCTGTCTCCCCACCAGCCTGTGAGAGGATCAGGAACATAAAGAAATGAGTTGGGAGATGGTTCTCGTTTGGTCATCTGATTTCCTTGGTGGCCAGGGGCCAATTCCAAAGTGGGGAACCAAGCTCCCCGAAGACCCTCAACTGCCCACACTCTGACGTAACTGAACCCACGAGGCCTGAACTGCGACTCACAAGTCTCATGTTTAAACAATGCTTGGAATGTTCGATAGGAACATAGACTTATTTTTAGGCAAGAAAGTTGTCTCCTAGGCTGACCCGGTGGCCCTGGAGCAGGCCGTATTTGGCAAGGCCGCCTCTGTGGCTGTTTATAAAGAGGCCCAGAACTTTCTCAAGTCTAAGGTAGCTGCGAAGAGAACTCAATGCGATGTGAGTCGCGAGTCTTGTATTTTTATGGTCAAAGCTGGTTCCCTTTGAATCTCTGGGGTGTTTCCATACAGCGGGTAGGAGCCCAGTGCCACTTCCTGACCTTCCACGGCTCTGGGCCATGATCCATCAATCAACCATTCTTGAAATGGTTCACTACTCCAGCGGACTGAATTCTCTTCCATGGGTTGTCCCTGAGTCACTGAGTCAGTGAAAGTTACAAAAGGAAAGGGAAAACTTGCTTCCCAAAATGGTTAAGAAGGTTCCCCCGGGCCCAACTGGTCTAGGCATTTCCTCTCACTCCACCAGTACACTCGGTGCTGGGTGACTACAGGCCTAACATCTTGGAAAAACACATCTTGATACAGACCTTTCTAGACCTTTCTGTTTTACAGAAAGTCATATCCTACCAGACTTGGCCGCGTAGCTCCAGTGATCCCTCCTCCTCCTCCCGCCCCCAACCCCACACAGGAAAAACTGCCTGACGATGCTGGTGATGTTTACCGGCTGGATACCTTCCAGGGCTGGTTAGCAGACAGCCTGTAAGAAGGGTTGATTCATCAGACTACCCTTGAACTAGCCTGGCAAGCTGGCTGTTTCCAGACATTTTGAATTTTGAAATGCAGTTTATACTTCATAGGCCAGAACTGGAAGATCATACCAGCCTGTAAAATTTCTTTAAAAATCTGACTCTTCCCCACATAATCCATGCCAGCAACAGCCCAAAAGGCATTTAATATTTCCATCAGACACAAAGGTTTAATGTAAAGATACCCATTTCCTTAAAGAAAAGAGAGCGGGGGAAAGAGGTGGGAGTAATGGGGGAGAAAAAGGTTTATTTACTGGCAGAGTTGGAGGAGGAAGGATGTGGCTTGTTTAAAAAAAAAAATGTTATCATGGGATGAACTGTGCTTGGGATTTGCTGGAAACTTTAGAGTTCTTTTTAAATTTGTCAGTGTTTGCGAAAGCAGGCAAAAGATGCAGGCACATTTTGCCCTGATGTTAAGAAGTCACATAGCTGAGATTCCAACTCTAAATGCCTAGAGAAAAAGCACTCGCCTCAGCCACAAAGCCAACAGCGGCTTTCACGTGTACTCTCCTCTCTTACAAATACACACACTCCTCATCGATAAAACAGACTGGGCTGACCCGTGCCCCAGAGAACAGAGGTCCCCCGACCCAGCACGGCCACCACGTATGTGGACACTTTCCTGGAGGCCGGCTGGCAGCACCACATTTCTACCCAAGAGCCCACATTCCTCCACCGGTGCTGGCTCCAGTACACAGGCACATCTCTCAAGTACTAAGCAGTTGGGTTTCCATGATGATATCAACTAAAGACCTTTCACACACACCTTGACCGAGACTGATCAAAGCGCACCGACGTGTTGATGGTTGCACACGGGCATACCGAGGGTGCACACCGAGGCCGCACACCGAGGCCGGTGACACTGACTGAAGCGCCAGCTTCCAGCACTGCCCGCAGTGCTTGGTAAAGGGAGGCCTGTTTTTTCAATAACACCAGCTGGAGACCCACAGAGTCTTGGTGTGACACCCCCTCAGGCAACCTCCCAGGGTGGCTCTGGTAGCTCACTTTCAGGCTTCCTCCTGTGGTGTTTTCCCTAACTTCGAACTAGCCTTCTCTGCCACCAAAATGAAATGTGTATGTAAAAAGAAAAAAAAGAAAGAAAAAAGGGGTGAAAAAAAAGAAGAAATGCATTTATTTGACTTCCTGCCACACCCCCATCCTGGATGGCTGTTAATTAAGACATTCTTGGAGCTGGAATCAGAGACTTTACTGGTCAGGAGGTAAGATATGGAAACTCTTCATCTTGGGCTCTTTGGAAGTTAAAAGACCAAATGCGTTCCCATCACACATGGGGGACGAGAAGGAATGCGTACGGCTTGCCTTCTGCGCTGCCTCCCATCCACCTAGACTGCGGCTTCCACCCACTCTCACCAGCCCTCAGGGAGGGGGGAAAAGATGAAAAGAAAAACCCACTAGAAAGCCAGTAACAGACATCACTCAGCCCTACACCTTTTGCTGGGGGGGGGACTTTAAAAAGCATAAAACAAACCACAATGTCTTCTTTATTCCTGCCCAAAGCTGAAGACACAAATTCTATTGTATTGCTGGTGTTCCAGCATCCCATTCAGTTGTTTCAACACCATCGACGATATTTCCCGAGATGACTTCACTTGTGTTCTGTGGAGCAGAATCTGCCACTTACAGCTACTTCTGCCCATGTCCAGAGTTCCACTCGGAGACAGAGAATCTGTTCTGTTCTCTTAGTTGGAAGCAGAACATTGAAATCAGCCTTTCTTAATGCGGCAGGAGGGCACTGCTTTTCCTTTCCGAATTGAGGATGCAAATACCCAGATGGGGCAGCAGGGTGGTTCACACGTAGAAGAGCAGCCAAACTTCAAGTGTGTTTGTGTAAGGAAGCTGGAGCCTTAAAAAGAGAAAGCAGGGCTTCCCTGGTGGCTCCGTGGTAAAGAATCTGCCTGCCAATGCAGGAGACACGGGTTCAATCCCTGGTCCAAGAAGATCCAACGTGACACGGAGTAAGTACGCCTATGGGTGCACCCCAACTATTGAGCTTGCGCTCTAGAGCCCGGGAGCGGCAACTACTGAAGCCCATGCTCCCCAACAAGAGAAGCCACTGCGATGAGAAGCCTGCGTGCAGCAACTAGAGAGCGGCCCTTGCTTCCGCAACTAGAGCAAAGTCCACGCGGCAACAAGGGCCCGGTGCAGCCAAAAATAGATGAATAAATAAAATTTAAAAAAGAAAAAGCAATATGAGGAACAAGGGATAAACCCACAATTATTTTATTTAGAATGTGGCCCCGCTTTAAAAAAAAAAAACAAAAACAAGAAACCATAATATTTGAATGCAGAGAAAAACCCACTGCCACTCAGTCCTGAGACGTGTTCATGGGTAGTGCGGTGGGAGGCCGGGCAGGCAGGACGGGCGGCATGTTCCTGGCTGAGTCACTCTGCCCTGCCACTCTCGGAATGTTGCCAGGGTCAAGTGAGATAACGTTTTTTCCACGCATGGCAAGCACACCATGGGAGATTTTAAGAGTTATCCACGCTCTCCACTGAAACTTGAATGACTTAGAGAAGGTTTCTCCCTTTGATTCTCTTGTCTACCTTCTGAACACATCAAAGAGAAAGTCTCTGCTCGGTTCTCTGGGTCTCTAACACCTCCCGGACACTTGCCAATCTCCTTCTGACAAAGGAGCAGGCCTCAGGCCTAGACCCTGTAGCTGGCTAGAACTTCACATCATTGTTTTCTTTCCAGCCTGTTTATTTGTGCAGTTTCCTTCTATTTATGGCCAGGGAAGCTGGGGTTTCCATTGGCAATACTCATATAAATTTCCCCAAAATTGACTTAGAAGAATATTATTAAGCATATAAAAGCAAACGCGGGCCATGGAAAAAATCACAAATGACTGAAGTTTAGGAAGTACGGAGCCAAGCACGATGCAGGGATGAGGAGGGCCGCTCTGGCTGGAGAACCACTGTGCCTTCTTGGAAACACAGGATGGTCCTCACTCCTGGGGAAGCTGGGGCTCATCCCATCCCAGGAAGGCAGGAGCCAGTACAGAAACAGGTGGCAAACAGCAAATCCCAAGTTAAAGCTCAATTCACTTGCTTTTAGAGGCTACTTCAGTAAATTACATCTAAGGGAAAAAAGGCCTCTGGCCTCTTCTGGAGTAACTGCTGCTCAGACTAAAGAGATGGCAACCAAGTTACACCAACCGGCTTTCAAAGACTTTCCGCAGACATTCCAAGTTACTGCATCTGTTGTTTACGAGGGAAAGGGGAGGGGGAAGGACATGAAGGAACAACACAACCGAAAAAGGCACAACACCAAGACAAATGTCCCTGGGGTTTTTATAAGCCCAGAGAGACTGCTACTTGGACAAAACTTCTGATACGAGGACATGTTTGCCGGTTAAATGTATGCAGAGTTTTCCCTTTTCTGGTGGAGGCGGATCCTTCTCCTCCCAACCGGTCGGTTAATTTTTCCTCCCAATAAGATCACTCTTTAAACAGAGGCTGGACTTCTTAAATGATTTCTGTTTTCGCTTGACTCACTGAACCTTATACTCCCTGATACCTGGGTCACTAACTAAAATGTAACTCATAAACCTTCCTGAAGAAAAGCAAGTGCTACTTGTGCCGCTCGCAGACGCTTTATAACAAATTCTGGTCTAGACGGGCAACACTGTAAAACTAAGTTTCCTTATAATTGCGCTTGAGGCTTTGATGTTTGGAAGTTGAACTTCATCCTGAAGGAGACTGATCTGGAGTTCTCTAACTACCGGGGACATAAAGGTCTTTCAAACCTCCCTGGATGACAGGATCTGTATCAAATCAAGTGGAAGCTTCCGCCCACCTTTTAGTAGGTCAGTGTTTCAGTTACCGCTGCCATTGAATTACCAACTTGCTCTCACTCACCTCCTATTTCCATGAAAAAAGAAGGGGGTGGGGGGCAGGGAGGAAGACTTAAAGTAACATGAGTGCTTTTGTTATTCTGTAAAATAAATACATAAAATAAAAGCCACAGAAGGGAAGTGACCAGACAGATGAAAACAGGGACATCACTAAGAGAAGGAAATAAGGATAAAGCTGGGAAAACCATTGATCTAGAACATTCCGAATGCCAGAGAAGAGATAAACATGCTGATTAATTCAGCCATTCAGAAAATTTGAATAAGCAAGTGACACTACAGCAAACAGCTGTTCCTTAATTATCTTTGCCCTTTCCCTCTCCTTCTCCCCCACAAAATAAAAGGGAATCCTTTAAAAAAAAAAAAAAAAAGAACAACCCTAAGTCTGGTCAAAGGCTTGTACAATTCCCGGCACATTATAAATCAATATGTCGAAAGCCAGAAGTGTTCATCTCAACCGTCTCAGAAATTCCCTGAGTCTTCCCAAATCGGTGCCTTTCTGGCTTCATTCTCTCTGCTGTCATCTGCTAGACCCGCGCTGCCAGCTAACTGTACTACTCACTCACTTAACTCTGTAAAAGGGGGCTGTCTGGCCAAACTCAGCCGTGACTGGAGTGTATGTTTAAACAGTAGAACTCCCCACCCCAGAGACTTGAGCCTGGAATCCAGCCTTGTCCCTGATCCTCTGACATCCGATTCACAGGACATTTTGTGGGGCTGTCGTTGTTGAGGCTGTCGTGTGCGCTCAGTTGTGTCTGACTCTGTGACCCCATGGACTACAGCCAGCCAGACTCCCCTGTCCATGGAATTTTCTAGGCAAGAGAACTGGAGTGGGTTGCCATTTCCTACTCCAGAGGGTCTTCCGGACCCAGCGATCAAACCCACGTCCCTGGCATCTCCTGCACTGGCAGGCGGATTCTTTACCAACGATGCCACCGAGGAAGCCCTTTGGGGGTGCAAATCTACATTTTCACTGACCTCCTGGACTGCATCTCAGGAGTTAGACAGCACCAGCCGCACCTGGATGTTAAAACCCCATCCTCATTTCCAGGGTTGTTTTCCTCCAATACTTCTCACCAAACTTTTCCCATGAGGCAGCCTGCTCGAGGCCAGGCCGTCAGCTGCCATTAAATGAAACTATTTAGCACCAGTTCCAACTGCACAGTGAGTCAGCTCCCCATTGCCAAAGGAGCCTCCTGGCTGGACTCAGGGAGGGTGCTTCAAAAGGCAGAGGGCAATCCTGCCCATGCCCTAGAGCGCAGAGAATGAAATGAATTAGACGAGGCAGTAGGCGCCACTCCACGGCACCAACTGGATTGCAGCCCTTGGCTGAATGGCTGTGAGTGGCTACAAGGGGCGCTGCACTGCTGCCAACCTCCCTCACCTCACCTCTGAGGCAGGCATCAGGAAAGCCCTGTTTCTCGCTCTTTTCTTTAATTTTCACTGGAGTACGGCTGCTTTACAACGTTGTGTTAGCTTCTACTGTACAGAAAAATGAATCATTTTGTAAAGCGACTCCCTTTTGGACTTCCTTCCCATTCAGGTCACCACAGTGCATGAAGCAGAGTTCCCTGTGCTGTGCAGTAAGTTCCCATTAGTCATCTATTTTCTACATCGCACCAAGAGTGTATGTGTCGAGCCCAATCCCCCAACTCCTCCCACCCCTTCCCCCCTTGGTATCCACACATTAGTTCCCTTCGTCTGTGTCTCTATTTCCGAGAAAAGCCCTGTTCTTAAAACCTGGGGCAGGGGGGAGTGACCGAGGACAGAAGCTAGCAGCTGAGTGCCTTTCCCTACCCCTCTCCCAGGAAGGCAAACAATACCTGCCCCCCTTCTCACATAGGTGTGTGTGTGTGTGTGTGTGTGTGTTAATCGTTCAGTTGTGTCCGACTCTTTTCGACCCCATGGACTGTAGCCTGCCAAGTTCCTCTGTCCATGGAATTTTCCAGGCAAGAATACTGGAGTGGGTTGCCATTTCCTTCTCCACCTCACATAGGTACAGTCTTTAATTCTAGATGACAACTGAGTCTGGGTTTTTTTTTTTTTTTTTTTTGGTTTTGGTTTTCAGTAAGTAACTTATTCCATTTTTAAAAACTGCTAAGGATCTGCTAGTCTCAGCCAGTTCCTAAGAGGCAAGCAATTAAGAGTAATGGAACAAAATAACAGATGGCTACTTTGAGGTCTCTCTCATCAGCCTAAAAGGAAAAAAAAGAAAGAAAAACAACCCTACTTGGAGAAAAACAAGACACCATCAGAACGTTCAAATAATTAACTCAAATCCAATAGAGCCCAAGCCAAAGGTCAGGGTCTAAACACTGGGGCCCTGTGAGCAGTCAGGGATGTTTCCACGACCACGCCAGCTTAGCAAAGGAGGCAGTTCCTCTCGCTGCGATGAGAGCTTCGGGAGTGGCTACCAAGTGCCCTCACCTGTCCAGCAGAGCAAGGGTGGCAAGGCTACTCAAGCCTCTTTCAGAAACTGGGAGAGGGAGCTCTGGCCCAGAGCTATAATTGCTCAAGAATTTGCTCAAAGACCAGAACAGTCCTTCCCCCCACACCCCTGGAGAAAACATGTAGAGCCTTCCCAGATCAGAACTGTTGCATAACCTACTTATCAGGTAATGCCTTGGTTACAAGGGTCCCCAGAAGGGCTTCAGGTAGATGTGAGAACCACTGGGAACCACAGGCACCCTCTGCCTTGGGCCAAACCTTGCTTAATTCCTAGAAGAATTCAATTGCCACGCGCTTTAAGGGGCCTACAGCTGTCCTGGACACAGCCTTTTAGAGCGGGAGAGTACGCACAGCACACTCACAAGACTGCCACCCTCTCTGTGGTCCGTGGCTCAGCCCTAGAGGGGCAAGAAGGGCAATCCGTCACTTGCCAAAGTGGCAATGCCAGGCAGGAAAACCCAGTCTGGGGGGGGATGGGGGTGGGGGTCCTCTTAGAAGGAAGAAAACAGCACAGACTCGTCTATACCTTTCCATTACTCCTTCTCCCGTTTCAGAGAAGATGCCCGCCCCAAAATAGGTAGGCGCACAGCAGTGAAATATTCCCCCCAAAGTACAGTTGCGTGTAAATATTTGCTACACTTGTATAAAGTCGGACACGCTAGGATCTGGCCCGTCTTGAGAATCTAAAACAGCTGGTCTGAGAGGGGCTGTGAGCCACCCTTTCCTTCCACCGTGCCTGGTCCCTGAGGACGGGATGCGGGGGATGACACAACCGCAGCCAGGCCTGGGGATGCCAGTGAGTCCTGGTTCCTGCTCCAGCCTGAAGGGTGCCCTGGCCTCACCCAGCAGGCAAGGGAGACTATAACCACGGAGGAGCACACACCCTGACTCCCAGAAGGGAGTGGAAGCAAGCAGAGGGAGTCACTGTGGGAGGGGTAGGAGTCAGCAAGGGACAGGGAAGGAAGGTCCCTACTCCCCACCACCTGAGTCAAGAGACTCCACAGCTCATTCTCCCCCAGCACCGGGAGCTGGAGAAGGAGCCCAGGTTTTCTCAAAGAAACGACCCCATGGACCCTGCCTTGTTCCCTTCCCAACTTCCCAGGTCTCTGAGTAACTCTTAACCTTTTTCAACCCAGCATTGCCTCCGGCAGTAAATTATTGTTGAGACTGGAGGCTAGGTCTCTCCCCTCAAAAAGAATTTTTATGTCAGATTATCTCAACCTGCCCACCCGGAGGTAGGTGGGGCAACAGATAAGGACATCACCACAGAGCTGCCACCCCCCCACACCGCCCCCCCCACCCAACTACCGATGAGGAAATTCAAGCAGAGGTTGCTAATTTACCCCACGGTTAAGCCAGGCCCCACCCCAGGCTGCCTGGCACAGCTGTTCCTTTCACCCTTTCCCCGCCAGCCTGGGCTGCCTGCACGGAACCCCCAAAGCAAAAGCTCACACCCTCAAGAGGCTTCCAGCCACACTCAAACCCCTTGCTACTCTCCCAACACCATACACATCCACCCTTGTAGAATCACAGAAGGGACTCCCTCGACCCCTCCTCATTCCACAGATGACAGAACCACACAGATCAAGGGTCTTGCCCAAGGCCACATAAGTGGTAATGAATCCAGAAAGAAAATTCAGGTGTGATGAACCTACCACATGCCTCTAATAGTAAGTACCTCCCACCCTCTTCACACACTTTGAAACAGCCCCCTCCCAAGACACACACCCACCTCAACACCTTCCTTTCTTTAGCTCTTCCTGCGCACGCTAAACCCTCTCTTCTAGCAGCTTGGAGCTCCCTGCTCTCTACCACCTTGGATTATGTGCACACACATACACCTATACACATACAGAGATACACACAGACACACACCCGACCCTCTCTGCACCTCCCACTCCTTTTGATCTCCCTTTCCCCACTGTGAGTCCCCCCAAATTGCCTCCACACCCCAACATGCCACCTGAAAACAGACCCTGCTTTAGAACGAGCTCCTCATCACCACCCCCAAAAGACAATTCTGGACACTCTCAGCCCCTCCTCCCCAAACAACTTGTTCTCCCTTCACAACACATAAACACACTCTCCAGTCCTGGGACGGCACCTCCAGAAGCCCTCACGCCCAAATTCCTCTCTCGGTCTATCCATCACACACTCCCTTTCTAATGAGACTTTCATTACTCCGCACACCTCCCTCCCACCATCCGCCATTCCGACCTTTCTCTCCCGCCTTTCTCACCTCATTCAGGCTACCTTTGCCTCCGGCAACACCAACCCTTTGCTGAGCTTTGTCTACGTTCCATCAATTCTTCAGAACCCCTTCTCAGAATACTCCAAATTCTCTCTATCCCCCTTCGGCCTCTCATCAAGGAGGCCTTGGCCTCACCAATACCTCTTCTATCTCCCAATCTTCTCCTCTTCCCTGTAGGATAGGGCACCCCTGACAATATTTCGCCCCTTCAAAACCTCTTATTCACAGCTCCCTGACTTTTCCCACCAGTGCCAGAGTCCAGACCTCCTTAGCAGCCTCCCCATCCTCACCCACCAAGCCCTGGGTCCCTTCACACCCACTTCCAGAATCTTCATCCCCTTTAGAATGAAAGGGGCTTCATCCCTGGGGGTCCCATAATTCCAACCCTCTTCAGAGGATTCTGTAATCCAAATAACGCCCTCCATACTCCAGCTCCTCCTCGGACTCCCCTGATGCCGAATTCTATCCTGACCCACACATTCCAGACTCCCCCTTTTCCCTCTGACCATCTCCAGTCCATCCTGACCCTTTCATCCCGCCTCAGACCCAATTCCGTTCTTGAGTTTCCTCCAATCATCTCGCCGATTTCCCCTCATTCCCAGGCCAGACGCTCCAATTCCTGCCTCGGGCTCCCTGATTCCTAGTCTTAGATTTCCATATCCCCTACTAAGCCGCCAATTATTTTTTCAGACTCCCAATTCCCCGCTCAAGTTCTGCAACTCCTTTCCAGGACTCCAAACCCCTTCCCAGACCCGCCGATTCCTTCTCAGGACGCCCAGTTCTCACCACAGACCCTCCGATCCCGTCTCAGGGTCTCCGAGCCCCTTCCCGGCCTCCAGCCTCTCTCGGAAGCCCCCCTCCTCCAGCCCGTCCGGCCCAAGGGCCGCGCACCTTGCGCTGCTGCTTCTCCCAGGCCGGGTCCAACAGCAGGTCCCGGTCCCAGTCGTCCTCCTGGGCCATGTAGTCTCCCATGGTACCCCCGCCGCCAGCGCCATTGCTCCCGCTGCTGGGGCCGTACTGGTACGACTGGTTCGCCGCGTGGTAGTCCACCATTCCGCCGCCTCTCCCGAGCCCGTCCACTCCAGCCTCTGCTCCCGCCCCTCTGCCCGAGCCACTGCCGCCGCCGCCGCCGCCGCCGCCGCTTCAGCTGCTCCAAGCCCGCCCTCCGCCGGCGCCTGCGCACTGCCCGCCGCGCCTGCGCACCGCGCCGCCGCCGCCGCCGCCCTCCCGCGCGCGCGCCTCCTAACGCAAAAGACCCTGAGACTCCGCCTCGGGGCTTTCGGAGCCTGCGCAGAGCGCGCTTCTCCCCCGCCCTTCAGCTCGTGGACGAGCCGCGC
Source organism: Bison bison bison (assembly GCF_000754665.1). Lineage (NCBI taxonomy): Eukaryota > Metazoa > Chordata > Mammalia > Artiodactyla > Bovidae > Bison > Bison bison. The sequence continues at coordinate 6,437,091 of NW_011494852.1, read as the reverse complement.
CCCCTGTTCCCGCGTGAGCGCGCCCGGCCTCTGCGTGTGGGCGGGGCCAGATCGCGGATGATTCGTAAGGCGGGTCTCGCCGTCCTACTACGAAAACCCGCTCAGGCGTGGCAGGTATCCCATTCAGCAAGAAAAATTCAACAAATATTTATTAAGCGCCTGCTGTGTGCGTTGCCACTTAAACGAAATAGATAAAACTCCCTGCCCTCGCGGAAGCTTCGAGTGAAGGGAGACAACAAACAAAAAATTTTCAGTACATAATATATATGTTAATATATTCCAAGGGGATTAGTGTTATGGAGAAAAATCAAGCTGAAATGTAAATGGAGTAGTCAGGATAGGCTTTGCGGAGAAGGAGGACATTTGAACAAACACGGGCGGGATTCACGAAATGGACCTGGGAGTTAGACTGGAATAGCTACTGGCTGACTCGAAAGTTATCAATAGAAGGTTTTGTGGACTTATCTATCTTCATTCATTCAATAGACACTTATTGAGCAGCTACTGTGTGCCAGGCACTGTTCTCAGGTGCTGACGATACGGTTCTGAGCATAAGGGTGATCAGTTCTCAAGTGGCTAATGCAGGGGGTGAGGCGCAGCAATAAATAAATAAATACAGATAAATGATATTGTCACATTAAGAGGTGTCTCGAGTGTAAATATCCAAAGCTGAGCCCCTGATCTTCCTCTCAAACCTGGTTACCCCATGATCATCCCTGTCCCAGAGAATGGCGCCTCCATCCTCCCAGCTTGCAGGCAACAGAACTTGCAGTCACCCCGTGTCCTCTTTTTCCTCGCACCCTACATCCAGTTCTTCAGGAAATCCTGTCAGTTCCATCTTCAAAGTATGTATGGAATCCACTCACTTCTCTCTCCCATGGCCACACCCTGGTCCTGCCCACCCTCTCCTGTCTTCACTCGGACCTCTGCCGCAGCCTCACCATCTCTCTGCTCCTCCACTCACCACCAACTCTCTTTCTCACAAGAAACCAAAAGGAGCCTGCGAACACCTGAATCAGGTCAAATCCCTCCCTCGCTTGCTCAGAACCTTCCCTTGGTGCCACACGTCAAAGTCAAGGAAAGGAGGAGAGGCTGCTGGGGCCTTCCTTGCCCTGACCCAGCCCAGCCCAGTTTTTTGTTTTTTGTTTTTTTTCTGGCCCAGCTTTTGAAACCCCTGAGACTCCTGGGGTTTCAAACAAACCCACAAGGTCTTTCTTCCACATCCTGATCATGCTGGTCCTCATGTCTCTCCCAGCTCCCCTCCTACTCTCCCCTCCTTTCTGAACTTTCACCACGGTTGGGTCCAACTCTTTGCAATGCTATGGACTGTAGCACACCAGGATTCCCTGTTCTTCACTATCTCTCAGAGTTTGTTCAAACTCATGTCCATTGAGTTGGTGATACCATCCAACCATCTCATCCTGTCGCCCCCTTCTCCTTCTGCCCTCAGTCTTTCCCAGCATCTGGGTCTTTTCCAGTGAGTCAACTCTCCTCATCAGGTGGCCAAAGTATTGGAGCTTCAACTTCAGCATCAGTCCTTCCAATGAATATTCAGGATCGATTTCCTTGAGGATTGACTGATTTGATCTCCTTGCTGTCGAAGGAACTCTCAGTGAGAGTCTTCTCCAGCACCACAGTTCAAAAGCATCAATTCTTCAGCGCTCAGCCTTCTTTATGGTCCAACTCTCATATCCACACATGACTACTGGAAAAACCACAGCTTTGACTACATAGACCTTTGTTGGCAAAGTGATGTCTCTGCTTTTTAATACTCTGCCTGGGTTTGTCATAGCTTTCTTTCCAAGGAGCAAGGGTCTTTTAACTTCATGGCTGCAGTCACTGTCCACAGTGATACAGGAGCCCAGGAAAATAAAACCTGCCACTGTTTACATATTTCCCCCATCCATTTGCCATGAAGTGATGGGACCAGAGGCCATGATCTTAATTTTTTGAATGTTGAGTTTTAAGCCAGCTTTTTCACTCTCCTCTTTCACCTTCCTCATGAGGCTTTTTAGTTCCTCTTCCCTTTCTGCCTTAGGCCTCCTAACTGTTCCTCCAACATACTAGGTATGCTCCAGTCTCAAGGCCTTTGAACATAGTGATACCTTGCTACCACTGCCTGGAACACTCTCCCTAGATACTGGATCCCCAAGGCTCATAGCCTCCTCTCCTGAAGATTAGAGGAAATGCCACCTCCTCAGTGAGACCTCCCCTGACCACTTTTTTATAAATAGCATCCACACCTTCCCAGCTTTATTTTTTCCAGAATACTGATCACCACTAATATACAAATATGACTGCTTTATTTAGTTTCTTTCTCAAGAATGTCAGCCCACGATGGTGGGAATCTTTGTTTTGTCATATTCCTAGTCTCTGAAACAGTGTCTGGCACAAGATTGTCTGTTGTTTAGTTGCTAAGTCGGGTCAGACTCTTGTGACCCTCTGTCCATAGGATTTCCCAGGCAAGAATACTAGAGTGGGTTGCCATTTCCTTCTCCAGGGGAACTTCCTGACCCAGGGACTGAACTCACATCAAAGATAGAAGCTTAATAAACCCCAGATGAATGAATAGACTTAAAACCATGGTGAGGAATTTGAGTCTTTTTTTATTGATATATAATTGACATACAATGATTTGATTATTATTATTTGCCTGAAAAGAAGTTTTTATTTTATTCTAAGTGCAGTGGGGCCATATAGTGAATTTTACTCTAAATACAATGGGAAGTTAAGGAAGACTGTAAGCAGGGCTGGGGTCTGATTCAACGGTCTCCTGGGTCCTCTGGCTGCACCAGGGGAACAGACTGTAGAAGGTGGAGTGTGCTCAGGGATCTCCAAGAGGAGGCTGCTGCGGTGGTCCGGATGAAGCTGGACAGGAAGATGGAGGGTAGAGGAGGAGAGTGCTGTGGAGGAAGGGCAGTGGGGGGATATGAGAAAGTGGAGCCTCTATGACTTTAGACTTTGTTGGGGGTGGGATGCAGAGGTGAAAAAGAAAAAAAAAAATCCAGACTCAAGATGGCTCCTAGGGCTTTCCAGGCGGTCCAGTGGGTAAGAATCTGCCTTGCAATGCAGGGGACACCGGTTCCATTCCTAGTCCAGGAAGATCCCATATGCCGTGGGGCACCTAAGCCTGTGCACCACAACTACTGAGCCAGTGCTCTAGAGCCCACAAGCCGCAGCTCCTGAAGCCCGTCAGCCCTAGAGCCCGTGCTCCATGAGAAACCACCACAATGAGAAGCCTGTGCACCGCAACGAGAGAGTAGCCCCGCTCGCCGCAACTAGAGAAAGCCCGCACGCAGCAATGAAGACCCAGCACAGCAAAAAATGTTAAATAAATATAAATTCTTAAAAAAAAAAGATGGTTCCTAAGTTATGGACCTGAGCAACAGTATGAAGAACTGTATTGAATTCAGGGACGGCCGTGAGGGGAACTGTTGTTAGGGAAAGTAAGAAGGTAAGGGTTTGACTAAAGGCAGGGTCTGACACAGGACAAAAGGACTGTGTCACAATCACCTGCTGGGGAATGCGGATGAGAAGACACGACTTCTCCAGGTACGGGAGCTCCCAGGTTCTTTCATCTTCTCTCAAAGGCACTGGGAGAGATCCAAGGACAAGCGAAGCCAGAGGATGAGGCAGCCCACTTCCCCACGGACAGCCATGACCTGGCCAAATGCCCGGCAGCGCTGACCGTTTCCAAAGCAGGGCTGGGCCGAGGCTGGGTAGGGGCCAGGCATCTCTTCCTGCCTGACCTGGAGAACAAGCCCGGGACTCTCATGCTGGGCCTGCTAGGCAGGGAGAGTCCTCTTCAACAATGGACCTTTTGCCCCTCCCTGCCTGCTCCCGGTCGACACTGAGAAAACCCCTAGACCCAGGGCTCAGAGATGAAGAGGATGTCCCCAGCCAGTGAGGTTTAAATGAAAGGCTCCCTTTAATTGTCAGCTTTGAGGGCACTTCCCAGAAGCCATCCATGGAGAGTGAACTCATAATAGCTACTGTTTGCAGAGGGTTGAGGGACAGTGGGCAGGGGCTCTCAGGTGGCAGGGGGTGATTCCTACATGAAGGGGTATGGCCAGGGGGCCCTGGGGTTAGGTTCACAATTTCCACATCATCATTTGGTGGAAAACTTGTGACTTTTTTTGTGACTTCAGTCAGAACTTATTAAATGCTGCTGTTGCTGCTGCTGCTAAGTCGCTTCAGTCGTGTCCGACTCTGTTGGACCCCATAGACGACAGCCCACCAGGCTCCCCCGTCCCTGGGACTCTCCAGGCAAGAACACTGGAGTGAGTTGCCATTTCCTTTTCCAATGCATGAAAGTGAAAAGTGAAAGTGAAGTTGCTCAGTTGTGTCCGACTCCCAGCGACCCCATGGACTGCAGCCCACCAGGCTCCTCCGTCCATGGGATTTTCCAGGCAAGAGTACTGGAGTGGGGTGCCATTGCCTTCTCCGTATTAAATGCTATATCCCATTATTGGGAATTTCCTGGCAGTCCAGTGGTTAGGACTTGGCGTTTTCACGGCTGTGGCCCTAGGTTCAGTCCCAGGCCAGGGAGCTAAGACCCCACAAGTGTCTTAATTCTGCAAGCCACATGGCCAAAAAGAAATGATAGACAGTAAATTTTGAATTAAAAATAACACTCTATCCTGTCATTAACCCTACCTAGAAGAAAGAAAGGAGAGAGGGCTGTGACCTCTCAGGGTGGGGACATGAGCAGGTCCTGGGATGCTAGGGGTGACTGTGGAAGCAGCTGTACCAGCAGACCAAAGCCCAAGTCACCACGACAGGTGACATGCCGATGATCTCAAAGCCCTGAGTGCAACGGCTGAAGGGGTACTCTCCTTAACACACCCAAAAGCCACTGGGCTGGTGTCTAAACTCGGTCTTTCTGCAGACCCAGGCCTCTTAGCTGCTCAAAGGGTGATCTTCCTAGAACAGAAGCAGGTTGTCAAAGCAGGAAAAGCCGTGGCTTCCAGAACACTTAAAGGTCGTTTCCTCTCCCTTTGCGGAATGGCCGTGACTAGCTTGTATCCTACACAGGGGCACTTGCCAAGTTGGGGAGTGGGAGCATGCCCACTCAGAGTGGGTCTCTTCTGCTGATGGACTAAATGGGTGGGGGACAGCATCTAGTGTCCCCTCCTTCCCCCCACCCCATAGAGCTGGCTCCCAAGTCCTGAGCTGCAATAGTACCCTTTGTCCCCGGATTCCGGCACACCCTAGTTCCTGGCTCCTGCTCAGGTCTGGATCTCGGCGTAAAGGGTATCCTGTCCTGCCCTGGCTTAGAGAATGATGGGTGTGAGTGCCGGCCAGCAGGGAGGGCTGGCAGCTCTGGCACTGCCCTTTCTGTAAGCAGAATCCACACACAAGGGCATGAGAGTGAGGCACTCCCTCGGGGCGGGATATGCATCTATCGCAGCATCTGATTTCCTCTCATTTTCCCTAAGAGGCAGTCCTTCTTCCTGCAGACAACAGGCTCAGAGGTGAAAGCTCAACCAGTCATTCCATCAGAATGTGTGGAATACCTTACCAAATTTGAATAACCAACCCAAGGCTAAGACTTGAGGATAGGGGCAGAATGGCCTGGCTGCAAATCCCAACTTTCTTAAAAAGTCTCACCAAAAAGAATGTTGGGGACTAGTTCCCAATGTGGGGCTGAGGGGGCGGGGGAACAAACTCTCCTGACTCTGAAAGGAAGTGACTCTGGTTGGCTCAGTGCCAAGAACAGGCTAGGTCTTGATCTGAAAACATTACTGGCCAGAGCCCATGGAATCCTTATGATTCTGACAAGGGATTCCCAGGTTCAATCCCTGGGTGGGGAAGATCCCCTGGAAAAGGAAATGGCAGCCCACTCCAGGGACTCTTGCCTGGAGAATTCCATGGACAGAGGAGCCTGGTGGGCTACAGTCCATGGGGTCGCATAAGGACAGGACTGAATGACTACTACTTTCACAGGTTGAGCAAGCAACCAGAGTCCTCCCCCACTCACCCTTCCGGCCACTGCCCTAGGGCTGCTTGGGAGGCCCAAGGGTCAGGGTGCTGCTCCTCCCCCTCCAGGAACCCAGGGGCCGCACCTGTTCATAGGTTTTCGGGAGGACGGGAGAGCCCTGGCTAGCCCCAGGTGCAGGGCTGGGCTCCTAGCTCTTACTCACACCTTGCTGACTCACCCACAACCCATTCATACCCTCCGTGCTGACTCATGGCTGCAGGACCTCCACCTGTGATCTGACGGGTCAGGAAGGGGGCGGTGAAGGTCAGCCACTGGGTCTGGGCAGAGGAGCAGGTCTGGGGAGACAGAAGCTCTGCTGCTGGGTTGAGGGGTGGGGGTGGGCAGACAGATCAGAGGTGGCCCCAGCACCCGGTGATGCGAGACCCTGATGCTGGTCGGGGAGGGGCAGAGGCAGGAAGTCGAAGGGGAGACAACAGGCTAAGAAGTCAACACATCTTTATTAAACGACTGCAAAGTTACTGGGAGGAGGCCATGATGCTGGACACACCTGTTGAGAAGAAAAGGGAAGGCCAGGGTCAATGTGGCAAAGATACAAGATGAACCTCCAACCACCAACCGCAGCGCCCACAACTGTTTAGGGGCCTTGTAGACTTAAACAACAGGCTAAGAACAATACCTTTATTTATTTTTTTAAAGTCTTTATTGAATCGTATTTTAGCTCCTCGATCAGGGATCAAACCCGCAAACCCCTGCATGGGAAGGCAGTCTTAACCACTGGACCACCAGGGAAGTCCCAATGCCTGGATTTTAAAAGTATGATTTGCTATTTTCATCACCATCCTGATAACATTTACTATGGTAGTATTTGCGAGATGGGCTTCCCTGGTGGATCAGTGGTAAAGAATCCACCATCTGCCAATGCAGGAGACAAAAGTTCGATCCCTGGGTAGGGAAGATCCCCTGGAAAGGGAAATAGCAACCCACTCCAATATTCTTGTCTGGGAAACCCCACGACAGAAGAGCCTGGCAGGCTACAGTCCACTGGGTCACAGAAGTCGGGACAAGACTGAAGTGACTAAGCAACAATTTGCGAGATGCTCTGAGCGCTGGACTTGCATCTCATCCGCAGAACCCTTTGCTCCAAGGAATTCTCACAAAGAACCCCAACTCGGTGGGCACATCTCATTTAGACTGAAGGTCCGCAGCCCCCAGGTGTGGAGATGCCTGCCTGCTCAATCTTGTTCCTCAGTTAAATAGCAATGTAGTCATTTTGTACTCAGAGGCCACAGCGTACCAGTCCTTATCTTTAACACACCAGAACCACACTTAAGAGGGCGGGGAGGAGACCGAGGGCCTAAGGAAGCAGCCCGTCCCTGCCCCGCCAGTTCTCTCTTACTCCAGGACGCCTGCGCAGTGGGAAAGTGTGATAGCAGGTTTGCTCTAGTTGAGCAGCCAGTGGAGTGTTAGTTAATGTGATGGTGACAATGAGGGTAACGTTTAGTGAGCTGCAGGACTGGTTCTTTGCTAAGTGTTGCACATGCAGTGTCTAACTTCACACTCATACCTCCAGGGGGTGGGTACTGCGGTATTATTCAGTTACTTAGTTACTTATTATTACTTATATTAGTTACTTATATAGTTATTAGTTACTTATTATTCAGTTACTTATGGGGTTGACCCAAGGACCAATGACTTTAATAATAAAAAGTGTAAAAACTATATGGAGTTAGTCATAATTATTGGGCTGTCACCCCCCACTTTCTAGATGAGAAACTGGAGGCAGAGATGTAAGGTCGCCTGCCCGAAGTTACAGATGAATAAAGAACCCGGATCCCACCCAGCTGCCCCGGCCGCAGAGCCTGCACTTCCTGGTAGGTGTTCTGCTGCGTTTTAACAGATGTCAGGGCCGAGGCCCCAGGGCCAGTGAGGGTGTGGGGATACCCTGCCGGGTCCCTCCAGGCCCTGGGAAGTCTTACTGAGCGCTTCAGGGCAGGATCCAGTGCCCAGAATTCCAGGGAAGGACACCAGGACCCTCCGCCCTTTCTCCCCGGGGAAGGCAGCCTGCCTGGGACACAAGAGATCAGGGGAATCTGGCAGGTACACATTTCTTGGCCCTGAGTCAGAACTTATCTACCTGAATCTTTGGGGACCCAGCCCTGCTCTCTTATAAGGCCCCTCCTCAGCCCCACAGCCTGAGGCTCAGGCCACTACTCACTGTCAAAGTCGATCTTCTCCACGATGTTCTTGGGCTTTATGCTCTCCTCCTGGCTGCAGATGAAGATCTGGCCCGACTCGTCAGCGCTCCAGCCGTACTTGCTCATCCACACCTTTAGCTGGCTGTCTGCAGAGGACACAGCAGCGCAGGGGCTTTGCACAGGGATCCCACAGTACTGGGGATGGGGGGCGCACTCAGGGTGTCCTCCTTGCCTGCCTTGGGCAGATCTGATCTCGGGCTGCCAGCCTGGGGCTCCTACGGTTCATTCTCCAAACAGCCGCCAGGGGGAGCCTTTTAGCTTTCTCATCCTTCCCACTACAGGGCTTCTGAGTTTCATTTTCTATTTACCTCTCATGTCTCCCAGGGTAAAAGCTCAGCTCCTAAAAACAGCAGAGCGCTTACTTCTCTGCTTTCCCCCCAATCTACATTGAAATGGCTTCAAAATGATGATTTCATCATTTCCAAGAACAGTAAGCTTATGGCACCACGTTTAAGAATTTCTTTGCAGCTCTTTCTTGCCTTTAGAAAGGGGGCAGCAGAGGATGAGATGGTTAGCTAGCATCACTGATTCAGTGGATGTGAGTTTGAGCAAACTCCAGCAGACAATGAAGAACAGGGGAGCCTGGCATGCTGCAGTCCATGGGGTCTCAAAGAGCCAGACAGGACTTAGCGAGTGAACAACACCAAAAAAAAAATAAGATATTTTCTGGCCAGAGAAGTGTTCTATAACTTGAAATAATTCTTTTCTGTGTGACTACTATCAATTTGATACAGATTCATCTGTTTCTCTTTACCTTCAACTCTAAGGGCTGTTTCATCCCTTTCTGATTTAATTTCACTTTTAAACACATAAAATATCCACACAATGTAAAGCACTTAGTATAGTGCCCGACACAAAGTGTCCAGAAAAAGTTAGCTTCCACTGAAAACAATGTTTCATCTGGCTTAAAAGGCAAAACTATCCAAGAAGGTGCTCAGAGAAATCTCACCCCCAATCCCCCAACTCTCCTCCCTGTTCTCACCCTCAGCTCCCAAGAAGTAACCATTTTCCTTGTTTAAAAATTTTTCCCTTCCTGTATTTCTTTTTGAAAAATGAGCAAATATGCACACTTTTTTTTTCTTTTTAGAGGGATCTTTAGAAATATAAATCTAATCATGTTCTCCTCTGCTCAGACCCTCCAGTGGCTCCATCTCACTCAGGATAGAGGACAAAGTCCTCAGGCAGGAGGCCCTTCAGTGCCTGAAACCCCTCCCCACACTACCTCTCTGCCCTGGCTCTGCCCCCTGGCTCCCCCAGCCCCGGCCAAGGGCTTCCTGGCTGCTCTCTGAGCACCGCATCCTCACATTCACTCTGCGCTCAGGCTGCTGCCTCCACCTCCAGGTGCCTCCTGCTCCCTCACTCCCCACCCTCCCGGCCCTCTCCAGGGGCTGTCATGCATGGATCCCACTAGACATGAAGAGCTTCATTTGTCATGTTTTGCTACCTCCATGAGAATGAATCTAAGCCATTCTGTGCTGCTCACTGCCGTGCCCCAGGGCCTTGAACAGTGCAGAGTGGGCATTCAACTAATTTATGCAGAATAATGAATGAATGCTGTAGGATGTTTCAAAAGGCAAGGGAGGTGTTATATTAATTCCTTATTTCCTCTCTGGACTGGGCCTTTAATAACAACCTGGTAAGGCAGGAGTGGGCCCATTTGAGGAGCTGGCTGAGGCCCACTGCCCTGCTCACTCTGACCTCCTAGATGGCACTAGGGACCCAGAGAAGGCCTTACCTGTCAGATCCCCGAGCATCTCAGCCAGCAGCCAGCGATCAATGTGTTGATACGTGATGCCCACGACATGGCAGATAACTGCGGAAATTAGGGACAAAGACGAAGGGCCACTCTCAGAACCTGCTGCCACTCCCTCCCCTCAGGGAGCCCAAGCTCAGAGAGGAACTTACATTTTCGGACAGAGTCTTCAAAGCCAGTTATACCTTCCAGGAGGTCCATGTTTTCATCCAGGGCTTGCTGTGAGGGGAAAGACGATGTTCACAATAACGCTAATTGTCAGTAACGTCAAGGGGACCCCTCGGCAGTCCAGTGGTTAGGACTCGGCACTTTCATTGCCAAGGGCCTGGATTCAATCCCTGGTCAGGGAACTAAGATCTCACAAGCCATGTGGCCAAAGAAAAAAGTTATAAATAATGCCAAGAAGATTAACCCCGATAATAAAATAAGAGAAGCGAACACTCCAGCATTCACCCCACAGGTCAGCCCTTCTTCTGTATGCAACCTTATGATGTAACAATGCTGGTTTTTCTCCTATTTTAGAGATGGGGAAACCAAGGCTCAGAGCAGCTAAGAGATTTGCCCAAAATCACAGAGTGGGGTTTGCACCTGGCAAACCCCATCTGCCCATCACCTCCTCCCACTCACCCCCCCACTCCAACCACAGGGCCTCCTCACTGCCCCTCAGACGTGCCAGACACTCAGCCACCTCAAGCCCTCAGCACTGGCTAGGGGTGGGAAATTCAGCTTTGGCCGCTTCTATTTTCCCATGAAATGACAAGAGAGGAGACAGATGAGGTACCTGCACTCAACCACCTCTTCTCGGATCTCACCTAATTCAGAGAAAAGGGCAACAGCCCTACCATGGCCCATGAGCCCACCCTCCCCAACCCCCTGGGAACTACCCATCACCTCCTCCCACTTACCGCCTCACTCCAACCACAGGGGCTCCTCGCTGCCCCTCGGACTTGCCAGACATCCGCCCACCTCAAGGTCTCAGTGCTGGCTGTTTTGGGGTCTGGAACTCTCTTCCCCCATGGCTAGCACTCCCACCTCCTTGAGGCCTCTGCTCAAATGTCACCCTCCCAGCAAGGGCTCCCCCAGCATCAGGGAGGGAGCTGAGGAACTCACTAGGACCACGAGAGGGAGCAGCCAGCTCGGCAGGAGGAAGGTGGGAGAGCAGCTGTCCTGGAAGCCAAGAGACACTGGCCGGGCAGGTGAGCCGGGGCCTGAGAACTTCCCATGGGATCTAGCAATGGGGGTGTCACTGTGGGTCTCAACAAGAGCGCTTCGGTGGCCTGTGCCTGAGTCAGGTGTCAGAGGGCTGGCCACAAAAGCCTGAATGGCATGGGTTCATGTGAGCAGAGGGATAAGACAAGGCTGAACACAGGCAACCTGTCCTGGGGTGGGCTGACCCACAGCCCTGATTCGCCTGGGATGTGAGACTTTGTGCTTTAAGACCGGGAAAGCCCTGGGCAGACTGGGACAGCTGGGGTCCCAGCCAGGAGCAAGGCAGGAAGGGGAGCAGAGGGAGGGGGCGGTGGCAGAGCTGGTGGGGAGTGTGGAGGTGCAGGGGGAGTTCTTTTTTATGTTAGAACCCACTGCAGCGTGGACGTGCTGCATGGGGATGGAAATAGTGTGGGAAGGTCAAGTTTGCAGAGTGGGGAGAATGGCTGGTGTGACGCCACTGAGTGGGCGAGAGGGCAGGGGATCAGGGCACTGGAGGAGGAGGGACGGGTCACCCACTAGAGCAGAACAGGGCTTGGTCAGCTGCCAGATGTTGGGTCAGGGGTGGGAAGTTCAGCTCTGGCCACTTCTATTTTCACATGAAATGAGAAGCCAGGTCATAGGCTGAGGTGAGGAGAAAGGCGGTGGTGAGGAGTTGCGGAGAGCCATCCAGGAACACGGGGAGGGAAGCACGGACCGGCTGTGGGTGGGCACTGATAGCTCCTCTCCAGCCTCCTGCAGCCCCACAGCCCCAGGTGAGGAGCGCACAGTTTGTGAAGGAGGAAGCAGAACAGAGGACAGGGGCTGCTGATCAGGCCGAAGAATGTCGGGTCAGAGGCCTCATGGGGGCGAGCTGGGACTCGAGGGGTGAGGAGGAAGTGGTCAGAGGCTGGAAATGTTTGACCTTCACAGGCAGATGAGGCAATTGCTGATGAAGACAAGTATAGGTCAGTAACTCCCAGACTTAGCCGGGGAGCAAAATCACCAGGGATAATTGCTTAAAATCACTAAGCTGAGACCGCACCCAGACTAATGATGTCAGATTTCATGAAGGCACAATTCAAGTATTAGTATCATATTTGTTGTTTTTTTTTTTTAAAACTTCTTAGGGATTCAGTGTGCTGAGAACTGGTCTCATCTTGGATGTGAGGGGAGGGAGTGAGGGGCTCAGGGCCCAGGGAGAACAAGAAATCTGGAAACTGAGAAGTCAGGGTGATGGAAGGATCACAGACCTGCCCTTTCAAGCACCTAAGAATAAAGAGTGGCTGTAAGTTACATTCTTCAGAAAAATGAGCAGTCATGGAGTGTGGTGGGGTATGATAAGATAGGAGCTTCAGGACTGGGGGGCTGGGGGAGGAGATGGGTCTGGGAGTGGAGGTGAGAGCTAGGAGGCCATGTGGACTCCCCCTTGGGACACCAGGTCCAGTTAGGACAAGAAAGGGGGAACAGAATTTACTCTTTATTCAACTGTTATTATGTGGCCATATCCCATGGCATGCAGGATCTTAGTTCCCCAATCAGGGTTTGAACCCATTCCTGGTTCGGGTTCCACTGCAGTGAAAGCACAGAATCTTAAACACTGGACACCAGGGAAGTCCCGTGGGGGGAGAGTATTTAGAGGACAGAGGACTTTTGCTGAAAGAACAGGTGCTTGTCTGTGTGTGACAGAGTGAGAGAGAGAGAGAGAGAAAGCCTGAACTTTGTCAGCAGAGGAGAGGCCTGGGGTGTCCTGGCTCCAGGTGGGGATGACCATTCCATGCCATCCCACACGCAGAGTTCTGAACCCAGGGCCCACTGCCATGGAGGAAGCCAATAAATGTGTGTGGTCTTGACTTCCAGCAGCCTTTTCTGCACAGCCCAGTCACCACCCTACCCTGGGGCCCCAGGGAAGTTACCCAGAAGGCTTGGAAGTGGCAGGTCTCCAGCAGGTCTCCGAGGTACAAAATCTGCCGGATGGGCCGTTCTTCTTGCTGGGGGGAGGCGTTAAGGGCAATAGGCCTTCCAGACAGAGGAGGCTGCTGCGCCCAAGACTGCCCCGCCCACAACCGCCCCGCCCACCTCCTGCTCACCACAGCCTGTCACGGCAAACATGAGCAAGAACCTGAGGCTCCAGAGATGGGGACAACTCAACAGGGGCCGCCTCACACACAGAGATCGAGTCACCCCTCACAGAACTGACATGGAAAACGTGATGAGACACACTTCTAGCAAGATGAAAAAAGCAAGATGCAGAAAGACGTGTGTAACAGCCCGTCACCGGGTCGGGAGGAACGGGTGTATATAGACGTGCACACCCGCACTTCTGCATCCGTAGGCTATCGTGGAAAGGCAGAGGGCTGTAAACAACTGTAGCCTTCAGGGAGGGGAGCGGGTGGCCGTGGGCCAAGGAGGGAGGAAGCCTTGGTTTTTTCATGGTACACTTTGCTGTACTTTGAACAGTGGATCCTATGCGGTTTTTAAGCCACCAGAACAGACCTCTGGGGGAGGTGGACTGTCTGTCAGAAGGCAGGTGCCCCCGTGGACACACCTGTCAGAGCAGGTTCAATGAAGAAGACATTTCTCAGCCCTGCCGCCAATGAGTAGGCCAGCTCAGTGGTATCTCACTCAACATCTCTCCACTGGAGAACAGCGCTGTACCAGACAGACACTGGCCAGTCCCTGGGGATATGCAGAATGAAGGGAAGCCGACAAGCCAGCTCTTCGTGGCTCCGACCTTTGGCCTGGTGGTCTTTGCTCAGCTACGAAGCCTCATGGGAATCTTTCTAAACCATGTTTCTCCCCCATCACTCTGCAGCCTTAATGCCTTCTTCAGCTCCCCAGTGCTCTTTCTGAGTCTGACCAACTCTGTGGCTAAGCCGAACGTCCTCTACTGACTCTAACATGGCACTGAGCTCTTTTCTTCCTCTTTCCCTACACACGCTCCCCTCTGCCTGGATCACCCTTCCCCACGAATCACCCAATTCCTCATCTTGTATCTGCTCCCTCCTCCAGGAAGATTTCCTGGCTTCCAGGCAAGTTCAGGTGCCTCCTCTGGCCCCTCACACCGCAAGTCCTGACTACTCCAGAGAGGACGGGTCTCCCCTGCTAGACTGCGAGCTCTGTGACGGTACTGCCCCAGCCGCGGCCAGCCCGGGGCCAAGACCAGAGCAGGCAATCGGTGTCCGTGTCCGAACTCAAGAGCACGCCCCTGTGACTCCGTCCCCCCACTCCCCGTCCCCCAGTCCCAGCATGAAGCAGGAAGGATGCGTGGGCCTGGTCGATCATGCACTTGCACAGCGTGAAGTCGGTGTGGGGCAGGTTGGTGAGGGCCTTCAGCAGGATCTGGGCGGTGACCGTGGTCTGGAAGAAGGCCGGGTTGAACTGGTACCTGAGAAGGGAAACAGATGCAGTAGCAGTGCCATCTCCTTGTCCCTGGGCCTCACTGGGTACCAGGAAGGCTGCTCGCTGCTTCCGCCCGGAGTCTGGGAGCTGGACATGTCTGCGCTCTGATACCAACCACCCCACTGTCTGGCTGGGACTTTAAGCTCCCTGACCCCTACTTTCCTGCTCTGTAGACGGAGACAGTTAATCCTCACAACCACTCAGTAAGGCAGACAGTGTTAAGTGATTCACAAATGAGTACATAAGTAGCAGTGGTCAAGCCTCTGGAGCCAATTGCCTGGATTTAAACTTCACCGCTGAGTGGCCCTGGACTACTCTTTAAAAAAATACTTTATTTTTGGCTGTGCTGGGTCCTTGTGGCTGTGCGTGGACTTTCGCTAGTTGCAGACAGCAGGGGCTACTCTCTAGTTGCAGTATGCGGGCTT